>NC_091132.1:74787105-75104605 GCF_040183065.1 Periplaneta americana
ATGTAGCTACGTTCAGCATCACAGGATGTAATACGTACATATTTGAAGAACGAAAAGTCACTAATTTTTAGTACACCAACTTCAGATGTCTTGTCGTGGCCTGATAGCACATCATTTATAATACGAAGTTGTGAATAGGCAGAATTTTTAGCAATAATGTTTCTCAACTTACATTTCACTTTTTCTGAAATTAGTGAATTGTTATTTTGAATAACGGTTTGTTACACTTTATGCACTATATTAGGGCTTCTGAGAGTTGTAGTTTAGACGATTCTAACAGGATGATGCTTTTGGACACGATTTTAAAATTAGAAGCAATGAACAGAATATCTTCCAATAGCTGTTCAGAAGGCAATGATTTTACAGCTGCAATAGCGGAACTGTCTGTGCTATCCAATGCATCAGTTACTTCATTACTGTATTTTGCCGTAATATTCTGCATAATAATTAACAGCATCCAACCACGTTCCCCAACGGGTCAAGATTGGCTGCGGGGGTAAGGGTACTCCAGGGGCAATTATTTGGAACAGCAACGCTCTCATTGTAATATGTTTGATTGAATTCTTGTCTGCACTAAACAGATGTTAAGCTTTGACTATTCCAACCACAGTAATGCAAAAACAAGTGCTTACATAGCTATACATTAGCTGTAGCTGTTTTATCTATTTGGACCGGTCACAACTCTTAACATGAACTGCTTATACTACGAGACCGGGAGGTCGCTCACCTCCTCTATATTACGGTACATCGGCAACCTGAATGCATGCTGCGTGTGGCAATGCAACGAAGTCTAGTGATAACAATAGTGGCTACCACCACCACCAACACTCAGAAAGGAGGTAAATGTTTGTAAACTTATGCAACTGTGGTTATTCTCTTCTAGAAGACGCTGCTGCAGGTAATTCATGGCGCTGGATTGCTGCACCATAGTTACGTGATATATTATGCTGCCAATGTATTCGTAAATGCACCTGACATTGACGACCAACTTATAAGAGATGTGAAGAGGTTTCACAGCTGCTACTTCTCCGAATGGAATTTTGTAAGTCGTTTTCATATAAAATTGTTCTGATCATTTTTTCAGGAATGGTAAGCCTGCGCGTATAATTATGCGGAATTGAATATTACATTCCCCTTACACTCCAGAACGATTGAAATGATTCTGACAGAGCCATTGTAAACTTATAAATTGAGAACTTCTTCTTGACAGGCTTTAAGACTGGTTTTGAGGTCCTTGACAAATCAGATATTAAAATTTGAGTACAATAAACCTTGTTCTGTTTGAAAGGGAATTGAGAATTATGACAGACATCTGTAGTAATTTTGAGTCATGTTCATTTTTGTTCTGTGATTTGTCGGTTTTAACAGCTCTTGATGTAGTAAATAAGAAATTTCCAACTTCTACTGGTTTGATGCAGTGAAAAACTGAAAAATGTATGTATGTATATATATATATATATATATTTATTTGGTACTAATAATATGTTATTCATCCACTGCGATATAAGGTCAATAGAATTTGACGCGGGAAACAAAAGGCTACTAAATTTTGCTTGTATTCGTCTCGTTCATACATAAATTACAAACATGAAATTACGTTAGTTGTAAAAGATGTAATAGGCTAAGTCACGGTCGACTCTAGGCTACTAGAGTCGACCGTGGCTATACTTTTTTTTTTTTTTTTTTTTTTTTTTTTAAGATGTGACATGACAGTTAAGCGGCCGAGCATGGAACTGCAGTGCAATGTTGCCAATATGGATTACCACGCTGCCAGCTGATGGAAGCTAACAATTGTCGTTAAGATGGCTGACTTTAAAACATTCATCAACAATTGACGCGAAGATAAGAAAACGATACAAAAATCGACAGAATGAAAGACGAAACGTGCCAATGCTAACATTGTTTGCATAATAAATGTCGCCCAGGGAGCTATTAAAGCACTCGCTATGTGGGAACGGTAAGTTTGGCAACTCAACCGTTGTTACCATAGCAACAGGTCTACCACCCTATGTGACATTCAGTTGTTTTTCCTATCGCAACGCTCCTGTCATGTCCCATCTTTCAAAGAAACAAGTATAAGTACGAGGGTAGGAAAGAAATAAGTGGCACCACTGTTTTATCCCCACACAGGGAGTTTTGTTCGAGCTGTTGTTAGCAACACATGTAGAGGGTGGGTGGAGCTATAGAACTCGGGTGGCGGGGCTAGTGTAGGTGCTGCAGTGATAGGAGTGGCGTGTGTTGAATGCAGGTTGTCAAATCACTCCGCCCGAAACGGGATGTTTTTCAAGATAGAACAACATACCTGGATAAAGATCGAAGTGGCCCGTGGAAAAAACGCCAGGAAATATCACACTGGAGTACGTGAAGCGTGCGGGAATGAGGCATTGTCGTATCGGACTGTGGCACGTTGGGTTGCAGCTTTTCGTACAGGACGTGATGGTGTGCATAAGGAACGAGGTGGAGGTCGATATGGGGTCGAAAACAGAGTCATTGAATTGATTCAATCTTTGCTGCATGTGGACAGGAGGTGGACTTCTAGGGAACTGGCTAACGAGGTAGGAACAACCCACACTACCGTGTTGAATGTGTTGCACAATGTCCTTGGTTACCGAAAAATTGCATCTCGGTGGGTACCGCACTACCTTACAGACGTTCAAAAATGCACAGATACGCCCTCGCCGGTGATCATTTGGCACATTACAGACGGGAAGGTCGCGCGTTCCTGGACAGGATCATCGCATTTGACGAAACATGGGCGAGCTCTTATGAACCAGAACTTAAGCGCCAATCAAATGAAAGGCGCCATCCACCATCTCCCCGACTCAAGAAGCTGCGGCAGGAACTGGGGAATGTGAAGGTAATGCTGATAGTGGCATACGACGTACATGGTGTCATTATACGGCATGCAGTTCCTCCCCTTCACATTCCCCGGTTCCTGACGCAACTGACAACTGGCAAAACTCCGTTGTAGGAGGTTAGTAAACCCTACCGCTGCAGCGCGCTGTGGTGGAGGCGGAGTCGGAGTTTTCCCTCCATTAATATGAACCATTGTCGCTACTGATTGACAAGTTATCTGACGCATCATTGCTATCAGTACGCACTACTATTGGCTGACAATTAGGGAGGAGGAGGTGAATAGTTTATTGTGTCTCTCTTTAAGACTGACGAATGCGCAGACCAATGGAGTGTTCTGAGTTGTTCCCCTATAATAACTCAGCGCCTCTGAAGAAGCAGGTGCATGGAGGTGTTGTTATTGGCCGACTCGGTTAAACAAGGCTCATTCGTTGGACAGCCGGTTTCATATCGAGAGTTGGTTGTAAGAGTGGGGGAAAAACTCGCATTCCTCGCTGGGATCTTTCTCTGAAATGCGAACAGTAGGTACAGTATGTAATGCAATATTGGTTAAATTCAAGTAACCGAATAATTGACAAATTTTTCTCATCTTTTCGCATTGTGTGCTGTTATATAATTGAATATTCTCTTAAATTTGTCTAATGCAGAATTCTTTCAATTCTTTTCCTTCTTACCACACCGTCACCGCAGAGATGGATGAACGTTCTTGATACAGTATAAATATTTGCGGTTTTAAAATATTTATTATGAAGTGGAATTACCGGTACTTTTCACAACAATTAAAAATTGGCAAGTTGGGGATAAGTGCCCTCGCATCCCTTTCCTACGCAGGTACTTCTGGTTTGCCTTTATCGTATTTGCACTGGGGCGAGGATCATCCAACTGTCAGTTAATTTTATTGTTGACCAGTGTTCATGAAATAATAAAAGGTTTTTACTTTAACAAAGTTGATTATTGTTAATTTGAGGCTCTTCAAGTAAAGCTCTTGTGAACACAACTCAAATGTATTAAATTGATTAAAATTGCTATTCATGTTAATAGAAGTAACATTATGCTTTCAGACTATACAAACAATCTACTTGATCATCTGCTTGATGGAAAATACTGCGGGTCATAAATTAAAAGCATACACCAGAACAGCACTAAAGAGACTAAAGGACTTCATCTTTACTACTATGATCTTTCCCTTTTCCATGGTAAGTTGTTTATAGTCTTACGTGGCACTTTTTTTCTTAGTAGCTACAGTAATTTTTTTGTAATTTTACCGGCCAGATGCCATTTTCCTTGTTTTCGTCATTTTCCTTCCTCTTAAATTACCGTAAAATGGGGTAACTTTGCACCTGCAGGGGTAACTTTGCACCATCTATGAAAAACTTTTTATATAGGTCTAAGAATGTTTACGTGGACGAAATTGATCTGTTCATCACTTCCACCAATAGATGGTATAACTGTACAGTATTTTTCCACTTTTCGTGGTCACAGAATTTGTTTATGGTATTTTTATACCTTAACAACAGAACGTGTGCATAATTTGATTGAAATATAGATCAAATTAATTATCTTTTATTACAGATGGTGTGCACAATCTCAAGATAAGTTATACGTGTATCTGTTTCTTATTCATCCATGTGATCATGCGCACTGCCTCCTTTCTGGGACAAAGTATCTGTGCGACAAAACTTTTTTCTAAGTCTGTACATCTATTATCAGGCAGTATATTTGACTTGACGATATTTGTCGGAGGAAGAACAATTGTTTGTATACATCTGAAATGTGATTAGTGTAATATGTTACTAGTAAGCGATGTATGCAATGGAGGGGGAGAGGAGCTGGGCACACTACCCCATTATCTCCTGGCTTGGTTACCTCATGAATGATGCTTTATTAATGTCACTTATGAGTAGGCTTCGAAACTTCGGACCCGATAGAGCAGAGTGGGCAACCGCATAACGGCGTACCGAGTATAGTGGTAAAGCGTACAGTGGGTGGGGTACTGTAGAATGAATGCCAACAAATACGCAAAGAAAATGCTCTGAATTTGAAGGTTCTGATGAATAATTTGGTTTTCATACAAACCTGTTTTCAAACTGTATCTGAAACTATTACACGGATAGAAAAGTCAGAGCAAGAGATGCCGGAAGCCCTCAAATTAATTGAGGAAATGACACAGAGAATTAATGAGACACGTGTAAAACGGAAGTGGAAATCAATTTTATGTAAAAATAACGGATATGGAACATTGTGTAATATAAACAGCAAATTAGTAGACATAGAGTCACCCGAGAATAAAGGACTGTCTCTTAGAGACTGTAATGATGTTAGGTTTTTTCGCTTTGATCCTATAAAGTCATGCGACGTAGAGCGCAACTTTTCACAGTACAAACTTTGTTTGGTAGACAACTGAAAAAGATTTACGTTTGAGACACTGAAAATGTATCTTGTAATACATTGCAATTCGGTACTGTAACTGCACTTCCTAAAGACGGCCAATAGGATAAATGAAGAAATTAAAATTGCTACAGGTTTTATTCCACCATTAACACTGTGTATAATTAAACACAAATGCTTATAAAAGACAGGAGAATAAGTGCTTTTCACATTTTTTTGACATTGTCATTGTGTAATGTATATTTACTTTCAGAATGTCCATATGTGTGCGTTTCCTCATACTACCGTACTATATTCTAAATATCAACGTTGTTACCTCAACACATCTCTACCTTTCACTACCTGCAGCGGGTCAACAACCTATAGTGCAAGCACAGTAAACTTATTGTATCGGGTCCAAAGTCTCGAAGCCTGCTTATGAGATTCAAACCTGTCTTCGGACAATCAGCGTAGGTAATTCTGCAGTACATGGATAATTTTGTCATCTTTCTACGTTGAAGAATTAGTTCGAGTTTCAGTGAATGTAAATGCTATTCGTGATGGACATAGTCATTATTTTGCAATAATTTTCGTGAAGTTTGCGTTTTCCTACTTCATAGTAATTCTCCATTTACTATCGTCCCTCAGATCTACGGAACTCCCTATTATGTTCTACCCCACTTCTAAAGTCCTCGTATCTTCTTCTTGTTTTTTTTTAAGAGCCGAGAGAAGTAACAACAGATGAAATAACATTTTCATGACACTTGGGAGTCTAGTGGCGAATAAAAGATGAAAAGGGAAAATACTAATGGTTGATTTCTACTACACTGGATAAATATTTGTCCTCTTGATACATGGTCTATATGTGAAATACCCCGGAAGTGCTTTTATAGGCACAGGATGTCACACAATGACTTTATTCTCCGACAAATTATAAGATTATTTATTAATTCAAAAATGATTGGATAACTATTTATCTGTATATAAAAAATCATAAAAATAGCTGATAGCTTATGTTTGTTGTGTTGATTCCGGTCTTTTATACTTATTTAAATAAAAAGTAAACACAAAGGAATAGGATTATATTAGTTGATATAGTTCATATTCTTCAGACGAGGAAATTATAAATTATAATATATCAGAGAATTACGAGGCCTAGAGTATTTAAAAAAAAATGTACATTTGATTAATATTAATATAAGCCTAAAAATGATAGATGCTGAAATTGCTATTTTATTATATTGATTGAAAGTAAAATTATTACTATCACAGGTGATTAATTTTGTAATCTGAATGAAGTATGAAATATTATTAGCTCTGAGCTTAATATGCAATGTTTTCAACGAGTCCATTACCAGAATGTGTTCACTCTGAGGGGTAATGGGTTAGTTGCGGAACGGTATTCAGTGCGTCAGATCTCAGTATGGTCACAATCTACTATATACAGTCACGTAGCTTGGATTAATTTTTGCCAACGAGTTGCATTTCTCGCGATAGTTGCTAGCCGCTTGGAGCGCTGTGAGTACTAGGAACAATAAACTGTGTCACTGCCATCGTAATCTAATACAGGCCGTAAAGCAGACCATGTGACTCGCTTAACCCGATCACGAAGGGTGGCCTTTCAACCATATAAATTAATTGGAATGCATAAAGAGTAACATATATTTCTCTAAAATGTAGTGTAATTGCATTAATAAAATTTAAAATAATGATTAGGGGACACTTCAGACATAATTCCTTGCGAGTTAAGGTGTAATGTTATTTTTGGTGTGAAAATTGCGTTGTTCGTATGTGTAATACCTGCCTTTATTTCGATTAAATATTGCGAAATTCTTTACATTTATTTATGCACGATTCAATAATTTTCAGTTGCACCGCACGAATATTTATATATGTCGAAATTATAGGTTATGTTTACTGTACCAGTTGCCCCTTTCTGTCTAATTCGAGTGGTCTCCAATGCCCTGCCATTACATATGTATGTTATGTCATATGGATATTATAGGTTATGTTTACTATATTTAACTTATATTCCTATATTCGCAATTATACGTTATAATTAAACATAATGTCATGTATGACACCCGTCACATTCTATTTGTCTGTATTTAATACTACAATTGAATACTGAATTATTCTATTTATTTACTACCTAAGAGACGAAGTAATACAATCGTACATACACTAATTTCATAGGAGTGGTATGGTAAATTTTCTATCTACAATAAAATTAAGGAAGGTAGATGTATTAAATTAAAATCATAATATAAATTCGTTTTTATTAAACCTCAAAATAGCTTCCATTCTGAAGTTAAAATGTTGATGGGAACAGATTATGTTAACATGTAAAATTCTCTTCACATTAAAATAACACAGTTTCGTAATTATTTCTGCAACATATTATGCAACAAGAAGTAAACGGAACTTATGGACACATTGCACTAAATAAAGCTTAGCAATGATACGCAATAAAGTTATAATATAGTATTTCACTGAGCTCCATACACTGAAATAGAAAACCCGAACATACATTACGGCCTGGTCTAGATCGAAAAGGCATTGACTGTGCCGTATTTCGCTTTGTTGTGAAAAGTTATGCAAACTGTGAAATGTTCGTTATCGGTTGTAATAACTGTAAATGGCTAAAATACAATAATTTGAATAATAATATGGGACAAGGAGACGTTTGTTGCACTATAAATATTGTAAGAACAAGAGGTCAGAGTGATCCTTCTTCCGAAAGATCCAGGGAGATGAGTTTATAAAATATAATATATACTTTATGAAAATAATATATAAACCTTATGTACTTCACATTTCAATAATGGAAGGAAGGTGTTAATATTTTCAAAAGAATACGAGGTCGAAAGTACAATACATTTTATCCTCTGCTGGGGAAAGGGTCTGTGATGAGACGATAGTAGCGATCCTTGTGGTGAGCAACTATCTATGTTTTCATATTTAGTAAGTATTGAGCTTCGTGACTGTATATAATAGACTGTGGTATGGTGTAGGACGTCCCGCTGCACAAAGTCGAGCGAGGGGAACAATTATATACTACTCTCCCCTCCTATAACTCACCCTCGCCTCACTCGCACTGAACGGATATCAGGCCTGAATACAAGCATCGTGACTGTGTAACTGAAACAAAAGTAAACAATAAACACTGCAGTTTTGTTAAATCCAACAGTATTTTAACTTCAAGCACAACCATTCTGATTATACGGAAATTGGTATAGTGGCAGATTTTGGCACAAAATTATGCGTAGATAACATATACAAATACATTTACCTTGCTGGTTTGCAAAAGCCGAAAAAGTTATAACAAATTTTTTTTATCACTTTCATAATGCTGAATAGTCTTAAATATTACAAGTTTGTAGAGACCGGACACAAGTATTCTACTTAACGTCTTTCCAGAGTTACTAACAATTAATGGAAGTTATGGACATCATGACTAGAGCTCGGATTTTTAGTGCTAAAAATCGGAAAATATTTATTTTTATGTGCTAAAATGGGGAAAATAAGTGAAAAAAGGAAGAATATTTAATTATTTTATGTGAATGTAAACGATATACAATATTCACCGGTATAAATTATGCTGGCTCGCCAACTGCTGAAGAACTACAGTACACAGTGAGATTCATCCTCAAGTTGTCCATCACAAATGACTGACTATTATCGCGGAACACTGCCTTGTACTGGGAAAAAGAGCGTCCTGGCCACTGGGAAACAACCTGCACTACCTAGAGACATGTTTATGATTGAAAATGGAAACAGGGGCAGCTGATGTTTATGAAATTATAATTGCTTCCTGAATCAGGATTATGATATCTTACAAAGCACTCCTAAATGACAATGTTTGTGTGTGTTAGTTACAGTACAATTTTTTTAGTGGTGACAGCTCTTATCGCTTGTAGTGAGAGAGCAGACTTCAGTTCCACAGGTTCACTGATAGGCAATTCCGAAAAACAGTTGCTAACTGTCACGACTAAGCAACTACATTGAACATTCGGACGATGATTAATCTGATAATGGGGCTTTTGTCAAAAGTTATTTGACGAAAACTTAATTTTTGTGTGTTTTTATGTGAATATTTGAAAATATGTATTTACATAAAAAAAATTCAAAGTATATGTTTATGTGAAATAAAATTTAAAATATATGCTCAGGTGACCTCGCCCGAAATTTAAAACACAATTACGAGTTTCTATTACAGTACAAATAAAATATTAATTTACCTAAGAATCCTAGCCCTATTCATGGCGTTGAACCTCGTCTGTCCTTCGGTATCAAATATGATATCTTAGAAATTTATTCCTGTCATTCGTTATGCGCTTATATAGGTCCGTGGCCTGAGGTATCTTATTTTGTACCATCTGCGCTTTCTGGTTATCATTCGAGTTTATTCTATTTAGTTGTCACTAGATGCTTTCAGTTGATTGAATTTATCATTCCGTCTAGTCAGCAACATGGCGGAGAAAAGCAAATATAATTGTCGTTTTGTTATATGTTAAATGAAATAATATTAACTGTTGATACATTCTTACACATTAGCTATTCAAGTAATAATAATAATAATAATAATAATAATAATAATAATAATAATAATAATAATAATAATAATAGAAACATTGTTTGGGTTCTCAAACAGGCGTTCAACACTACTTTTTAAGCGGTATCATTGGCGATACCTTTGATCACTATTATGATTTTTCATAAATCACATTACTATAGTTTTTATGCTCGATCATGCCGAAATGTAGTAATTATACACCTGGTAGTAGCCCTTTAATGCACCTCATTAAAGTACACCTATTCATTATAGTTCAGTTGTTCAGCCAATGAGAAATCACCATTGTAGCATTATAAAACCGCAAGTATCGATTATTCTCGGATATGCAATCGAAATACAACTAGCGAAACGTTACGGAGGCTGGAAATCCAATACTGTCGCAGAAGGTTATGTTCTGTTACTATAATAATTAGCGTTAATTGAAAATAATATTCAAATAAATTCAATTTGTCATCTCGTTTTTCAATTCTAAATCAATTTCCAGATTAATGTTCATGTTATTCTCTAGATTATATCAAGGTCAATGACATTCGTTCCTCGGAAAAAATCAATACTTTCGCGTCTGCGGACATCTCACAATTTAGAAGGTCAGTTCCGCTCCTCACTTAGATAACCATAACATGAATACTTATGAATAATTTCAAGTTAGAAATATGGTCGAGCATAAAAAGTCGTATGAAACTTGCCTATAATGGTAATTAAGATGCTCGTATGAAAATTATGAAACTCGCTTGTGCTCGTTTCATAAACAAACATACTCGCATCTTAATTACTACCATTATCGGCTCGTTGCATAATGTACTATTTTGTAATAAGTAGAATACATGATATTGTATAAACGTGATAGCTGTTATTTCATGCTCGCATCATTTTCATATATTCAAAATATTCTTTACAATATAACACGCTTCATTAAAAAGTGACACTGATATGAAGAAAGAAGGTAGGAGTAGTTACGTGCAAGTGATGAGAAATGACGACAAACTAGCTCTACTAAAGTAGTTTGACAATATGTCCATTTTTTATGGCATCACTGAATTCGGCGTGGAACTAATAGAAGACTGAAAATGCTGGTCAAAAAAGGATACTGTGCCCTGTATTGTATAATACTCCAATAGATGGAGAGTTCAGTAAAAAATTGAGAGCAGAAACAATTCATATAAGGCGATGGCCGGTACCAATAGGCAGTGTGTGAAACTGCCAATCAGGTTTGATCACTGTGCCATGTAGTGTGTAATACTCCAATAGATGGACAGTTTAGTAAAAAATTGTGGGCAGAAACAATTCATATAAGTCGATGGCTGGTACCTATAGGAAGTGTGTGAAACTGCCAACACGGTTTGATCACTGTGCCATGTAGTGTGTAATACTCCAATAGATGGAGAGTTTAGTAAAAAATTGTGGGCAGAAACAATTCATATAAGTCGATGGCTGGTACCTATAGGAAGTGTGTAAAACTGCCAATACGGTTTGATCACTGTGCCATGTAGTGTATAATACTCCAATAGATGGACAGTTTAGTAAAAAATTGTGGGCAGAAACAATTCATATAAGTCGATGGCTGGTACCTATGGGAAGTGTGTGAAACTGCCAATACGGTTTGATCACTGTGCCATGTAGTGTATAATACTCCAATAGATGGACAGTTTAGTAAAAAATTGTGGGCAGAAATAATTCATATAAGTCGATGGCTGGTACCTATAGGAAGTGTGTGAAACTGCCTATCAGGTTTGATCACTATGCCATGTAGTGTGTAATACTCCAATAGATGGACAGTTTAGTAAAAAAATTGTGGGCAGAAACAATTCATATAAGTCGATGGCTGGTACCTATAGGAAGTGTGTAAAACTGCCAATCAGGTTTGATCACTGTGCCATGTAGTGTATAATACTCCAATAGATGGACAGTTTAGTAAAAAATTGTGGGCAGAAATAATTCATATAAGTCGATGGCTGGTACCTATAGGAAGTGTGTGAAACTGCCAATCAGGTTTGATCACTATGCCATGTAGTGTGTAATACTCCAATAGATGGACAGTTTAGTAAAAAATTGTGGGCAGAAACAATTCATATAAGTCGATGGCTGGTACCTATAGGAAGTGTGTAAAACTGCCAATACGGTTTGATCACTGTGCCATATAGTGTATAATACTCAAATAGATGGACAGTTTAGTAAAAAATTGTGGGCAGAAACAATTCATATAAGTCGATGGCTGGTACCTATACGAAGTGTGTAAAACTGCCAATACGGTTTGATCACTGTGTCATGTAGTGTATAATACTCCAAAAGATGGACAGTTTAGTAAAAAATTGTGGGCAGAAACAATTCATATAAGTCGATGGCTGGTACCTATAGAAAGTGTGTAAAACTGCCAATACGGTTTGATCACTGTGCCATATAGTGTATAATACTCAAATAGATGGACAGTTTAGTAAAAAGTTGTGGGCAAAAACAATTCATATAAGTCGATGGCTGGTACCTATAGGAAGTGTGTGAAACTTCCAATCAGGTTTGATCACTGTGCCATGTAGTGTGTAATACTCCAATAGATGGACAGTTTAGTAAAAAATTGTGGGCAGAAACAATTCATATAAATCGATGGCTGGTACCTATAGGAAGTTTGTGAAACTGCCAATACGGTTTGATCACTGTGCCATGTAGTGTGTAATACTCCAATAGATGGACAGTTTAGTAAAAAATTGTGGGCAGAAACTATTCATATAAATCGATGGCTGGTACCTATAGGAAGTGTGTAAAACTGCCAATACGGTTTGATCAATGTGCCATATAGTATATAATACTCAAATAGATGGACAGATTAGTAAAAAATTGTGGGCAGGAACAATTCATATAAGTCGATGGCTGGTACCTATAGGAAGTGTGTAAAACTGCCAATACGGTTTGATCACTGTGCCATATAGTGTATAATACTCCAATAGATGGACAGTTTAGTAAAAAATTGTGGGCAGAAACAATTCATATAAGTCGATGGCTGGTACCTATAGGAAGTGTGTAAAACTGCCAATACGGTTTGATCACTGTGTCATGTAGTGTATAATAATCCAAAAGATGGACAGTTTAGTAAAAAATTGTGGGCAGAAACAATTCATATAAGTCGATGGCTGGTACCTAGAGGAAGTGTGTGAAACTGCCAATACGGTTTGATCACTGTGCCATGTAGTGTGTAATACTCCAATAGATGGACAGTTTAGTAAAAAATTGTGGGCAGAAACAATTCATATAAGTCGATGGCTGGTACCTGTAGGAAGTGTGTGAAACTGCCAATACGGTTTGATCACTGTGTCCGCATCTGGAGCGGCCTACGGTTGATAGGTGTAGGTACCTTGAAACTGTCCTAGGCTTTGGTTTATGACGGGGTTCGATGTTGCAAAATGCCTGTTACAATAGAAATATATGTATCACGTAGTGTTTTTGTTGTTTATCTCTTGTTATTATTCTTGAATTTTCTTCACCGGCAGTGTAGTTTCTGGTATAGAGAGATCTTTACAGAGCATTTTTTTTTTTTTTTTTTCCACGAAAGAAATATATTTTCTGTATAATGTATAGGCCTATACTTAACAAGAGTATTATATTTGTCATGACTTCTAAGCGTAGTGTTGCTGCTGGAAAACAGATGCTTCCATTTCATTATTTGTAAGCAATTGTATGCGTTTTTGTAAAATAAATAAAACTGAATGGATACCAAATTTACTCGCCGTAGAATCCCAAGGTATCATATATAATACCTAGCATAAAACAGGAATTGAGGTGATGATACAAATTTTGATTCGTTAGTGTTTATCTTTGTATCGCCAATTATCCAATAAATAATATTTTAACATTTTTTTTTAACTTTTGAATTTGTCTCGAGACTGAAGAGGTTAATAGAGATTAATGTGTTTGCAGTTGATTTCTCCCTAAATCGCTTTACACATTACAAATCTCTCATGACTTGCTGAGTGCCGAATCTCGATTTCTTTGGTGAAAAGCTGTCATCTAAATGATTGAAATATTACATGGGTATGGGATGTAAGAGAGACAAGATTGATAAAGAAACAATATCAGATTTCGAGGAGCAAGGCTTAATTTGTTGGGTACTAATCTTTCATCTTAAAAATGGTTAAATTTAAACTGAGAATTCTTTATTGATAAATAATATAACCATAAATGCTCTCCTTCTTCAATACAGTTTGTATCGTCATTGTTTTGGGGTTTGTACATGGTGGACCGAGAACTTGTGCTGCCTCAGTCTTTCGAACAAGTGGCGCCGCAATGGATCAACTACTCAGTGCACACCGTCACATTCTTGCTTATGCTTGTCGATTTGCTGCTCGAAAGGAAGAATCTGCACAGACAATTTCCGTCGTTGACCACACTGTACCTCTTCTGCGTGGCATACGACGTTACGTGAGTACAGCCAAAAGGCACCAGTTTGTTTTTGGCATTATGAATTGTTGAAATGACAGCCAGCCAGACAGACAGACAGAAATATGGATAGGCAAGGGGTAATTTCATTTTTTGTTTGGGGAGGAGGAAGATGTTTTAGGGAAGATCTTGTAGAGTATAATGCGTAGCATCCTCCCTTCCTATGTCCTCTGCAATGAACTGTTTTCTATCGCGTGAATTAGGATAAACTTAATCAGAAAACAAAACAAAAAGTAAAGTAAAAGTGAAAGGTAAAAGGTAAAAGCAGAATGTAAAAGCAAAAGTAATAGTAGTAAAAGTAAGGTAAGATTAAGTTAAATTAAATTAAATTAAAGTCGTTCAAACCATGTAAGATGCAATGAACATATTCTTTTGTAGTTAATTATTTATTTCTCTATTTATTAAATACAGCACCTATATTTTATTATTTTAAGTCACAAATAGTACTGATATCATATATATTTTGATGTACCGAAGTACATGTATCTTTCATCACTGATATCATGGTCTAAAGGCCCATTCACAATGAAAATTAAACATAACCGTAACATAAACACAGAAGTTTGCGCCCAGGCTACCAAATGGGATCATTCACAATAATTCACATAAGCATTGACATAAACATTACCGTAAGACGTTAACATGAAAGTTTGCAAACTCCAAATTTTCATGCTTATGCTTACGTGATTTGCAAACAGAACACAATCGTGGAGTGCTGAAGTATACGACAGAATATGAGGAAATGGCGTCGTTGTTTTGTTTCCATGGTTACCAAGTATGTTTGCTGTTATGTTTATGTTCCCATCGTGAATGATAGTATGACTTCTTGATTTTACCATAACGTTTATATTCTTAAGTTAACGCTTACGTTATGTTTAATTTTCATTGTGAATGAGCCTTAAATCTTTTTGTTTTATGGTAGGATTAAATAGAAATATTGATAAAATTCCATTCCATCCTTATTTCACAATTAAAGATGTTGTAGGATTTTTAATCCCAATTATATTATTAACAGTATTATCACTAAAAGAACCGATTGCTGGTAAAATTCATGTTCTGGGAATAATAAGTTAATTAAGTAGTAAAATATCGCTGCAATCGAAAAGTATCGGAATAAATTTGAATAAGGAACGAAAAAAAGTTTCCTTCCCAGACAGGATTCGAACCAAGAAATTCTTCGTTACCAGTCTATCATGCTATGGAGTGAACAAGGCTCTGAAATCAGCTACAAGAGTCGGTCCGGTTTTTTTGCCACTACTGTACATTTTCAGTTTCCACACATGACCTAGTTTTAAATTCATATCTTACTTATATCACCTCTGATTGAAGTACATCTCACTTGTCGATACGTGTCGGAGAAAGAACAATTATTGTTTGTATGCATCTGAAATCTGATTAGTGTAGTATATAGCTAATTGGCGATGTCTGCAATGGAGGGTGAAAGGAACTGGCCACCCTACCCCATTATCTCCTGGCCTAGTTGCCTCATAAGTTGTGCCTTATTGGTATCACTTGTTCAACTCAATACAATACGAGTTTGATAATACCAGTCGAATATTGTAATATGAAGTTACGATAAGTATATCGTACAACGTTTTATCCACTTTGAAAAAAGAATTACTTTCGTTTTTAATGAAAGTAATTGCATTGTTTGTATTAGTTTTGAACATGTATTTTGTGGAGAGGCGATTGTATTAGCATTATTACTTTCTTCCTGCGAGAGGCGATTCGTTTATGTTTCTTTTATTAGTTTTGAACGCGATATGTTTTTGTTTATAACAGAAGAACAGAAGTACAGGAGAAATAAACAAACATTGTTAAAATAAGTTCAAACGAGGATTCAGGTATTGAAAATGCTGCAAATTCTGCAATTGAATATCTAGTACCATCGAAATCCCTCGTAAGCTATGAAGTGGAATATACAAATTTTAAGACTGTTGTTCCAAGAAAAATATAGCATGTGTATCGAACATATTTTGATAATATTTTTAATAAATAAAATCAATTCCATTTAATTAAATTTAATGTGTCGTTTAGATTACGCAACCAGTTAAGTAATAATACTGCTATTACCTAAATAGTTGCGTAATGAATGTGTTTTCAACATTTTTATTAGTGCTGTAAAGTCCACATTGCATACGATAACGATCATCAAAGTCGATGAAACTTAGTACAGAACGTCAACTATAGAATATTCGCAGCAGAGAAACTTTATGATGAAAGAAATATAACACATAGGAACAGTGAATCAACAGAAATGATATGTTCTTGCTTGATTTTCACACATCGTTGTTGCTGCCAAAACATGTTCTAGTTAAGTCGGTTTCTTGTTTCAGACTAATCAGCGTCTCTTTCCTGTATGACACTGCGCTCTACCCTGTTCTTAACTTGTTGAGCAACGAATTTCAGCTGCTGCTTGTTTTGTTAAGCTGCAACATCTCCATTCTTGGATTCTTCCATTTTGGTGCAAACTACCTTTTTGTTCGTGAAAAACAAGTATAGTATTACAATAATATGTAAAGTAATGTCATTTTCAATTAATCACCCGATGAAACAAAGGAGTCAACAACTGATAAAGTACAGAGACATCATTTTATTTTTACTTCAATTTTTATTTTACCTGAGTTTTTTGATGTACTTCACTTCCACCCCCTCTACTAGTAAACTTCCAACCGTTCTCAACACAGAACCAAGAGTATAGAATCAAAGTCGCCTTACGGTCATAGTAAACACAAACAGTATTGAGTTAGTGAGTATAGTACGTTCCAGAAATATGTTCGCGTTGTCCAGTGACGAAAGAGCTTTCAATATTGAATCATATTCTCGCACAGGTACTGTCGTCCGTTTGCCTATGTCGCATCCCGGTTTCCCCCACCCGCTTCTGCTCGCCCCTCTGTAAAGGTTAGTGGCTGGGCTGTCTTAGCTCTTTTCTGAAAACATTAAATTCTGTCAGGAATTGGGCGTTTACGTAATATTATACAACTGTTTAACATAAATAAAAGGTCTCGTTAATTAATTGTCACGTGATTTCCCTCCTTTCTATGTCCCTGAGACAAAACCACTTGGACGGACAGTAGATAGCATGTCTGAGTAATTTTACCTTTTTTGATCGTGCAGAAGTGAAGATTGAATTTACAGTACTTAAGGTACTCTTTTATAGAGCAGGTACGGAATTATTTCAACATGAGTTACTAGTACGAAGGACGAAACTACTAATTGGAATTAGGTACAATAGTCTATAGTGCGATAATATGCACAAAGGAACTGAAGCCTGTATCGAAATGAACGGCCGCCATTTTCAAAATTGTGTTTAAATATCCATATTATGATTATTTTTCAATTTAACTTTCTCTATATTGTACGCTAATGTGCTGTAGACAGTATAATGTACACTGCATAATGAATACGTCCGAATTGAAAGCTCAGTTCGTGAGTGAAAGCACTTACTGTTAATACAGTACTGTATTTTAATTAAAGAATAACCTAATGAAAATTAGCGAACTCAAAATCACGATATTTCCTACTTCACGTAAATGGATGAACTACTTTTCTTCCCTCTTATACCTAGTAAAGTGATTTTTTTGTATTTTACGCCAGTATCATCAAACTCCAGTCGTGGAAGGGGGTAGCAACCAGCGTTTCCGGTTCTCAATCGTTAATTCAAAGGTATAGCCAGGTTAATATTAGAAATGTTAGTAAAAATAAAATGATGTCCCTGTATAAATAAAACGCACATTGCCTATTTATGATTATCAATTTCTAAGGTATTTAGTTCAAGTCCGCAAATAAATGCGTACTTTTACTAGAAACATTTCTATGTAGCAGACAACAGCAAGGTGTTTTGAAATAGAATAGTATTTACAATAATTCATTCTCACCCCGGTGCACAGTGGTCCAAAACACACATTTAGCGAGACAAACTAATAGACCTAATTTTTCAGATAACATATTTTTATGAAAATTTAGACAGTAGTTACAGGTAGCATATTTATTTTGTATACAAACTCTGATTACGTTGGTATAAGGTGAACTACCCCTTATAGGAGGGTGCAATAAGACAAAATTAATAACTTTTGTTCCTAACAGATTTTCATGAAATTTTATACAGTAGTTCCAGGTAGTATATTTGTTTTCTTTACAAACTCTGATTATGTTTGTGTAAGGGAAACTACCCTTTTTAGGGGTACATTTAGACAAAATTAACAAATTTTCTCCCATATAAGAGTTTTTTTATGAAACTTCATACCATAGTTACATGTAATACATTTGTTTTATACAAACTCTGATTACGTTTGTATGAGGAAAACTCTCTCTTGTAGAGGAGTGCATTTAGACAAAATTAGGAACTTTTTTTCTATCTAACAGATTTTCATGAAACTTTATACAGTAGTTACAGACTGCATATTTATTCTGTATACAAACTGATTACAATTGTATAAGAGAAACTGCCCATTCTAGGAGGGTGTATTTACACAAAATTAACAACTTTTGTGTGGAAATCTCGTGAAGGATGTTTCTAGATTTTGTCTAAGTATATTTTCAGTGGAATCTGTTTTGGTTACCACTTATCAATCTCAATGGAGCCACAGATGTTAGTAACATATCACAGTCAATCGCATTCAAGTCTTCGATAAATGCTTCCTTATAAAGCAGAGACAGGAACTACCATCAAATCACCATTTATGAATCATTTTATGTAAAAATATATGTAATTTATCTTTGTTCTAGCAATAAATTATTATTATTATTATTATTATTATTATTATTATTATTATTATTATTAAAAATGAATAGTTATAGTCCTTGTTTATTGCACTAGGTATGACTATTATATATATCTACGTTCAACTGCTATACCGAACAATTTTTGTAATCCTACCTTTGTCATTTTTTCTGTAATAGTAGGTAATTGATTCTTCTTTGGAAGTAACAGTGTTTTCAGTTTCTAAAATTTTATTTAAGCATGGCATATGTTAAAATTTATATTTCTGTAACTTTTTGTCAGACACACTTATCGATGCCAGAGCTTTTCTGGAGTGCATGAACAAGCGTGAATAGATGTAGGCATATCAGTAGGCCTACTTCCATTCATTGGTCGAATGTTACGTGTAGTTCCTATTGTTGCTTTTTTAATAACATAACAAACATTTCATTTACCTTCCTTGGCAAAACTTATTTGCCTTACAGAAGCTAGTTCTCTTGAACTACACAAAGTAACTAACAGTTCTCTGAACTGTCTGTTTCGACCTCGTACTTGCTGCAATGGAAATGCTTTTTTGGGCTACCACGACTTTTTCCATGGGTAAGTTTTCTCTAAATTGTCATTATTATCACGATGAGAACCTAATTTAATAATTAGCTCACTAAGCCAACGTTCATTTCGTAAAAAAAAAAAACATTATTTAACTTGTTGCTTTCCAACCATAAATTATCTTCTGGGAAAAATATAACATTTTAGTTACTACTAGCCGTACCCGTGCGCTCCGCTTCACCTGTTAGAAATAAATATAAAGTAATTACATAATTAAAATAGAGCGTTTGATCCAGGGAACATTCTGTTTGATAGAAGAATAAATCGTTTAATATGTTACTTAATTTAAATTGTATTTAAATAATTAAAATGCGGTCATTTTGGTCCAGAAAGCACTCAGAAGTTACTGTAATAACATTATAACATTATGTCCATCTAGAGAAACTACACTTTCCAATGGTGAAATAATAATTAATTATAAAAATCGGTTAAGTTAGCTTTCGATATTACTTCATACAAACACAGAAACATTCTCTGTAGGCTATGTTTCATAGCTTCCGATTGTTCTTGTCCAAGGCCCCTTATAGACGTAGTCATTTGTTTTCCATTTCATTACACCGCCTTAGATGACATTGTATTTTAACTTTAAATCTCATTTATCTCATTAAATATCAGTCCTATCAAAATTTTGCAAGGAATAAAACTTATCGGAAATCATTTTTAAAGAAACTTTTGTTATGTAACATATTTCACAAAAATCAATAATAAGCGAGATATTTAATTCACGTCCCCTTATAACCCCCCTTTTAAATAATTTATTTTGAATGTCATATAGCCTAAAATCTAAGTTACAGCGAACTTGATGTACATTCCAATTTTCATATAATTCGGTTAAGCCATTATCGCGTGAAAAGGCAACAAACATCCAGACAGACAGACAGACAGACAAGAATTTCAAAAAGCGATTTTCGGTTTCAGGATGGTTAATTATATAATTATGTTAGGACCAATTATTTTTGGAAAATCGAAAATTACCAGAAAAATTTCGGCTACAGATTTATTATTAGTATAGATTGCACCTTTTGGGCACTCGGAAAGTTATTTGATACATAATTAACAAGCTGTCACCTTGCATTCGCTGAATTGAACTTCGAAAGCAAATTCGGTTTTCAAATATTCAAATAATTGCAATCGATAAAAATGGCACTACTGTAACTGGAAAGAATATTGCGCATAATTTACTACTTCGTTAATCAGGTAGTTTTTCCTTCAGTTTTTTAGCCAAGCTTCTTAAGTTTGATATTATAACTGCATATGTCACATCCTCCAATTGAGGTTCTGGCTGATATGTAGGGCCTATATCTTGAATTGAATTGAATTGAAAGAGGAGAATGGAGAAGACAAACTTTAAAAGGTACGCAAAACGCGTCCTTGCAAGGGGTTCGGGGCTGTATCTATTATCAGGCAGTAACTTACATCTCACTTGACGATATGTGTCAGAGGGAGAACATCATCATCTGAAATATACATCTGAAGTCTACTAGTGTAATATGCACTTAGTCGGCGATGTATGCAATGGAGGGGGAAAGGAACTGGCAACCCTACCCCAATATCTCTTGGCTAGTTGCCTCATAAGTGGTGCCATCTTGGATATCACTTGTGATGTTCAGACCTGTCTTTGGACAGTTGGCTAAACAAAAATCTGTTACATTTTCTTTTACAAGACAGGTTTTCTTTTTCCAAATTCCTAATCTGTTCATTCTTTTTCTGTAACTCACCTTCCATTAATCTCAATCTTTTCTTGGGACTGAGCATATACAGTAGCGTGCAAATTAATCCGAACGTAATTACTTATGCAAAGCACTCAAACGGGACAAAAAAAAAAAAAGGATTTAAGACATACCCCAGTAATCTATGTGGCCTCCCTTGTTCCTAATAACAGCTCTGAGACGATTTGGCATGGATTCCACTAATTTCCCACAAATATTCTTCATTTCTTCATCGCGAAACCATACACCAATGAGGGCAGAAATCATCTTCTCCTTTGTAGAACAATCCATTTTTTGCATTCTTCTTTTGCAAATTGACCACAAGTTCTCAATGGGGTTGATGTCGGGTGAGTTGCCTGGCCAGGGGAGTACCTGAATATTCTTCTTGTTGAAGAATTCTGTAGTTTTTCGAGACGTATGGCATGGTGCCAGGTCTTGTTGGAACACACATCTGCCATCCGGAAATGATTTTTGCAGTTGGGGTACGATTCTGGTTTCCAATAAATGAATATATTTGTCAGAATTCATCATTCCCTTGATAGGGATTAATGCTTCAGGCCCTTCATGTGTAAAACAACCCCAAAACATTACTTTAGGGGGGGTATTTGGGTGCTTGTTGGAGATGAGCTGCTGTTTTTTTTCGGATCCTTTCCGTACGTAAGAAACACGGTGGCCGTGGACTTCGAAGTGAGACTCGTCGGAAAAAAAGTACATTCTTCCAGTCATTCACTGTCCAGTGTTGATGTAATTTTGCCCACATTAAGCGTTTTTTGCACTTAACAGGGGTTAGCAGTTGCTTCTTAATAGACTTACGAGCCCTTCGTCCAGCTTCCAAAAGCCTACGCTGCACTGTTGTGATGTGAATATTCGCCCCAGTGGTGGTAGCCATTAACTCGCGGGTTAAGTCGACAGCAGTTAGTCTAGGATTTAATTTACTTTTCCTGACAATTAAACGATCATCTGCAGGTGAAGTCTTCCTTTTCCTGGCCACAGTTTCCTTTTTTCTGGGGTGTGATGGATCCAGTCTCCCTGTATCGTTTTATGATCGAATTAACAGTAGCCAAACCGATGTGACATTCTGCAGCAATTTGCCTCTGTGTCATAGAAGAATGCTCTGCTAATGTTATAATTTTAGACCGTTTTCGTGGTGTTGTATCCATTTGTGAAGACGACAGAATGTACACAGGATTGCAGTATTAAGTCTTCAACACAACTGAAATGCTTATAAGTACAAAACGACAGGCAAAATGTCACATATTATAAAAAAAATAATAACGACAGACCTTCAACAATGGAATTACACGTACTACAGATGTCAATTAAAGCGGTATGAGCAGCTGTGAGGCCAACAATGACAGAAAATATAAAAATATATCGTGTTCGGATTAATTTGCACGCTACTGTGTGTTCCGCACTAATAATATTAATTTGCAATAACAGTTACATTGTCTGGTTCTGAGACTCCAGTACTTCTTTTCAGAATCCACATAGGGTGTTTTTTTTTCTACCTACAAATATTATACCACGAAAAAAAAAATAAATTCTACTAAATATACTTTTAAATGATGAAGTTGAAGCCAATGGAAATTAGGTCTATGTGAATTTAACTGGTTTCAACAGTTAACCTGTCCGCATAAAATGTTCTGGAAAATTAAAAGGGATGAAACTGCGTCATCTTCCACGTTTTTCATGTGATTTCCAGAAGCAATCTTCTGTGAAATGTTCAGAATACAATTTGTGTTGTAATAATTTGTTCGAATAAAATTATCTCTTCTAATGGCAGATGACCATCGCAACAGTAGTTCTGCTTTTTAAAAGGGGGATAGCTAGCAATAACACATTTTATTATAATGCCTCTATCATTTTTAAAAAATACCAGCAATATGTTTCCCGAAATAGTTTTAGTTTAAGCTGACAGAATAATTCAATCTACATGGAAGTGATATTTATTAACTGCATTAATTGAACGTTAAACTATTAGATGCATTCAAATATCATTATTTACGCATGAAAAGTAATGCTGTAGCCTTTCCTGAAGCGATTTGTGCAGTTACAAGCTAACAAACTAATTGCAGCATTGCTGTTTACAGTACCATGGCTCACTTCAATTTATATAGTGTATTCAATTTTCAATGAATATCAATATCACAACTGAAAACAATGAACAAGAACGTCAACTTCTTCAACTCTTATTAAACTCAAAATAATAACTTAATAGATCCAAACAATAAACTAAACAAAACACAAACTAATTGTAGCATTGCTTTTTACAGTACCATGGCTCACTTCAATTTATGCATGTATGTATGTATGTATGTATGTATGTATGTATGTATGTATGTATGTATGTATGTATGTATGTATGTATGTATTTATTTACACTGCAAGTGGGCAAGCACCCGGTGGCAGTGGTATATACAATATTAACAATACACAGTTAAAATGATAATGACAAACTAATTGTAGCATTGCTTTTTACAGTACCATGGTCACTTCAATTTATATAGTGTATTCAATTTTCAATGAATATCAATATCAAAACTGAAAACAATGAAAAGAACGTCAACTTCTTCAACTGTTATTAAACTCAAAATAATAACTTAATAGATCCAAACAATAAACGAAACAAAAAACAAACTAATTGTAGCATTGCTGTTTACAGTACCATGGTCACTTCAATTTATATAGTGTATTCAATTTTCAATGAATATCAATATCAAAACTGAAAACAATGAAAAGAACGTCAATTTCTTCAACTCTTATTAAACAAAAAAAATCATTAATATGTCACATCAACGACGTATATACGTCATCCAACATCGTAAGATGAAGTTTACATTCAAAATAATAACTTAATAGATCCAAACAATAAACGAAACAAAACACAAACTAATTGTAGCATTGCTGTTTACAGTACCATGGCTCACTTCAATTTATATACAGTAGAACTCCACAAATAGACACAGCAATGGTCCGTGTGCGAGACGAGGTACGAACGCTGTCTTTCTACGGAGTACTGCGGACATTGGTAAACATAAGGGCTGTACAATGTTTTTTATGGCGTGCGGACCGAAACATAAATAATTAACGTACATAACTTTAAATAATATATTGTAGTGTATCGTCGTTGTTCCTGCAATAACTCCTGTGTGCAAAATACACAATTTTTCAGTAGGTGGAAAAAATACATTTATTCATCTTATGACAGCCATATATAGGGAATTGTGAATTCTTACATTTTCGAAACAAAGAAATATAATTACATATAGGAGATTTTATTATTTGCTGTATCACTATTTAAGTTATTTAATAGAGCAAAAATCTGAAAATCGATAAATATGTTACATAGGAGTTATTACAGGAACGAGATGATATGCAAAATATATGACAAAACAAATCCGTGATCAAGTATAATATATACATGATACATCTGAAACAAAACAAACTTCTGGAGTAAAGACTCTCTAAATGTATCTATATACAGGGCTTTTATTTCAAAACTTCGCACTCTAAATAACTAGTTAATTAAATGGAGTTCAATTTAAATAAAAAAACACATAAATTTAGATATTGAGGGGGAAGTTTAACTGTATTTCAGATTTCACCCCAGCCACCCCCATTTTGAAATTTCAAATGGCACCCCTATATTTTTTATACTTAAATATGAAGGAGCATTGAATTGTTTATACTCAGCATTCATTTTTTCCGCAACTTTTGTTTTCTATCGTCGCCTGGCAACCTGGATTATTGTTATTGTTGATTAGAGCTGAAGAGAATAAAGCTACAAAAACATATTGACCATCTCGTGTAATAGTTGTGTTTGTGTATTAAATTATTTGAAAATGGTGTATACCCTTCAAGAGAGAACATAAATCATCTTTATTGATTAAATTTAGGATATTACACAAAATAAGCTGTGTTTTCATCCTACAATCAACTGATGATAACAACGTCTCTTATAATCACTACAGACTGCCTGTTCTGACCAAAATGTCACATTCTTGAGCGATGGCTCTGATTGATTCCCTTTTTTAAACCGTTCCAATATTTATAACTCCTGCTTCAACATAAGCACACATTTTTTGTTCCCTGCTTGCTGCCAACGTGTACGAGTATCTGCACACTACTGCACTGGTTCAACTGGTTAGCCCTGTGCAGCGCGGGACAGCATGCGTTGACTTACCTTGTATCGTGAAGTATACGAGAGTGAGTGTCTATTTGTGGAGTTCCATTGTAGTGTATTCATTTTACGTATTTCACAGAAACTAATTCAAGAGAATTCTAGCGGTACAAAAGGGGAATATGTACTGCCAACCTAACAGCACAAATGAAAAATGTCAGATTACGGACAACTTGGAGGGAACAAGTTATTATGTTACTTTATACAATAATAATTTCAGTTTTACAATTACTAATGTTTCCCATTTGTCAACTGACTTCTGTGTAACACAGTACAATAAAGTTTCCTAAAGATTAAAAATAAACATATACATTGTTGTTAACGATGTTTCATTCGTCTGGTATAATCTAAGGGAGTTAAATAAGAACACACAGAAACTAGTGAATGAAGTTTCTATGTTCATTTCTTCACAAAATATATTAAAGATACAACCAATGTTTCATGAGCAAAATAAGAGAAATCTTAACTGTGGATTTATATGAAAATGATTTTGTCTAACGGAAAAATACATTTATGCTATAATTTCAATGTGTTTCTTGTTTACAGATGTTACAATAACATTCATCCATTTATTAAATGACACATTTCACACCTATTTAATAAGTTGATTAATAGGTTCCCTCTGTAATAATTCCTTTGGTGCTAGTGGAAATTAATTTTTTCCTGCTTGTACAACTGCCCCTGATTCAACGCTACTTCACCTCGAGTTTATGGAGACTGGAACAACATAGTTGACAGGTAAGGCCTACTGTGCAACATTTACTACGATTAAAGGGCGGAAATTATCAGGAAAACGCTTGGCATTCTATCCAGAGATGAAGATTCTTCACGATAATGCCAGACAGTACAGAGAACTTAGACCTATGAACTTTTGCAGTCTTTTCATTTAAACATACTACTTACAGCCCGGATTTAGGTCCAACCGATTTTCATTTGTTTGGGACACTGGATAAGGACGACTTATAGATTATGCAAATGTACGGAGTGCTGTCCAAGATTGGTTGCAACATCAAGGCTGGATTTCTATTATGCTACAATAGGAAAAATGTGTAAGTTGTATAGGCTCTAGGAAACCATACAGAAAAAGAGTAATCAGTTTGCAGTTCAACACTGTAAATGTAATTTGTGCATAAGTAACACACAAAACACTTGACAAAACAGGGAGCGTTAGTTGATCAACATATGTACATTCAGGCGGTATGGCATAGTTGCGCCCCGCGGTCAATTGGGAGGCCTAGGCATGGCATAGTTGCGCCCCGAAGAAATCAGGTAGTAAAATGGACATGGTATAGTTGCGCCCCGAAGAAATCAGGTAGCAGAATGAACATGGCATAGTTGCGCCCCGATGGACATAGTACACAAAATAAATTACTTAAAAATATTCTAATGGTAGCTGCATTGAAATCAGGTGGGCCTAGCATATGATCAATTTTGCTATTTAAAATGAACTGCATTTTTTGTTCGTACACCGATATCTTAACCCTATGGTACAGGGTTTCGAAAATTGAAACTTGAAACCATTGTGAATTGTTAACTCTTTACCCTTTTCACTAAACTTAACATTAATTTTAAATTAACCTCACTATACGCCACAGACGATGTGAAAATCACTAATAAAATGTCAAGACTGCTAAGGCCCCATATTTCAATGTCTCACTCATTTTAATATGTCAGTTAGTAAAGTACTGCCAACTTCATGGTGTTCATTTTTACGGTAGGCTATCGATAATCACTGCATGAACAATAGAAAAACAGTTACTAAAGCACTACCAACTTCATGGTGTTCATTTTAATAAATATTAAATCGAGTAAGAAATCAATAATGTTGGTTGATTACGAGGCTCGAGTTCCCGTAATGTCTTTTTCTCTACCTATTTCATCGGGGCGCAACTATGCCATGTCCCTTTTCTCTACCTGATGGGAACGGGGCGCAACTATGCCCACAAAACAGGGGCCCTTTTTTATCTGCTGCATCTTACCTGACCGTGGGGCGCAACTATGCCCTGCCCCATTCAGGATCCAACGGTAATAAAATGAGAACGTAAAAATAGGCCTAAATTAAAGTACACAGGTGGTTTTACGATTTTCTGCCACTTTTTATAGTAATAAATTATTACATTGGAACTAGTCTAATTTTTGTTATTTATTTTTATTTTTATTTTATTTTATTTTTTATTTTATTGGGTTATTTTACGACGCTGTATCAACATCTAGGTTATTTAGCATCTGGATGAGATGAAGGTGATAATGCCGCTGAAATGAGTCCGGGGTCCAACACCGAAAGTTACCCAGCATTTGCTCGTATTGGGTTGAGGGAAAACCCCGGAAAAAACCTCAGCCAGATAACTTGCCCCGACCGGGATTCGAACTCGGGCCACCTGGTTTCGCGGCCAGACGCGCTGACCGTTACTCCACAGGTGTGGACTAGTCTAATTAAAACCTTTCTAATTCAAAATCGTGAATAATTAGAACTTTTTGCGCGGTTCCTCGACATTCCTGTACAACACAATATTTAAAAAAAATAATCATCTGTAATTTGATTTTGGGGGGGGGGGATAATTCGAAGTGAAATCCAACGAAATTCAGTACAGAAGTTACAAAAATCAGCCCGCAATACAGCATCACGCAGACTGTCGCCCAGTCTTCAGATGAAGAAGGCCAGAACATCCCGAGAAACCATGCCTACAATCGCCCGGGCCATGGACCACATCCAGGAATTAAGACGTTATGTTGAAGGACAGGAAAATGCGAGAGAAACAATTTTACAATCGCTCAATATGCTCGAAGAATTTTGCACGGATCAAAGATTAAATGCTATAAAAGAAAAAACAAACAAACAAACGTGTCAAGCTTTCTCAAAACAAAATCTTTGAATGTGTTGTGTTTTAATTGTTTTGTACATAATATTGAATAAATAGTTTGTTGATAGTACATTGCATTGATTTTTTATACAAGAGATTCTGAGTACGCTTCCCATGGGGGCTCCATAAATTTAGTTGATGATTTGTAGCGTTTCTTTCGAAAAATGTTGCTATATTTAAACTTTGAATTAACAAAATATAACTGTATTATTGAAACATTATTTATATTGATTAGTCAACAGTGCGAAGACTGGCTAGAAACTCGTGACACCAATGAGGCATCACTCACGAAACAACTAAGTCGGGAAATAACGGGGTAGGGTAGTCAGTTCCTTTTCAACCCTTCAGTGCACATATCGCTGACTAGTAGGCATAACGCATTTCACTTTCACACTTGAGATGTATGTAACAATTCCTCTGACACATATCGAGTTGTATAATCTATTTTCGTTAATGCCGTTACGTTTTGGAGTTTGTTAGCTGCCAGTACTTGATCCCCCTCTCATTGCTATGCTGGTTAGTTGTATACAACATACATAGAGACAGTAATTTCTACGAGCAGTGGCTGCTGAACCTCCGAAATGTTGGCATACATTGCACACCAGTTCTAATTGTGTAGCTACTACTCTAGCATGAACACCAATGAAAACAGGAATACAAAATACAGGTGAGTCAACCCGCACGTGCACAGTAGAGGTGGAGGTTGAAGACGCAGTTTTTAGTGTCAGTAAGACTAAGAAACTAGACGACATTAATGGATTCCAGTGTAATCCCTGATTAATAGATATATCAGCCACAGAACCTCAATCAGAGAAATAAAACATTGTAGGAACAAAATATTGCCGATTACAAAATTTGCGTTAGTATTAGAAGAAAGTTATGTGGATATTTTTTAGCCTTGAACTTGTAAAAGAAGTATTCAACTGAAGGTGTAGTTCTACAGATGCTTCGAACCTAATATTTTGTGACGCATGGGTCCATAATGTTTATATGACACTTTTTAGTAGAAAGTAAGAAAGTCGTTATGAGTTAACAGTCGTTATGTTACCTTTTCGACTAATTATTTATTGCTAATAGTTTTCAAGTAAAATGTTTTAATATTTCATGTGCCTATTTTCTAAATGCATTATTTAATATGAGCAGTACTACCCATTGATTAAAAGAAAATGCTTCGGGCACGCAGCATATAGGGCAGCGCCGGGCATGAGAGCGGCTGCGTATAGCCGACCAGAGCTGTTCTCGCTCCGCAAGGCACTTCAATTCCAAGCCGAAGCAGAACGCTCACGCAGTGGCGGACTCACATTACAGCTATCTTCTCTGTATTAATATAACAAGAGCCACGCAAACACACACACAAATCATTAGGCTTATTTACACAATATATATGCATAATGCTTTACAATTACATAATGGTATTAGTAATATAAACATATCTAATACAGGATTTCAATCAGAAACAAAAGCAGAACATTTATTAATAATAAACATTCTCTTACACTTTTTTTGCATGAATAAACTATTGTCAAAAATCGAACTTCTATCAGTCTGAAATCAATAAATATTTTCTATTGAAACAAAACTTTCTGAAACTTAGTAACCAAAATAACTATGTGTTTGTTTTCCGAGACTTATGAGGTTGTTTCATTTGCAGAAGTCGTTCAATGCTTCGAACATATGAATTAGCTATGTTCAATCTCAAAATATAATTTAGGTTTTCGTCTGACATACAATTTCTCAGGCGGCTGCAGCTTCAAAGTTCGCCATCCTACTGCAGAGTCACCACTGGAATGACAGCGAGTGACGTACAGTATGCAAAAGTCTCACCGCTCGGGAGTGTTGCTCTTCAAAGTAAACAGCGCTCATTTCTCAGAATCACGTAATGTGTCTAGCCCTGATATAGGGTGATCAGATATCACGTATAAAAAAAAAAAGGTTACTAATTCTCAGGAAGGAAAAATAAACTTTACGCATACCTACATTAAAAATTAATATGTGCTTCACTCAATAGTCCATGAACAACCAAATTGGTAGGAAACTACTTGTGTATAGAAAATCTTCTTCGGAACGCTTAATTCTATCCGAAAATGAAAGTCTACGACCGTCACTTTTCATAGTTTGTTTGATATACTTATTCCTACCGTAAGGATTTTTGACTAACGTGTTCTCTCTTAGAGATATATCAAATCGTCGTTGTTCCTACAATAACTCCTATGTGTAAAATATAAAATTGTTCAGTAGAAAGAAAAACACATTTATTCATTCAATGGCAGTAGTACATAGGAGACTGTGAATTCTTACATTTTTGAAAGAAAGAAATATAATTACATACAAGAGATTTTATTATTTGCTGTTTCACTATTTAAGTTATTTAATAGAGCAAAAATATTGAAAATCGATAAATATGTCACATAGGAGTTATTGCAGGAACAACGACGAAATGTTTCACGGTACTTTTAACTTCCAAAATTAACCTATTTAGTACCTGTAGCTCAACATTAGGCAAATAAGCTTTCAGTTCATTCCCAACATCTGTTCAGGTTTGTTTCATGATAGAGAAACTCATTTGAAAGGGGGATCTTAATGTAAAGGAAGATACAAACATTTAAATGTTTAGAAGTATTTCTCAAGAACAAAATCAAACTGTTTTTCCAACATACAAATTCTTCTTAACTTTCAACTTGATCAACTGTTACATCACAGTTTTGTAATAGGCGTAATTTCTGAAATGTAAATGATCTGCCAAGCCTAAATAATTGTTTACCTTCTAAAAATTATTATCATGAAAGTCACACTGTTTTATGAAGTACGTTCATAAATATTGATAAATCACTCTTTATTTCACTTTTGTTTTTATCTAATCCTTCAATGAAAGAATTTGCAGTGAAGTCAACAATACTGTCATTAAATAAATAAGCAAGTAAATAAATAAATAAATAAACAAACAAACAAATAAACAAGTAAACAAATAAGTAAACAAGTAAACAAACAAACAAGTTAACAAGTAAACAAACAAGAAAACAAGTAAACGACCAAACAAACAAGTAAACAAACAAACAAAAAAGTAAACAAGTAACAAACAAAATGTAAACAAACAAACAAACAACCAAGCAAGCAAACAAATAAACAAATAAGCAAGCAAAGAAACAAACAAACAAAGTAAAAAAGCAAGCAAGCAACAAAAAAAAAACAAACAAACAACCAAGCAAGCCAACCAACCAACAAATCAACGAAGGGTGCTGCAAATAGTACGATCTTATCAGCAATATAAGGACCAGGGACTGTGGAACTTTATCTCAGAGCAATATCATACCACCTAAAATTAAACATTACAGTTCCTCTTGAGCAGGAATGACGTAATTTCCTTAACGTTATCAAATCGTGTAAATTCTGTGACTACTCACTTACTGAATGACGTAATTTTCTTAACGTTATCAAATCGTGTAAATTCTATGACTCCTCACTTACTGAATGACGTAACTTTCTTAACGTTATCAAATCGTGTAAATTCTGTTACTCCTCACTTACTGAATGACGTAATTTTCTTAACGTTATCAAATCGTGTAAATTCTGTGACTCCTCACTTACTGAATGACGTAACTTTCTTAACGTTATCAAATCGTGTAAATTCCATTATTCCTCACTTACTGAATGACGCAATTTTCATAACGTTATCAAATCGTGTAAATTCTGTTACTCCTCAATTACTGAATGACGTAACTTTCTTAACGTTATCAAATCGTGTAAATTCTGTGACTCCTCACTTACTGAATGACGTAATTTTCATAACGTTATCAAATCGTGTAAATTCTGTTACTCCTCACTTACTGAATGACGTAATTTTCTTAACGTTATCAAATCGTGTAAATTCTGTTACTCCTCACTTACTGAATGACGTAATTTTCTTAACGTTATCAAATCGTGTAAATTCTGTTACTCCTCACTTACTGAATGACGTAATTTTCTTAACGTTATCAAATCGTGTAAATTCTGTGACTCCTCACTTACTGAATGACGTAATTTTCTTAACGTTATCAAATCGTGTAAATTCTGTGACTCCTCACTTAATGAATGACGTAATTTTCTTAACGTTATAAAATCGTGTAAATTCTGTTACTCCTCACTTACTGAATGACGTAACTTTCTTAACGTTATCAAATCGTGTAAATTCTGTTACTCCTCACTTACTGAATGACGTAATTTTCTTAACGTTATCAAATCGTGTAAATTCTGCGACTCCTCACTTACTGAATGACGTAACTTTCTTAACGTTATCAAATCGTGTAAATTCCATTATTCCTCACTTACTGAATGACGTAATTTTCATAACGTTATCAAATCGTGTAAATTCTGTTACTCCTCACTTAGGCTACTGAATGACGTAATTTTCTTAACGTTATCAAATCGTGTAAATTCTGTTACTCCTCACTTACTGAATGACGTAATTTTCTTAACGTTATCAAATCGTGTAAATTCTGTGACTCCTCACTTACTGAATGACGTAATTTTCTTAACGTTATCAAATAGTGTAAATTCTGTGACTCCTCACTTACTGAATGACGTAATTTTCATAACGTTATCAAATCGTGTAAATTCTGTTACTCCTCACTTACTGAATGACGTAATTTTCTTAACGTTATCAAGTCGTGTAAATTCTGTTACTCCTCACTTACTGAATGACGTAATTTTCTTAACGTTATCAAATCGTGTAAATTCTGAGACTACTCACTTACTGAATGACGTAATTTTCTTAACGTTATCAAATCGTGTAAATTCTGTTACTCCTCACTTACTGAATGACGTAATTTTCTTAACGTTATCAAATCGTGTAAATTCTGTTACTCCTCACTTACTGAATGACGTAATTTTCTTAACGTTATCAAATCGTGTAAATTCTGTGACTCCTCACTTACTGAATGACGTAATTTTCATAACGTTATCAAGTCGTGTAAATTCTGTTACTCCTCACTTACTGAATGACGTAATTTCCTTAACGTTATCAAATCGTGTAAATTCTGTGACTACTCACTTACTGAATGACGTAATTTTGTTAACGTTATCAAATCGTGTAAATTCTGTTACTCCTCACTTAGTGAATGACGTAATTTTCTTAACGTTATCAAATCGTGTAAATTCTGTGACTCCTCACTTACTGAATGACGTAACTTTCTTAACGTTATCAAATCGTGTAAATTCCATTATTCCTCACTTACTGAATGACGTAATTTTCATAACGTTATCAAATCGTGTAAATTCTGTTACTCCTCACTTACTGAATGACGTAACTTTCTTAACGTTATCAAATCGTGTAAATTCCATTATTCCTCACTTACTGAATGACGTAATTTTCATAACGTTATCAAATCGTGTAAATTCTGTTACTCCTCACTTACTGAATGACGTAATTTTCTTAACGTTATCAAATCGTGTAAATTCTGTTACTCCTCACTTACTGAATGACGTAATTTTCTTAACGTTATCAAATCGTGTAAATTCTGTGACTCCTCACTTACTGAATGACGTAATTTTCTTAACGTTATCAAATCGTGTAAATTCTGTGACTCCTCACTTACTGAATGACGTAATTTTCTTAACGTTATCAAATCGTGTAAATTCTGTGACTCCTCACTTACTGAATGACGTAATTTTCTTAACGTTATCAAATCGTGTAAATTCTGTTACTCCTCACTTACTGAATGACGTAACTTTCTTAACGTTATCAAATCGTGTAAATTCCGTTACTCCTCACTTACTGAATGACGTAATTTTCTTAACGTTATCAAATCGTGTAAATTCTGTGACTCCTCACTTACTGAATGACGTAACTTGCTTAACGTTATCAAATCGTGTAAATTCCATTATTCCTCACTTACTGAATGACGTAATTTTCATAACGTTATCAAATCGTGTAAATTCTGTTACTCCTCACTTACTGAATGACGTAATTTTCTTAACGTTATCAAATCGTGTAAATTCTGTTACTCCTCACTTACTGAATGACGTAATTTTCTTAACGTTATCAAATCGTGTAAATTCTGTGACTCCTCACTTACTGAATGACGTAATTTTCTTAACGTTATCAAATCGTGTAAATTCTGTGACTCCTCACTTACTGAATGACGTAATTTTCATAACGTTATCAAATCGTGTAAATTCTGTTACTCCTCACTTACTGAATGACGTAATTTTCTTAACGTTATCAAGTCGTGTAAATTCTGTTACTCCTCACTTATTGAATGACGTAATTTTCTTAACGTTATCAAATCGTGTAAATTCTGTGACTACTCACTTACTGAATGACGTAATTTTCTTAACGTTATCAAATCGTGTAAATTCCATTATTCCTCACTTACTGAATGACGTAATTTTCATAACGTTATCAAATCGTGTAAATTCTGTTACTCCTCACTTACTGAATGACGTAATTTTCTTACCGTTATCAAATCGTGTAAATTCTGTTACTCCTCATTTACTGAATGACGTAATTTTCTTAACGTTATCAAATCGTGTAAATTCTGTGACTCCTCACTTACTGAATGACGTAATTTTCATAACGTTATCAAGTCGTGTAAATTCTGTTACTCCTCACTTACTGAATGACGTAATTTTCTTAACGTTATCAAATCGTGTAAATTCTGTGACTACTCACTTACTGAATGACGTAATTTTCTTAACGTTATCAAATCGTGTAAATTCTGTGACTCCTCACTTACTGAATGACGTAATTTTCTTAACGTTATCAAATCGTGTAAATTCTGTGACTCCTCACTTACTGAATGACGTAATTTTCTTAACGTTATCAAATCGTGTAAATTCTGTTACTCCTCACTTACTGAATGACGTAACTTTCTTAACGTTATCAAATCGTGTAAATTCTGTTACTCCTCACTTACTGAATGACGTAATTTTCTTAACGTTATCAAATCGTGTAAATTCTGTAACTACTCACTTACTGAATGACGTAACTTTCTTAACGTTATCAAATCGTGTAAATTCCATTATTCCTCACTTACTGAATGACGTAATTTTCATAACGTTATCAAATCGTGTAAATTCTGTTACTCCTCACTTACTGAATGACGTAATTTTCTTAACGTTATCAAATCGTGTAAATTCTGTTACTCCTCACTTACTGAATGACGTAATTTTCTTAACGTTATCAAATCGTGTAAATTCTGTGACTCCTCACTTACTGAATGACGTAACTTTCTTAACGTTATCAAATCGTGTAAATTCTGTTACTCCTCACTTACTGAATGACGTAATTTTCTTAACGTTATCAAATCGTGTAAATTCTGTGACTCCTCACTTACTGAATGACGTAACTTTCTTAACGTTATCAAATCGTGTAAATTCCATTATTCCTCACTTACTGAATGACGTAATTTTCATAACGTTATCAAATCGTGTAAATTCTGTTACTCCTCACTTACTGAATGACGTAATTTTCTTAACGTTATCAAATCGTGTAAATTCTGTTACTCCTCACTTGCTGAATGACATAATTTTCTTAACGTTATCAAATCGTGTAAATTCTGTGACTCCTCACTTACTGAATGACGTAATTTTCTTAACGTTATCAAATCGTGTAAATTCTGTGACTCCTCACTTACTGAATGACGTAATTTTCATAACGTTATCAAATCGTGTAAATTCTGTTACTCCTCACTTACTGAATGACGTAATTTTCTTAACGTTATCAAGTCGTGTAAATTCTGTTACTCCTCACTTACTGAATGACGTAACTTTCTTAACGTTATCAAATCGTGTAAATTCCATTATTCCTCACTTACTGAATGACGTAATTTTCATAACGTTATCAAATCGTGTAAATTCTGTTACTCCTCACTTACTGAATGACGTAACTTTCTTAACGTTATCAAATCGTGTAAATTCCATTATTCCTCACTTACTGAATGACGTAAATTTCATAATGTTATCAAATCGTGTAAATTCTGTGACTCCTCACTTACTGAATGACGTAATTTTCATAACGTTATCAAGTCGTGTAAATTCTGTTACTCCTCACTTACTGAATGACGTAATTTTCTTAACGTTATCAAATCGTGTAAATTCTGTGACTACTCACTTACTGAATGACGTAATTTTCTTAACGTTATCAAATCGTGTAAATTCAATTATTCCTCACTTACTGAATGACGTAATTTTCATAACGTTATCAAATCGTGTAAATTCTGTTACTCCTCACTTACTGAATGACGTAATTTTCTTAACGTTATCAAATCGTGTAAATTCTGTGACTACTCACTTACTGAATGACGTAATTTTCTTAACGTTATCAAATCGTGTAAATTCTGTTACTCCTCACTTACTGAATGACGTAATTTTCTTACCGTTATCAAATCGTGTAAATTCTGTTACTCCTCACTTACTGAATGACGTAATTTTCTTACCGTTATCAAATCGTGTAAATTCTGTTACTCCTCACTTACTGAATGACGTAATTTTCTTAACGTTATCAAATCGTGTAAATTCTGTGACTCCTCACTTACTGAATGACGTAATTTTCATAACGTTATCAAGTCGTGTAAATTCTGTTACTCCTCACTTACTGAATGACGTAATTTTCTTAACGTTATCAAATCGTGTAAATTCTGTGACTACTCACTTACTGAATGACGTAATTTTCTTAACGTTATCAAATCGTGTAAATTCTGTGACTCCTCACTTACTGAATGACGTAATTTTCTTAACGTTATCAAATCGTGTAAATTCTGTGACTCCTCACTTACTGAATGACGTAATTTTCTTAACGTTATCAAATCGTGTAAATTCTGTTACTCCTCACTTACTGAATGACGTAACTTTCTTAACGTTATCAAATCGTGTAAATTCTGTTACTCCTCACTTACTGAATGACGTAATTTTCTTAACGTTATCAAATCGTGTAAATTCTGTAACTACTCACTTACTGAATGACGTAACTTTCTTAACGTTATCAAATCGTGTAAATTCCATTATTCCTCACTTACTGAATGACGTAATTTTCATAACGTTATCAAATCGTGTAAATTCTGTGACTCCTCACTTACCGAATGACGTAACTTTCTTAACGTTATCAAATCGTGTAAATTCAATTATTCCTCACTTACTGAATGACGTAATTTTCATAACGTTATCAAATCGTGTAAATTCTGTTACTCCTCACTTACTGAATGACGTAATTTTCTTAACGTTATCAAATCGTGTAAATTCTGTGACTACTCACTTACTGAATGACGTAATTTTCTTAACGTTATCAAATCGTGTAAATTCTGTTACTCCTCACTTACTGAATGACGTAATTTTCTTACCGTTATCAAATCGTGTAAATTCTGTTACTCCTCACTTACTGAATGACGTAATTTTCTTACCGTTATCAAATCGTGTAAATTCTGTTACTCCTCACTTACTGAATGACGTAATTTTCTTAACGTTATCAAATCGTGTAAATTCTGTGACTCCTCACTTACTGAATGACGTAATTTTCATAACGTTATCAAGTCGTGTAAATTCTGTTACTCCTCACTTACTGAATGACGTAATTTTCTTAACGTTATCAAATCGTGTAAATTCTGTGACTACTCACTTACTGAATGACGTAATTTTCTTAACGTTATCAAATCGTGTAAATTCTGTGACTCCTCACTTACTGAATGACGTAATTTTCTTAACGTTATCAAATCGTGTAAATTCTGTGACTCCTCACTTACTGAATGACGTAATTTTCTTAACGTTATCAAATCGTGTAAATTCTGTTACTCCTCAATTACTGAATGACGTAACTTTCTTAACGTTATCAAATCGTGTAAATTCTGTTACTCCTCACTTACTAAATGACGTAATTTTCTTAACGTTATCAAATCGTGTAAATTCTGTAACTACTCACTTACTGAATGACGTAACTTTCTTAACGTTATCAAATCGTGTAAATTCCATTATTCCTCACTTACTGAATGACGTAATTTTCATAACGTTATCAAATCGTGTAAATTCTGTTACTCCTCACTTACTGAATGACGTAATTTTCTTAACGTTATCAAATCGTGTAAATTCTGTTACTCCTCACTTACTGAATGACGTAATTTTCTTAACGTTATCAAATCGTGTAAATTCTGTGACTCCTCACTTACTGAATGACGTAACTTTCTTAACGTTATCAAATCGTGTAAATTCTGTTACTCCTCACTTACTGAATGACGTAATTTTCTTAACGTTATCAAATCGTGTAAATTCTGTGACTCCTCACTTACTGAATGACGTAACTTTCTTAACGTTATCAAATCGTGTAAATTCCATTATTCCTCACTTACTGAATGACGTAATTTTCATAACGTTATCAAATCGTGTAAATTCTGTTACTCCTCACTTACTGAATGACGTAATTTTCTTAACGTTATCAAATCGTGTAAATTCTGTTACTCCTCACTTACTGAATGACATAATTTTCTTAACGTTATCAAATCGTGTAAATTCTGTGACTCCTCACTTACTGAATGACGTAATTTTCTTAACGTTATCAAACCGTGTAAATTCTGTGACTCCTCACTTACTGAATGACGTAATTTTCATAACGTTATCAAATCGTGTAAATTCTGTTACTCCTCACTTACTGAATGACGTAATTTTCTTAACGTTATCAAGTCGTGTAAATTCTGTTACTCCTCACTTACTGAATGACGTAACTTTCTTAACGTTATCAAATCGTGTAAATTCCATTATTCCTCACTTACTGAATGACGTAATTTTCATAACGTTATCAAATCGTGTAAATTCTGTTACTCCTCACTTACTGAATGACGTAACTTTCTTAACGTTATCAAATCGTGTAAATTCCATTATTCCTCACTTACTGAATGACGTAATTTTCATAACGTTATCAAATCGTGTAAATTCTGTTACTCCTCACTTACTGAATGACGTAATTTTCATAACGTTATCAAATCGTGTAAATTCTGTTACTCCTCACTTACTGAATGACGTAATTTTCTTAACGTTATCAAATCGTGTAAATTCTGGGACTACTCACTTACTGAATGACGTAATTTTCTTAACGTTATCAAATCGTGTAAATTCTGTGACTACTCACTTACTGAATGACGTAATTTTCTTAACGTTATCAAATCGTGTAAATTCTGTTACTCCTCACTTACTGAATGACGTAATTTTCTTAACGTTATCAAATCGTGTAAATTCTGTTACTCCTCACTTACTGAATGACGTAATTTTCATAACGTTATCAAATCGTGTAAATTCTGTTACTCCTCACTTACTGAATAACGTAATTTTCTGAACGTTATCAAATCGTGTAAATTCTGTGACTCCTCACTTACTGAATGACGTAATTTTCATAACGTTATCAAATCGTGTAAATTCTGTGACTACTCACTTACTGAATGACGTAATTTTCTTAACGTTATCAAGTCGTGTAAATTCTGTTACTCCTCACTTACTGAATGACGTAATTTTCTTAACGTTATCAAATCGTGTAAATTCTGTGACTACTCACTTACTGAATGACGTAATTTTCTTAACGTTATCAAATCGTGTAAATTCTGTGATTCCTCACTTACTGAATGACGTAATTTTCTTACCGTTATCAAATCGTGTAAATGCTGTTACTCCTCACTTACTGAATGACGTAATTTTCTTAACATTATCAAATCGTGTAAATTCTGTGACTACTCACTTACTGAATGACGTAATTTTCTTAACGTTATCAAATCGTGTAAATTCTGTGACTCCTCACTTACTGAATGACGTAATTTTCTTAACGTTATCAAATCGTGTAAATTCTGTGACTCCTCACTTACTGAATGACGTAATTTTCTTAACGTTATCAAATCGTGTAAATTCTGTTACTCCTCACTTACTGAATGACGTAACTCTCTTAACGTTATCAAATCGTGTAAATTCTGTTACTCTTCACTTACTGAATGACGTAATTTTCTTAACGTTATCAAATCGTGTAAATTCTGTGACTCCTCACTTACCGAATGACGTAACTTTCTTAACGTTATCAAATCGTGTAAATTCAATTATTCCTCACTTACTTAATGACGTAATTTTCATAACGTTATCAAATCGTGTAAATTCTGTTACTCCTCACTTACTGAATGACGTAACTTTCTTAACGTTATCAAATCGTGTAAATTCCATTATTCCTCACTTACTGAATGACGTAATTTTCATAACGTTATCAAATCGTGTAAATTCTGTTACTCCTCACTTACTGAATGACGTAATTTTCTTAACGTTATCAAATCGTGTAAATTCTGTTACTCCTCACTTACTGAATGACGTAATTTTCTTAACGTTATCAAATCGTGTAAATTCTGTTACTCCTCACTTACTGAATGACGTAATTTTCTTAACGTTATCAAATCGTGTAAATTCTGTGACTCCTCACTTACTGAATGACGTAATTTTCTTAACGTTATCAAATCGTGTAAATTCTGTGACTCCTCACTTACTGAATGACGTAATTTTCTTAACGTTATCAAATCGTGTAAATTCTGTTACTCCTCACTTACTGAATGACGTAACTTACTTAACGTTATCAAATCGTGTAAATTCTGTGACTCCTCACTTACTGAATGACGTAATTTTCTTAACGTTATCAAATCGTGTAAATTCTGTGACTCCTCACTTACTGAATGACGTAACTTTCTTAACGTTATCAAATCGTGTAAATTCTGTGACTCCTCACTTACTGAATGACGTAATTTTCATAACGTTATCAAATCGTGTAAATTCTGTTACTCCTCACTTACTGAATGACGTAATTTTCTTAACGTTATCAAATCGTGTAAATTCTGTTACTCCTCACTTACTGAATGACGTAATTTTCTTAACGTTATCAAATCGTGTAAATTCTGTGACTCCTCACTTACTGAATGACGTAACTTTCTTAACGTTATCAAATCGTGTAAATTCCATTATTCCTCACTTACTGAATGACGTAATTTTCATAACGTTATCAAATCGTGTAAATTCTGTTACTCCTCACTTACTGAATGACGTAACTTTCTTAACGTTATCAAATCGTGTAAATTCCATTATTCCTCACTTACTGAATGACGTAATTTTCATAACGTTATCAAATCGTGTAAATTCTGTTACTCCTCACTTACTGAATGACGTAATTTTCTTAACGTTATCAAATCGTGTAAATTCTGTTACTCCTCACTTACTGAATGACGTAATTTTCTTAACGTTATCAAATCGTGTAAATTCTGTGACTCCTCACTTACTGAATGACGTAATTTTCTTAACGTTATCAAATCGTGTAAATTCTGTGACTCCTCACTTACTGAATGACGTAATTTTCTTAACGTTATCAAATCGTGTAAATTCTGTGACTCCTCACTTACTGAATGACGTAATTTTCTTAACGTTATCAAATCGTGTAAATTCTGTTACTCCTCACTTACTGAATGACGTAACTTTCTTAACGTTATCAAATCGTGTAAATTCTGTTACTCCTCACTTACTGAATGACGTAATTTTCTTAACGTTATCAAATCGTGTAAATTCTGTGACTCCTCACTTACTGAATGACGTAACTTGCTTAACGTTATCAAATCGTGTAAATTCCATTATTCCTCACTTACTGAATGACGTAATTTTCATAACGTTATCAAATCGTGTAAATTCTGTTACTCCTCACTTACTGAATGACGTAATTTTCTTAACGTTATCAAATCGTGTAAATTCTGTTACTCCTCACTTACTGAATGACGTAATTTTCTTAACGTTATCAAATCGTGTAAATTCTGTGACTCCTCACTTACTGAATGACGTAATTTTCTTAACGTTATCAAATCGTGTAAATTCTGTGACTCCTCACTTACTGAATGACGTAATTTTCATAACGTTATCAAATCGTGTAAATTCTGTTACTCCTCACTTACTGAATGACGTAATTTTCTTAACGTTATCAAGTCGTGTAAATTCTGTTACTCCTCACTTACTGAATGACGTAATTTTCTTAACGTTATCAAATCGTGTAAATTCTGTGACTACTCACTTACTGAATGACGTAATTTTCTTAACGTTATCAAATCGTGTAAATTCTGTTACTCCTCACTTACTGAATGACGTAATTTTCTTACCGTTATCAAATCGTGTAAATTCTGTTACTCCTCACTTACTGAATGACGTAATTTTCTTAACGTTATCAAATCGTGTAAATTCTGTGACTCCTCACTTACTGAATGACGTAATTTTCATAACGTTATCAAGTCGTGTAAATTCTGTTACTCCTCACTTACTGAATGACGTAATTTTCTTAACGTTATCAAATCGTGTAAATTCTGTGACTACTCACTTACTGAATGACGTAATTTTCTTAACGTTATCAAATCGTGTAAATTCTGTGACTCCTCACTTACTGAATGACGTAATTTTCTTAACGTTATCAAATCGTGTAAATTCTGTGACTCCTCACTTACTGAATGACGTAATTTTCTTAACGTTATCAAATCGTGTAAATTCTGTTACTCCTCACTTACTGAATGACGTAACTTTCTTAACGTTATCAAATCGTGTAAATTCTGTTACTCCTCACTTACTGAATGACGTAATTTTCTTAACGTTATCAAATCGTGTAAATTCTGTGACTACTCACTTACTGAATGACGTAACTTTCTTAACGTTATCAAATCGTGTAAATTCCATTATTCCTCACTTACTGAATGACGTAATTTTCATAACGTTATCAAATCGTGTAAATTCTGTTACTCCTCACTTACTGAATGACGTAATTTTCTTAACGTTATCAAATCGTGTAAATTCTGTTACTCCTCACTTACTGAATGACGTAATTTTCTTAACGTTATCAAATCGTGTAAATTCTGTGACTCCTCACTTACTGAATGACGTAACTTTCTTAACGTTATCAAATCGTGTAAATTCTGTTACTCCTCACTTACTGAATGACGTAATTTTCTTAACGTTATCAAATCGTGTAAATTCTGTGACTCCTCACTTACTGAATGACGTAACTTTCTTAACGTTATCAAATCGTGTAAATTCCATTATTCCTCACTTACTGAATGACGTAATTTTCATAACGTTATCAAATCGTGTAAATTCTGTTACTCCTCACTTACTGAATGACGTAATTTTCTTAACGTTATCAAATCGTGTAAATTCTGTTACTCCTCACTTACTGAATGACATAATTTTCTTAACGTTATCAAATCGTGTAAATTCTGTGACTCCTCACTTACTGAATGACGTAATTTTCTTAACGTTATCAAATCGTGTAAATTCTGTGAGTCCTCACTTACTGAATGACGTAATTTTCATAACGTTATCAAATCGTGTAAATTCTGTTACTCCTCACTTACTGAATGACGTAATTTTCTTAACGTTATCAAGTCGTGTAAATTCTGTTACTCCTCACTTACTGAATGACGTAACTTTCTTAACGTTATCAAATCGTGTAAATTCCATTATTCCTCACTTACTGAATGACGTAATTTTCATAACGTTATCAAATCGTGTAAATTCTGTTACTCCTCACTTACTGAATGACGTAACTATCTTAACGTTATCAAATCGTGTAAATTCCATTATTCCTCACTTACTGAATGACGTAATTTTCATAACGTTATCAAATCGTGTAAATTCTGTGACTCCTCACTTACTGAATGACGTAATTTTCATAACGTTATCAAGTCGTGTAAATTCTGTTACTCCTCACTTACTGAATGACGTAATTTTCTTAACGTTATCAAATCGTGTAAATTCTGTGACTACTCACTTACTGAATGACGTAATTTTCTTAACGTTATCAAATCGTGTAAATTCTGTGACTACTCACTTACTGAATGACGTAATTTTCTTAACGTTATCAAATCGTGTAAATTCTGTGACTCCTCACTTACTGAATGACGTAATTTTCTTACCGTTATCAAATCGTGTAAATGCTGTTACTCCTCACTTACTGAATGACGTAATTTTCTTAACATTATCAAATCGTGTAAATTCTGTGACTACTCACTTACTGAATGACGTAATTTTCTTAACGTTATCAAATCGTGTAAATTCTGTGACTCCTCACTTACTGAATGACGTAATTTTCTTAACGTTATCAAATCGTGTAAATTCTGTGACTCCTCACTTACTGAATGACGTAATTTTCTTAACGTTATCAAATCGTGTAAATTCTGTTACTCCTCACTTACTGAATGACGTAACTTTCTTAACGTTATCAAATCGTGTAAATTCTGTGACTCCTCACTTACTGAATGACGTAATTTTCTTAACGTTATCAAATCGTGTAAATTCTGTGACTCCTCACTTACTGAATGACGTAACTTTCTTAACGTTATCAAATCGTGTAAATTCCATTATTCCTCAATTACTGAATGACGTAATTTTCATAACGTTATCAAATCGTGTAAATTCTGTTACTCCTCACTTACTGAATGACGTAATTTTCTTAACGTTATCAAATCGTGTAAATTCTGTTACTCCTCACTTACTGAATGACGTAATTTTCTTAACGTTATCAAATCGTGTAAATTCTGTGACTCCTCACTTACTGAATGACGTAATTTTCTTAACGTTATCAAATCGTGTAAATTCTGTGACTCCTCACTTACTGAATGACGTAATTTTCATAACGTTATCAAGTCGTGTAAATTCTGTTACTCCTCACTTACTGAATGACGTAATTTTCTTAACGTTATCAAATCGTGTAATTTCTGTGACTACTCACTTACTGAATGACGTAATTTTCTTAACGTTATCAAATCGTGTAAATTCTGTTACTCCTCACTTACTGAATGACGTAATTTTCTTAACGTTATCAAATCGTGTAAATTCTGTTACTCCTCACTTACTGAATGACGTAATTTTCCTAACGTTATCAAATCGTGTAAATTCTGTGACTCCTCACTTACTGAATGACGTAATTTTCATAACGTTATCAAGTCGTGTAAATTCTGTTACTCCTCACTTACTGAATGACGTAATTTTCTTAACGTTATCAAATCGTGTAAATTCTGTGACTACTCACTTACTGAATGACGTAATTTTCTTAACGTTATCAAATCGTGTAAATTCTGTGACTCCTCACTTACTGAATGACGTAATTTTCTTAACGTTATCAAATCGTGTAAATTCTGTGACTCCTCACTTACTGAATGACGTAATTTTCTTAACGTTATCAAATCGTGTAAATTCTGTTACTCCTCACTTACTGAATGACGTAACTTTCTTAACGTTATCAAATCGTGTAAATTCTGTTACTCCTCACTTACTGAATGACGTAATTTTCATAACGTTATCAAATCGTGTAAATTCTGTTACTCCTCACTTACTGAATGACGTAATTTTCTTAACGTTATCAAGTCGTGTAAATTCTGTTACTCCTCACTTACTGAATGACGTAACTTTCTTAACGTTATCAAATCGTGTAAATTCCATTATTCCTCACTTACTGAATGACGTAATTTTCATAACGTTATCAAATCGTGTAAATTCTGTTACTCCTCACTTACTGAATGACGTAACTTTCTTAACGTTATCAAATCGTGTAAATTCCATTATTCCTCACTTACTGAATGACGTAATTTTCATAACGTTATCAAATCGTGTAAATTCTGTGACTCCTCACTTACTGAATGACGTAATTTTCATAACGTTATCAAGTCGTGTAAATTCTGTTACTCCTCACTTACTGAATGACGTAATTTTCTTAACGTTATCAAATCGTGTAAATTCTGTGACTACTCACTTACTGAATGACGTAATTTTCTTAACGTTATCAAATCGTGTAAATTCTGTGACTCCTCACTTACTGAATGACGTAATTTTCTTAACGTTATCAAATCGTGTAAATTCTGTGACTCCTCACTTACTGAATGACGTAATTTTCTTAACGTTATCAAATCGTGTAAATTCTGTTACTCCTCACTTACTGAATGACGTAACTTTCTTAACGTTATCAAATCGTGTAAATTCTGTTACTCCTCACTTACTGAATGACGTAATTTTCTTAACGTTATCAAATCGTGTAAATTCTGTGACTTCTAACTTACTGAATGACGTAACTTTCTTAACGTTATCAAATCGTGTAAATTCCATTATTCCTCACTTACTGAATGACGTAATTTTCATAACGTTATCAAATCGTGTAAATTCTGTTACTCCTCACTTACTGAATGACGTAATTTTCTTAACGTTATCAAATCGTGTAAATTCTGTTACTCCTCACTTACTGAATGACGTAATTTTCTTAACGTTATCAAATCGTGTAAATTCTGTGACTCCTCACTTACTGAATGACGTAACTTTCTTAACGTTATCAAATCGTGTAAATTCTGTTACTCCTCACTTACTGAATGACGTAATTTTCTTAACGTTATCAAATCGTGTAAATTCTGTGACTCCTCACTTACTGAATGACGTAACTTTCTTAACGTTATCAAATCGTGTAAATTCCATTATTCCTCACTTACTGAATGACGTAATTTTCATAACGTTATCAAATCGTGTAAATTCTGTTACTCCTCACTTACTGAATGACGTAATTTTCTTAACGTTATCAAATCGTGTAAATTCTGTTACTCCTCACTTACTGAATGACATAATTTTCTTAACGTTATCAAATCGTGTAAATTCTGTGACTCCTCACTTACTGAATGACGTAATTTTCTTAACGTTATCAAATCGTGTAAATTCTGTGAGTCCTCACTTACTGAATGACGTAATTTTCATAACGTTATCAAATCTTGTAAATTCTGTTACTCCTCACTTACTGAATGACGTAATTTTCTTAACGTTATCAAGTCGTGTAAATTCTGTTACTCCTCACTTACTGAATGACGTAACTTTCTTAACGTTATCAAATCGTGTAAATTCCATTATTCCTCACTTACTGAATGACGTAATTTTCATAACGTTATCAAATCGTGTAAATTCTGTTACTCCTCACTTACTGAATGACGTAACTTTCTTAACGTTATCAAATCGTGTAAATTCCATTATTCCTCACTTACTGAATGACGTAATTTTCATAACGTTATCAAATCGTGTAAATTCTGTGACTCCTCACTTACTGAATGACGTAATTTTCATAACGTTATCAAGTCGTGTAAATTCTGTTACTCCTCACTTACTGAATGACGTAATTTTCTTAACGTTATCAAATCGTGTAAATTCTGTGACTACTCACTTACTGAATGACGTAATTTTCTTAACGTTATCAAATCGTGTAAATTCTGTGACTACTCACTTACTGAATGACGTAATTTTCTTAACGTTATCAAATCGTGTAAATTCTGTGACTCCTCACTTACTGAATGATGTAATTTTCTTACCGTTATCAAATCGTGTAAATGCTGTTACTCCTCACTTACTGAATGATGTAATTTTCTTAACATTATCAAATCGTATAAATTCTGTGACTACTCACTTACTGAATGACGTAATTTTCTTAACGTTATCAAATCGTGTAAATTCTGTGACTCCTCACTTACTGAATGACGTAATTTTCTTAACGTTATCAAATCGTGTAAATTCTGTGACTCCTCACTTACTGAATGACGTAATTTTCTTAACGTTATCAAATCGTGTAAATTCTGTTACTCCTCACTTACTGAATGACGTAACTTTCTTAACGTTATCAAATCGTGTAAATTCTGTGACTCCTCACTTACTGAATGACGTAATTTTCTTAACGTTATCAAATCGTGTAAATTCTGTGACTCCTCACTTACTGAATGACGTAACTTTCTTAACGTTATCAAATCGTGTAAATTCCATTATTCCTCACTTACTGAATGACGTAATTTTCATAACGTTATCAAATCGTGTAAATTCTGTGACTCCTCACTTACTGAATGACGTAATTTTCTTAACGTTATCAAATCGTGTAAATTCTGTTACTCCTCACTTACTGAATGACGTAATTTTCTTAACGTTATCAAATCGTGTAAATTCTGTGACTCCTCACTTACTGAATGACGTAATTTTCTTAACGTTATCAAATCGTGTAAATTCTGTGACTCCTCACTTACTGAATGACGTAATTTTCATAACGTTATCAAATCGTGTAAATTCTGTTACTCCTCACTTACTGAATGACGTAATTTTCTTAACGTTATCAAGTCGTGTAAATTCTGTTACTCCTCACTTACTGAATGACGTAATTTTCTTAACGTTATCAAATCGTGTAATTTCTGTGACTACTCACTTACTGAATGACGTAATTTTCTTAACGTTATCAAATCGTGTAAATTCTGTTACTCCTCACTTACTGAATGACGTAATTTTCTTAACGTTATCAAATCGTGTAAATTCTGTTACTCCTCACTTACTGAATGACGTAATTTTCCTAACGTTATCAAATCGTGTAAATTCTGTGACTCCTCACTTACTGAATGACGTAATTTTCATAACGTTATCAAGTCGTGTAAATTCTGTTACTCCTGACTTACTGAATGACGTAATTTTCTTAACGTTATCAAATCGTGTAAATTCTGTGACTACTCACTTACTGAATGACGTAATTTTCTTAACGTTATCAAATCGTGTAAATTCTGTGACTCCTCACTTACTGAATGACGTAATTTTCTTAACGTTATCAAATCGTGTAAATTCTGTGACTCCTCACTTACTGAATGACGTAATTTTCTTAACGTTATCAAATCGTGTAAATTCTGTTACTCCTCACTTACTGAATGACGTAACTTTCTTAACGTTATCAAATCGTGTAAATTCTGTTACTCCTCACTTACTGAATGACGTAATTTTCTTAACGTTATCAAATCGTGTAAATTCTGTGACTCCTCACTTACTGAATGACGTAACTTTCTTAACGTTATCAAATCGTGTAAATTCCATTATTCCTCACTTACTGAATGACGTAATTTTCATAACGTTATCAAATCGTGTAAATTCTGTTACTCCTCACTTACTGAATGACGTAATTTTCTTAACGTTATCAAATCGTGTAAATTCTGTTACTCCTCACTTACTGAATGACGTAATTTTCTTAACGTTATCAAATCGTGTAAATTCTGTGACTCCTCACTTACTGAATGACGTAACTTTCTTAACGTTATCAAATCGTGTAAATTCCATTATTCCTCACTTACTGAATGACGTAATTTTCATAACGTTATCAAATCGTGTAAATTCTGTTACTCCTCACTTACTGAATGACGTAATTTTCTTAACGTTATCAAATCGTGTAAATTCTGTGACTCCTCACTTACTGAATGACGTAATTTTCTTAACGTTATCAAATCGTGTAAATTCTGTGACTCCTCACTTACTGAATGACGTAATTTTCTTAACGTTATCAAATCGTGTAAATTCTGTGACTCCTCACTTACTGAATGACGTAATTTTCATAACGTTATCAAATCGTGTAAATTCTGTTACTCCTCACTTACTGAATGACGTAATTTTCTTAACGTTATCAAGTCGTGTAAATTCTGTTACTCCTCACTTACTGAATGACGTAACTTTCTTAACGTTATCAAATCGTGTAAATTCCATTATTCCTCACTTACTGAATGACGTAATTTTCATAACGTTATCAAATCGTGTAAATTCTGTTACTCCTCACTTACTGAATGACGTAACTTTCTTAACGTTATCAAATCGTGTAAATTCCATTATTCCTCACTTACTGAATGACGTAATTTTCATAACGTTATCAAATCGTGTAAATTCTGTGACTCCTCACTTACTGAATGACGTAATTTTCATAACGTTATCAAGTCGTGTAAATTCTGTTACTCCTCACTTACTGAATGACGTAATTTTCTTAACGTTATCAAATCGTGTAAATTCTGTGACTACTCACTTACTGAATGACGTAATTTTCTTAACGTTATCAAATCGTGTAAATTCTGTGACTCCTCACTTACTGAATGACGTAATTTTCTTAACGTTATCAAATCGTGTAAATTCTGTGACTCCTCACTTACTGAATGACGTAATTTTCTTAATGTTATCAAGTCGTGTAAATTCTGTTACTCCTCACTTACTGAATGACGTAACTTTCTTAACGTTATCAAATCGTGTAAATTCCATTATTCCTCACTTACTGAATGACGTAATTTTCATAACGTTATCAAATCGTGTAAATTCTGTTACTCCTCACTTACTGAATGACGTAACTTTCTTAACGTTATCAAATCGTGTAAATTCCATTATTCCTCACTTACTGAATGACGTAATTTTCATAACGTTATCAAATCGTGTAAATTCTGTGACTCCTCACTTACTGAATGACGTAATTTTCATAACGTTATCAAGTCGTGTAAATTCTGTTACTCCTCACTTACTGAATGACGTAATTTTCTTAACGTTATCAAATCGTGTAAATTCTGTGACTACTCACTTACTGAATGACGTAATTTTCTTAACGTTATCAAATCGTGTAAATTCTGTGACTCCTCACTTACTGAATGACGTAATTTTCTTAACGTTATCAAATCGTGTAAATTCTGTGACTCCTCACTTACTGAATGACGTAATTTTCTTAACGTTATCAAATCGTGTAAATTCTGTTACTCCTCACTTACTGAATGACGTAACTTTCTTAACGTTATCAAATCGTGTAAATTCTGTTACTCCTCACTTACTGAATGACGTAATTTTCTTAACGTTATCAAATCGTGTAAATTCTGTGACTCCTCACTTACTGAATGACGTAACTTTCTTAACGTTATCAAATCGTGTAAATTCCATTATTCCTCACTTACTGAATGACGTAATTTTCATAACGTTATCAAATCGTGTAAATTCTGTTACTCCTCACTTACTGAATGACGTAATTTTCTTAACGTTATCAAATCGTGTAAATTCTGTTACTCCTCACTTACTGAATGACGTAATTTGCTTAACGTTATCAAATCGTGTAAATTCTGTGACTCCTCACTTACTGAATGACGTAATTTTCTTAACGTTATCAAATCGTGTAAATTCTGTGACTCCTCACTTACTGAATGACGTAATTTTCATAACGTTATCAAATCGTGTAAATTCTGTTACTCCTCACTTACTGAATGACGTAATTTTCTTAACGTTATCAAGTCGTGTAAATTCAGTTACTCCTCACTTACTGAATGACGTAATTTTCTTAACGTTATCAAATCGTGTAAATTCTGTGACTACTCCCTTACTGAATGACGTAATTTTCTTAACGTTATCAAATCGTGTAAATTCTGTTACTCCTCACTTACTGAATGACGTAATTTTCTTAACGTTATCAAATCGTGTAAATTCTGTTACTCCTCACTTACTGAATGACGTAATTTTCTTAACGTTATCAAATCGTGTAAATTCTGTGACTCCTCACTTACTGAATGACGTAATTTTCATAACGTTATCAAGTCGTGTAAATTCTGTTACTCCTCACTTACTGAATGACGTAATTTTCTTAACGTTATCAAATCGTGTAAATTCTGTGACTACTCACTTACTGAATGACGTAATTTTCTTAACGTTATCAAATCGTGTAAATTCTGTGACTGCTCACTTACTGAATGACGTAATTTTCTTAACGTTATCAAATCGTGTAAATTCTGTTACTCCTCACTTACTGAATGACGTAATTTTCTTAACGTTATCAAATCGTGTAAATTCTGTTACTCCTCACTTACTGAATGACGTAATTTTCATAACGTTATCAAATCGTGTAAATTCTGTTACTCCTCACTTACTGAATAACGTAATTTTCTGAACGTTATCAAATCGTGTAAATTCTGTGACTCCTCACTTACTGAATGACGTAATTTTCATAACGTTATCAAATCGTGTAAATTCTGTGACTACTCACTTACTGAATGACGTAATATTCTTAACGTTATCAAGTCGTGTAAATTCTGTTACTTCTCACTTACTGAATGACGTAATTTTCTTAACGTTATCAAATCGTGTAAATTCTGTGACTACTCACTTACTGAATGACGTAATTTTCTTAACGTTATCAAATCGTGTAAATTCTGTGACTCCTCACTTACTGAATGACGTAATTTTCTTAACGTTATCAAATCGTGTAAATGCTGTTACTCCTCACTTACTGAATGACGTAATTTTCTTAACATTATCAAATCGTGTAAATTCTGTGACTACTCACTTACTGAATGACGTAATTTTCTTAACGTTATCAAATCGTGTAAATTCTGTGACTCCTCACTTACTGAATGACGTAATTTTCTTAACGTTATCAAATCGTGTAAATTCTGTGACTCCTCACTTACTGAATGACGTAATTTTCTTAACGTTATCAAATCGTGTAAATTCTGTTACTCCTCACTTACTTGCACTGTTTAGTAACCATTCTTATTAATAAAATTGTGCCGCAACTGCCATTAAAATAATTTAATTTTCTAATAATAATAATAATAATAATAATAATAGTAATAATAATAATAATAATAATAATAATTTAATGTTAATATCTAATTGGTTCAACAGATAGGCATTGATGGACATTATAGCGTGGACATTTTGGCATAAGAAAACTGAACATATTTTTAGTGTGGATATTTTTGTTTTTGGACGTATATTTTAGTGTGGACATTTTTGTCATTGGACTTCATATCGACTGGACATTCATGTAATGGACATTCCACTATGGACATTATAACCTGCAAGCAGCAGAGTTCGTATAGACCAGTTTGTATCTGATACTTTTCCAGTTCACTCGGGCTAAACCAAGGAGATTCACTATCACCTTTACTTTTTAACTTTGCTCTAGAGTAGTGATGTCAAAGCAAGCTCATTTTTCTGACCTTGACGTCGTGAGCGGGCATCAAGCGCTAAGTATGGAAAGAGGAAGGGTTGTGTATATGAATAAGCAGCCTGTTGGATTAAGAAAACAGTGGTGCACAAACTTCAAACGGAAATTGAAATGTTATGTCGTTATTTTTATATGGCTTCTTTCTGTTTGAAATTATCTATATTGTCTGTAAAACAAAAGTACTAATATCAATTTCTTAATATTGCAGTTGTGTTTTAATTGTTAATAACGTAATAAAAAGTTAAGAAGGAATATTCACATAAATTCCATAGTAGTACAACTATACTGTACTAAATGGATGAAACACATCATTCATAAAGAAAGTGATATCCCCCCCCCCCACAAAAAGAGATTGAGTATGACATGATAAGTTGGAATTGATATTGATGGTATCTTTAGCCTTATAAAAGTAATCAATAAATCAATCAAAACAATATTACAGTATAAAGCAAAGTTACCTAGGTGCTGTATATGTTTTAAGTGTAACTAATATTCCATAACAAAACTCTTATCGTATTATGCTTTTAAGGTGGTATTGGTGAGCACTTCCTATCATCAGAATATTAAATTATTTTCTCGAAATGTGCTGAAGCTATAGAGCTGACATTTTTACAACACATGGGCACCTATCTTTTGCTTATGATGTAACAGTAGTTGCTTTGTTAATTCATTTCCTTACAAACAATTTCCATGCGAATATTTTCAAAATGTTGAATAAATTATCTTCAGTAATACGTATTTACGGTATATTAGATTTACGAAAACATTCTATAAGGCTACTAAATAAATATAGGCCTCTATCTGAAAATTTCATTTTTCTATAAAAAAAATTCAGAAAAATATTTATTTTTAATAAAAAAAATCAAACTTGTGAAAAATGAGCATTAAAATTAAAACTTACATTCTTATAATGCACTTATACTTCTCAGACAAATCTAAGACTTAACATGGATACAGTTTTAATAAGTTCTCTTCCCTTTATCCGTTGAATCAGTGCTGGCCATCCCTGAATATAGCTCGACCAAGCGGCGTATACTACCTGTTTCGTCTGTCTCTTTCCTTACCGCTGTAAAGCGCTCAGTCTCTCCTGAGCTCTAAAGCGCGCGCTTGCTCCTATGGGCATCAATTGACATGACTGCTCTAGAGCATGCATCGGCATTTTGTGACTCTCAAACTAGCCCATGGAAAACGAAGCAAGTGAAAGGGAGTAGTAGAGGAGAGACTATACCCCCACTTAAACGGACTTTCAGTTCATTGCGCGTAGTCATTATCAAGATCGTTAAAAAATCCAAGAAAACGTGAATTTCGGCCAAAATATCGTAATTGTAAGAGATTCATCAATTATTATTTTCATCTTGTTAAAACTTAAATTCTTTTTTCTGTAATTTTACAATTGAACATTTATAATGATATACCTTTTAGTCCACACCTGTGGAGTAATGGTCAGCGCGTCTGGCCGCGAAACCAGGTGGCCTGGGTTCGAATACCGATCGGGCAAATTACCTTGTTGAGATTTTTTCCGGGAGTTTTCCCTCAACCCAATACGAGCAAATGCTGGGTAACTTTCGGTGCTGGACCCCGGACTCATTTCACCGGCATTATCACCTGTATCAGATGTTGATACAGCGTCCTAAAATAACCCAATAAAATAAAAAATATACCTTTTGTCCATTGTATGTACTGTGGAGAAATACAAAAAATATATAAAACATGTTACGGAGTTGGTTGTTGACACCACAAACCAAATAAAATCAAAGTCATTAAAACATAGGCAGTTCCGGAAACTTCTTCACGATATGGCGAAGAGCACCAGGTTTGCCATATTATACAAATATAAGGTGGTTAGACGTGGAAAAATGTCGGTTCTTTGACACGCGGGTAAAAATTTCAGCTTTTGTGAAGGAAAAGATGCAGTAATGTACTTGTATTTCCATATAACAACATATTTTAAGTACCGATAATTTTCATCTATGTTTGAAATATATTATGCTGGCTTAGGATTTCAATATGTTAATAAATAAAAGCTGCTATAGGACACAGAAATTCCCGAGTTGCAGGACGAAAATTGGGTTCTAGATTTGACATTCTTTAACGAAATTTCAGAACACCTCAACAAATTAAATCGATAGCTTCAAGGCGATAATACAAATGTAGTTCATGTAGCCCTATAAGCCCATGGTAGCAAAAATCCTTTCCTTTCACTTAAAGATGTATGGAATCAACACTTATCAGAAAAGAACACATTAAATGTTCCTTGCTTACAATAATTTGGCAATATGGTGAGTAAAAAGTATGGAACAATGCTTGTAACTTTCTTGCTTCTAATTTTATTAAGAAACTATTTATACAAAAGTTGCAGGGTATCAAGGAAGGAATATTTTGAACATGTTTTCAAATACTATGCTTTTCATTTATGAAGGGTGTGCCAATGAGTCCGTTTTTTTAAATGGCACCATATACTTATTTCCCAATTTTTGGATTATTCAGGCCTCAGTACGTACAAAATCATATTTTTCGCCATTTATAAACTATTCTTTTGTAAAAATTCTGTCTTTTGATGACAACGTACATATGTGTACTGAACAAAGGGAAATTCCATTATGTTCATTGTGTAATGAAATTGTGGTGGTTCGTAAAGAATACAATATTGAAATGGAATGGAATTTTCGGGAGGGGGGGCACTATGACCCAGCTTTGCGACCTTTTACGATCTATTTCGCTAACCATGGAGCTAGGCGCATTCCCAAATCCTCACCGGCTGACTACACTAACGTTCGCTGCGTACCCAGGTTTCGAACAGGTCACCCCACTCGTCCCTAGACTAGATCTCTCCATGCATTGCCAGTCGGCTTTCGGGGAATGCTATGGAATGATGACGAAATGGTGACGGAAGGCCTGACCGGGGCTCGAACCCAGACCGCCTGCATGACAAACTGAAGATTTGACCACTTAGCCTCCGCAGGGGACAATACAATATTAGGGGGCACATCGAAACTACATGGAATTTTAACGTCTAGATCTTCATTACCCCGGACAAAAGTGCCCAATTAAAACTGCAAACAACTTCAAACGTTTGTTATGCAACACATTCATCACACCACACCCACTGCAACTGCACTTGCTTCAAGGCTGCTTACATTCTGTCACAGCATAAAAATCTCTTCATACTCCAGTTCTGAGGTTGTATAGAGCCAGTGCTCGGTTTGTGAGGTTGGATCTGACTGCAGTGCCAGAGGTAAGACCAGACGTGTCCACCTAGCTGCCCTCGATTAGATCGAATGCAACCCGTATTCATATTTTTTAAATTATGTACACCTTATTCATAAAACAATGGTGGTGCTTCATTGTTCTTTTCCTCCATTATTTTTCAGTGTTGAAATGGAATGCATGCAAAGATTCATCCATTATCCATGTGTCCAAGTTTCCCCCCTTTTTATTAGATTGGCTGCGCTATCATAGTTATTTGTTACTATTTGACGTGTAATTATAAAATGGCGACTATGCAAGTAAAATCACTTTGCTTTTTGAGATTTGAGGTTTCTAAAGCCGTCAGAACACTGCAACGTGAATTCCGTTTAGGTTTTGGAAAGGACGCACATGAGAACAACATTCGAAGGTGGTATAATATGGATGTGTTGAACAGCAACCTGGTATGCCAAAATATTCAATTCTACAGGACAGCGAAAAACATTTTAATATCTTTATAACGAATAAATTAATATCCGACATAAGAGTGTATTTAAATATACAGTATATTCTTCTAAAGTTTGTATCCATGGCTTAGCGTAAGATGTTTTTGTATATGATCCGGAAAGACTTTTTTGATAGGAATAAAATGAAACATAATTTTGTTCATTTTTTTAACATACGAGGCAGGTTTTTTTTAACACCATCGATATGCAGTTTTTGGAAACGGGACGCTTGTGTAAAGGCAAGACTACATGCCGTCCAAGTGTATGCAATGCCGAAGTTAATATGATGACACTTCTCAGCGAGTCCGAAGTCACTGGCTAGAGATAGTAGCTAGAGAGTTGGAAATACAGTGAAACCCCCCATAATTTGAACTTCACTATTTCAGACAGCTCTTTTTTACACGAGAGATTTGCAGGTTAGTGTTCCACACAATTCATTTTAATTTTCAGATCAATCTGTTCAAAATAATAATTTTATTCAAATGCTCAATCATATGATTTATTAATTTGAAAATTTTATTATTTGCTAATACATCTTTAAAAAGATATTCATGAACGTTTTCGCCTGTACGGCATCATTAGATATTAAAAAATTTGACGAAATCTAATCATAATATGTTTAGAATAGAATTGTTAAGTCCACACACAAACCACTGAACATACATATATTTAGTGATTAACTTATCGTAGACACCTCTTGTTTTGCACTAATGCAGAGATGCAGAACTGGCGAGAGAGAGGGTGAAAGCATGGGGAAAGCATTGATTCCCCGTCCACAGTCCACCGGCGTTGAGTGACGTCTCTGTGATCCGTACGCAATCACATAACACAGACACTGAATACAAATCCCGTCCCCTACCAAGTCAATGACGCGGGGGTGGAATGGAGGGATGAGTGACGTATTCCGCCTTATGACGTACGCCACAATTGGCGCCCACTTCTGCAAGCCTGCACTAATGTATCAATATTCGACTGTACAAGATGAAAGGACAAGATGACAATTTTTTAACCTTAAGCGTGCAGCTGATTTAGGCTACATTGATTCATTAAAAAGATACAGGGTGTTAATAAAGTATCCAATATTTTAGGAGCTGCTAGTATGCATCAAAACAAGAAAAAATATCTAATAAACATGGGTCCTACAACACATACTTTCTGAGATCTGAACACTTGTTCATAGGTGCTCAATGTGACGTCCATTCATGGCAATGCATTTATCTACCCTTCGGCGTGAGGAATCACGCACTTTTTGAAATTGACCTGGTTGTTCTTGATAACCAAAAGTCTGGAGGATTTAGATTTGAGGAACGAGCGGAAGGTGTGGGGCCTCCCCAATCAATCCAGCAGTCCTGAAATGTCAGCGTCAGGTATTCACGCTCAATGCGGAAAAATGTGCTGGTGTGCCATCATGCATGAACCACATCTGTAGTCTTTACTGACATGGCACATACTCCAGCAAGGCAGGCAATACTTTAATAAGAAATTCCTGGTAACGAGTCCCAGTTAATCTCTTTGGTAGCACGTATGGCCCTTAATCTATCGTCAATAACGCCTGCCCATAAGCTGATGGAGAATGGGTGCTGATACCTTATTTGTTCAAGTGCATGGGAATTTTCATCAGCCCACACACGCTAATTACGAAAATTCACAACACCATCTCTGCTGAACTCTGCTCATATCCGCAACCAAACTTTTCTTTTCAGTATTCCTTGCGACGTATCAATATTCCATGCCAGAGGTGTCTACTACGGTATGATCATCTGTTAGTCTACTGTATTGTAGGGCAGAAAAATGCATTGCCATAAATGGACGTCACATTGAGCACCTCCTATGAACAATGTTCAGATCTCAGAAAGTATGTGTTGTAGGACCCATGTTTATTAGACATTTTTTCCTTGTTTTGATGCATATCATCATCTCCTAAAATATTGGATACTTTTTAACGCCCTGTATATTGCTCACAGCAATATGTCGACACAGACATTGCAATTATACGAACTGTAACATTTGTCTTGGATAGCTAGCATGAACACGAACAGTTTCCCCGAATATGTTACCTTTCTTCACGTTTTATATCGGTTTCTTCTTGGCCCAATGCATGTGGGTTCTCACCATGAATTTCTTTTTGTTTTCGATGCTCTATCTGGACCTGTATGGTGAAAACTGGAGTGGTGTAGCGGTAGAGTCTGTTTTATGTATCATTTAAACGTGTGATTTGTCTGACTTTTATCATGAAAGTATTGCCTCAGGATATTTATTTGGGATGCATGCAAATTTTTAACCTGCAGGATGCACATTCTACCTAATTATGTTGGTAACTTTACATGTTCTACTGCTGATTTAGGATGACGCATATTGTGTTTGGTGAGATATGTCATTAGGTATCTGTCAATGTTCTCTAGAACTGTTGGTGACCATTTTATTAGTCAAAATGAGTATGTTAATATTGGTATGACATAGCTGTTAATTGCTTTTAATTTATTAGAGAATCTTAGTTTGGTCTTTAATGTTTCTCACGATCTTGTTTGGAAGCTTTTCTTAATTTATTTTTTCATTACAGTGACTTATGCGTCTGAGTTGTAGAATACCATACTATTGATATTCTTGTTATTCGGCAAGATATTCCATTATGTTTTATTTAGTAGTTGCAGCCCTTCATTCTCAATCAAAGTCCCTAGTTTCAAGTTCGAGGATCTTATATTTATCAAAGTTCATATGAATAGCTTTACTAAATTTAAATCTGATGTCAAGGAGTTTTTGAAGTTTATTATTATTATTATTATTATTATTATTATTATTATTATTATTAACATTATATTTTTTCCAGATGTTACTTCAGATAATCCATGGCGTAGGGTTGCTACACCATGGTTTTGTAATATATTACAGTTCTAATATGAATATACCTGATACCGACATCCAATTTGTGGAAGATGCCAAGAGTTTTTACGTCGGTTATTTCTCCTTATGGAATTTTGTAAGTGAGTGCTGACCATTTGTTATAAGCACAAAATTTGTTGAATTGATTATTGCTATCCTTCTGCATTGCAAGACTGTTGAAAAGGCGTATCTACTGAAATGTGGCAAGCCTAATGAAAGCTTAGAAACTGAAAATAATTTCTTATTGACAGGAGTGAAGATTAGTTTTTAAGTATTTGATAATTCAGACTTTGAAATTCCATTACCGTTAACTTAAGGGGAGTCTGTACTGCCATCCCATCAATGTAAAGCAGAGTAATAAAAGATAAAGATCGTAACTTCAGTCTGTTACATACAATAACACTTGAAGAATAACCCCTAAAAATTTCAAATTTGTATCTTATGTAAGTCCTGAGAAAAGTGCACCTAATTAGAGTGGGGGGGTTTAAAAAGAGTGCGTCAGCTACAATGGCTATTTGCGCCCTTATCTAAAATCATTCACTAAACACAAACACAATACAATAACCAGAATACTTAAAATAACTAAAAAGCGTTGTCACGGTTGAAACGAGGTTTAGAAATGCAGTTTCAACAAGGTGATGCATAAAAACCATGAAAGTGAGAAGTTCTCAGACCCTAAGTAGTATTTAAAAAGAAACAACAAAACAATAAAGCAAATGCCACCATAAAAAAATTGTCTGGCGCATTTATAAAATGCTCGGATGTAAAGGTCCGAATGTCAAGTTTGTTAAAATCACATACTAAACAAATGTAACCTATGGATGTAAAGGGTCCGGAGGATAAGTAAAACGGGTCATTAAAAAAACTAAATCACCCTGTCACATCCTGTATTCGATAAAAAGTTAGTTAGTGGGGTTTAAAAAGGGCGCGTCAGCTACTAAGGCTATTTGCGCCCTTATCTAAAATCTTTCACTAAACACAAACACAATACAGTATTTAGTTAGTTAGTTAGTTAGTTAGTTTGTTAGTTAGGTTTAAAAAAGGGCGCGTCAGCTACTATGGCTATTTGCGCCCTTACCTAAAATCTTTCACTAAACACAAACACAATACAATAACCAGAATGCTTAAAAGAACTAAAAATCGTTGTCACGATTCCTAAATTAGATGAAATTTACATTGTTGGGATAGGCAGTACAGACTCCCCTTAATGCTCTTGGAAGGGTACTGAGAAATATGTCACCCTCGTAACTGACACCAAAAAGAATTTTGAGTCCTGATCATTTTTATTTTGTAATTTGTAGGTTTTCACCATTTTTGATGTGGTGAATAAGAACTTCCGGCATGCTACTGTCTTGACTGTGTGAAAAACTGGAAAAAAGTACAGAGACATCATTTTATTTTTACTTCAATTTTTATTGTAGCTGCGTTTCTAAATGTACTTGACTCCCACCCCTTTCACTAATGTCCTTGCTAACGTCAGCCACACAAACTTATGGCCGCTGTTGCTAGCAGTGAAATAAACAGTACAGGGTAGGCCTACAGTGTGTTTCAGAAATATGTTGCATTTTCTATAGAAGAAAAAGCTTATATTATTGAAGTTTATTTTCACACAAGTATGATGTGTAGCATAACTGAATTTATCTGTGTGGACTGAGCACAAGTGAAGATTAGAGTTACAGAAAGTACGATACCCTATAATATGGTGCGGTACTTAACAGCATTATTTAAACAAGAGTTTTGTTTTACTATTTTTAGGTATGAAGGACGATGATGGAAACTGGAATTACAATATAACCGAATGTGAACAACAGTTTTTCTTTTTTTTTTTTCACAATTTCCTGATTAAATCATTACGGAATATTTTCGTAGAAATGTCATTAATCTGGTAGATAAATTTAGAGCAACAGAGTGTACAGAAAGGAAGAAAAGTGTAAGATGGCCAACAAAGGTGGCAGAAGATGCTGTAGAAGATGCTAAAGAAAGAATGCAGCGAGGTCGTAATAAGTCGGTCAAGAAGTTAACTGTAGAAATTGGGTTTCTTACGGAAGTGCTCACAAAATTCTCAGGGATAAATTAGGTTAGTAATATGCTGAATAAAGCAGACATTACATAATGTATATAACTGCCTGAAGACTTGAGTTTGTGAAAAAAATGGTTACTATTCTACTGTTTTTTTATAAAATACTGTAAAGTAATGACCAAACTGAAAATCGTAAACTATATTTCCCTGTAACATAAATGGATACATTACTTTTCTCTTCTCCTATAGCTAGTAAAATGATTTGTTTACATATTGCACTAGCAACTCCAAACTCCTGTAATGGAAGGGGGGGGGGTAACAGTGTTTCCGAGTATAGCCAGGTTAATGTTAAAAATGTTAGTAAAAATAAAGTGATGTCCCTGTATATTATGATACATAATTATACCGGCAATATAATAATTGTACGTGTATATTCTTGATTTACTATGAGATAAGAGAGGATGTAGGCCAACAGAGTTAAATAGAGGAGAAACTTCTGAATAAATTTTGTCCGTAAATCTCTCATTTGTATGTATTCTATAAACAGAATACCGCTGGTAAAATTGCAAGAAATTGAACTCTTGCGAAAGTTGATGAGAAGATGCTATATATTATATTATGTGGCAACAAATCTTTTACCCCGTGATAGAGTTTTCACAGTGATACTCAATATTTGATATATACCTTATTAATTTTTCTGTATTTTATTTCCTTTAATTTGGATATATTTTTATTTTCATTACTACTTAATAATGATTTTATTCTTCTGTACAAATCATGATCTTTGAAGTTTATGAAAAATATATTCATGAGAACAGAATAGCATCTTTCTGAACAACACCCAACCCGCTGGACTAGAGAAAAACCTTTGCATTTTGTACAGATGTCAAATGTAGTTTACAACGGTTCTGGGATGAGAAGGGAGGTAAAGGGGAACATTTTTTGTACTAGATCCACTGTTTTACAACTAGAAACGCTGATAAGCGGAATTGGTTAGGTATCTAGGATCGCTCAACCTTCCTGGTATCATTTTCCGTTTGTATTCATATCGATCAATGTTCAAGTCGTGTCTTTATGATCAGATTGTTTCATTTCAAAGACGATCGAAGTCTTGTGATTGTCAACATAATGAGCAACACTACTGCAAAGAAAGGTGAGATTGTGTTTTGTATAGCAAAGTTATCGGCATTATCAATTCAGTTTTCAAACCTATTTAGTACAGAAACATATAAGGTTAAAGATGTATAACATTTTAGCACGACCTATTTTAGTCTATGGATCAGAAGCCTGGACTCTGACAAAACAGATGTTCACCATATAATTATCCACGAAGAAAACGACACGATACACACTTTGGAATAGGAAACGAAATAAAGAAATTTTGAAAGAATTGAACGTCCAACCTATATTAATTTTTTTGTCAAAACCACAAAATTAATTGAAAACAGCATGTCGAGAGAATGCCAACAAAAAGATGGCCAAAGACAGTGCTACATTACCGCTGTTCTGAACAACAATCTGTTGGAAGACTATTAAAAAGATGGCATGAAACTATTGAGACCGCAACAGACCACTAGGTCTAGTGCTTGAATTGGATGATACGATTATAAATATAGCGTTAATTCTGCCATTCTCGTAACTGGATAATCAGTTATGTTTAAAATATGAGAGGATGCACTTACTAAAGTTGTATAGAACTTTTCTCATTGATTATTTTTCCAATGGATTGTGCAGCAAACCTTAGCAAACTCTGACTTCCCAACAGATGTTACGTTTGCTGATGAGGCCCTTTTCACAAGAGGAAAACTTTTCATCAACCACATGAGCTATGACTGGAGTTATGCAAACATACAGGCAATAGTTTTAACACAAGCAAATGACTTCGAGATTCAACGATCTAAATACAAATGAAAGGTATTAGCTAGAGATTGAATGAGACCAAAGCTCTAAGCGATATACTTCATCAGAGTCTCTAGAGGGAAAACTGTGGACTTAGAGATGATTTTTGGCATATAAAAATGTTCTTCTTACTTCGTCTATCATCCTATCCGTTGTAAACTTTATTTCCATACACCCTGTGTAGTAGTAACAATCAATGTTTGATGGAAATCATAAGGGAAACTGAAAGGGAATTATTTCGTTCTTTAGTAGAGAATTTTATACACAAGAATAATTATTACGTATCATTCTCTAAACAGGTCTCTCTTCGATCTCCAGGAAAAGAGTACAGCTAATTTTTTAGTCCAAATAACCGAAACTAACCCTCGTAGAACTCAAACTGTAAGAAAGCGTAAGAGTCACCATTTTTGCCCCCTGTACCTTACACACCATAGGAAGTTTTCTCTTTTGTAGAAAATAAATTGACTAAGCATCAATACTATATGGCTACAAGAATGGATGCTAAATTAAGAAGCAGTAATATTATTTTATCCTTTCAACCACAAGCTACAGGAAGCAAAGATGGCATGTGACCTACCTCAAGAGGAAGCTCAAATAACTGTTACGTCAGCCGAAATAAAATTACAAGCTATTGTTGATCATACAGTAAATATGTTGGTCTTAGCGCAACAGAAAATACTTGCAAGGGTTATTAGATTTGGAGATGAATTGAATATCGTATTTAAGTGAGGGTGTGACGGTAGTAGCGGACAAAGTTGCTATAATCTAAACAGATATTCAATGTACTATACGAGTCAAGGCATTACGATAATTTAGATATGTTTCTGGTATATTTAGTGCCTTTAGAAATTTAAGCCTACTGTAGTGATGCGTCACAAAATATACAATTTTAGTGTAAAAAAAATCTCAGGCCTCTTCCTATATTATTTTGTAAACTAATAGCACGTGTCCTTGAAAAAGAGACAAGAGAAATAGCACTCAAAGAAATAAATAAAGTATAGGAGCAAATTCAAGATCTTAGGCCAGTGATTATCAACTCGATCGAAAGCGAGCATGGTCGCTCAACGCTGCTCCCGTGCAGGGCAAGCGAGCATTACCTCATCTTCGGCATTATGCAACCCTATCTCCCGTTCAGTAGCGACTCTTGGCAGAAGCTAGCTACAATGTTGAATAGAAGAAGTATATCTCAATGGTCGTTGTCTCCTTCCGGGAAGATTTTCATTTATAATTTCAAGACTTCAACGTATTAGGTCAGATTTTAAGATATTCGTAGCATAGTGTTGGAAAAAATGTTCTCTTTTCGGAACTTTTCCGAGTTCTTCATTATTTTATTTGTAATAAGCATTGAGGTTAGTTGGGCTACATTTGCACTGTTTTATTACCTTATACAAATTTTATAACACAACACAATACGCTATATAAATTTGTATAATTATTTCTTAATTCGATATAATAAGACAAAGATTTTGGAAAAATAGTAGATCTTACAATCTTACAATTTCAAATTTCATTTATTCTTGTCGCCATATTAATAACAAATAATGTAAACAAAGTTGATTAGCCAATGAGACTGAATACTTAATAATGAAACGGGCCCTGCAAATTCATTGGAGTTAAAAATTTCGTGCTCCCTCTATCATACTCACCTGTGAAGGAATTACTGTACATCCAGGGACAACACTTCGGCTGGAACTGTTATGGTTGGTGGGTGAAAAAACAATCCAAAAATCCCGAAAAATCGCTACCTTTTTGAGTAAACTTTTATTTGTATTTCACAAATAGTAGCAATATTTATTTTTATTGTTTCTTTTGTGAACAATTTATAGTTTCTCATTTCATTTTTTTATCTCCTTTCAAAACCTAAAAATAGTACCATTCATTATGTTCATGGTTTAATTAATGTATATTTATGTATGTAGTGACAATAAGCGTTTAATTTAGAAATACATACAAGATTTTTATTGAGTTAAATATTAAGTATTAATTGAAATTGTGCCAGTAATATATAACAATTGTTCTGCCGCTATTTAACGTCTTATTCGGTTTGCATATGTAATATATAAAATAATATTCTAATGGAATAGTAAAGTTAATGTTCATGTGTTCAAACTATCTCCAATGTCTTGCTCATTAAAAAAAAAAACAGACACCGCCACTGCATGGACCTCTACTCCGTTACCACACACTCGTTTGTTCGGAGAAACGAGCGAGGTAGGTAGTTGCACAGTGCAAGTCAGTTGATGACCCCTGTCTTAGGCCAACAACAGTAATGGTAGCTGGAAAACAAATAAATGTGTTTTCTAATAATTATTAGATGGCGGATGGCAAAATTTGTTATGTCATTACTAAGTCGTCAACACAGACATGCTACATAATCTGCACACCAAAGATCGTGAACAGTGTAGCAAATGCACAAACTGTTTGTGACGTCAGCGCCTTCAATTTTGGCCTATTCTTGTTGCATACATGGATGAAGATTTTTTAATGCCTGCTGCACATTTCGTAACGACTGGAATTGAAAAAAATGGCAAATCTGAAACCAAGGATAAAAGAAAGTCTTAGCTGCCAAGAAAAAGAGAATGACAGGTGACTTTAGATTGGAAATGAGACTGTTAGTTGATTTATCCTATACCGAGATAGATTGCAACACCGCATGGCAATCTTTCAAATATTCAGAATTATCTTCGTTACCATAAATAAAGAATTAATAAGAAAATATTTGTGTCATTCTGCGCACAATATCAAACTGTTTTTTCCATTAATCTCATTAATTCTGAGGCCTTCAATTCATTTACATGTGATAAAAGAAACCTGTACCTACGTACCTATAGCTATATCCATGGTAATACATGCTGTTAAATGCACATAAAGTTCTTAGGTTGGCACTACATATTCCCCCTTTTGTACCACTAGCATTCTCCTGATTTAGTTTCTGTGGAATACGTAAAATGAATACAATGCATAAATTGAAGTAGACCATGGTACGGTAAACAACACCGCTACAGTTAGTTTGTGTTTTGTTTCGTTCATTGTTTGAAGCTATTTAGTTACTATTTTGAGTTGAGTAAGAGTTGAATAAGATAATATTATTGCTTATTGTTTTCAGTTGTGATACTGATATCCATTGAAAGTTGAAGAGATCATGTTGACTCCTGAACAGCGAGTGAAGTTAGTACTGCTCTGTGGGGACAAACACAGGACAATGAGAGAAGGTGCATACGAGTTTCGTCGTCGTCATCCTGACATTCCAAAACCATCAAATAAAAATGTAGCCAAATTATTGCATGAATTTAAAACAACTTTCAGTGTACACGATAAGAAACGAATTGGTCTCCCAAATCTGCTACTGATGGACAATATTGAATAAACGTGATTGTGAAGATGACGGCCAGCCCTAAAAGGTCAGTGCGCTAAGTGGCTCGAGAAAGTGGTATCAGTAGAGAATATGTTCGCAGAATATTAAAATCTGCAAGTTTTAACCACTACAAATTGCAGCATGTATACACAATGGCAGAAGAGAATCCACTCAAGAGGTAAACATAGTGTAACTGGATGACACAGCGCTTGAGTACAGATCGATCCTTCCTTCAGCATATTCTGTTCAATGACGAATGTTTCCAATACAGAAAATGCACGATACTGGTCCAAAGAAAACTCGAGATGGATACTTGAAGCTAACAGCCCTGGTGCTACAAAAGTTGTGGTGTGGTGTGGAATACTAGGTGCTATAGTTGTGGCACCATATTTCTTTGATGTAAATGTAAACCAACACACACATGGGGAATTTATGGACAGCACTGTAATGCAGTTCCTGTATGATTTGTTACTGAACAAACGGATGTGGTTTCAACAAGATGGGGCCACGGCACATTACGCTCTAACAGTTCGCCAGAAACTAAATGAGATGTTCGATGTGCACTGAATTGGACTAGATGAACCTCAGTTATGACCTCCACGGTCACCAGACCTCATACCCATTGATTCCTTTCTATGGGGATTTGTCAAACAACACGTTTTTTAGACAAAGCCTACATCTATGGATGACTTGAAATAAAGGATCACTCATGCTATCCAGAATTTTAATGGTTGTATCATACATAATAATCGCAATAATTTTAATTAAATATATTAATCAATTCCTGCAACACTTTTAAGCGTGACAGAAAAATTTCAGGATCGAGTGGAGCACATTTTGAATATTTGTGATAGTGAATACGCTGTATACAATTGTATTCCAATTAGAGTAATGTTTCCCATTTTTTGTCAACCGACTTCTGTGTCACACGGCATTAACAAGTATGTCCACATTTAACTATTTTATTCTTCCTTCAATTCGACGAAAATGGTATGAATCTAAAGAACATAACTGTAGGTAAGATATCTATCTCAAAGTAATACAATATAGAATTTGAATAGCTTTCATAACGTATCCACTCTTCAAATCACGTCTGGTGCGCAGTGGATGCATCCTTATCTGTAAGCTCATTTCGAGGTCTCTCCACGTCGCTGTATCATATCGCAATCTTAATTTCCTTGAAGGATGTTGATATATAGATATTTATCCAAATTATAAACATATAAATGGCCGATTTTGTGAGGGTCGGTAAACTGAGTGTTTTCCTGCTAGATTGAACTTCTGGTCCAGTGAGGCGATGAGTAGTGCGTTTCAACCGTGGCGAAAATAACAGTCTTTTTGGATAAACGGGGTGTGATTCTTTTGGATGTCCTGGAGTCTGGAGAAACTGTCAATTCTGAACGGTACGAGAAGACATTAGCTGAGCTGAATGCCAGAATTTCCACAATCAGGTCAGAGAAAAGGCGACCTTTCGCTTGCAACACAATAAAGTCAGGCCCCATTCCAGTTTCGCGACCACAGAACATGTTTCAAAATTTGGTTAGATTGTCCTACAACATCTACTGCATAGTAAGAATTGAGAGTCTTCCATCTCTTTGGCTCTATGAAAGCTGGACTACGAGGGCAACATTTTCTGACAAGTTGCTGCATCGCAGCTGTAAGGAAGTGGTTTGTCTGCGCTAGCTACACATTTTTACGAGCGCGGCATATCGACTCTTGTTCATCACTAGCAAAAGTACATAACGAATGGTAATGACTATGTGGAGAGACAACTGTAGCTGTAATTTTGCTTTATTTGACTGTGTCGTTATGCTCTCAGTATATGTTGTAGTTTCCATGAAAGTAAATAGGAGACATTACTTTCGGAATGACCGCCGTATGTTGCATCCTTCAGGCTAGAATAGGGTTACAAATGTTTTTTTAGAAATCGAGCAATGAACAAATTTTACTATAATATACAAACAAGAGTAAACACCCACAAGAATAGATCTAGTACAGGGACATCATTTTATTTTACTTCAATTTTTATTGTACCTGAGATTTTGAATATACTTCACTCGCACCCCTTCTACTAGTGAAGTTCAACCGTCCTCCACACAGAACCAAGACCGTATATACAGTCATAGTAGCCTTACGGTCATAGTGAACAGTACGTTCCACAAAATATGTTCACGTTTTCCAGTGACGAAAGAGCTTTCACTATTGAATCATTCTTGCACAGATATTGTCGTCCATTTGCCTACGTCGCATCCCGGTTTCCCCCACCAGCTTCTATTCGCCCTCTGTAAAGGCTAGTGGGTAGGCTGTCTTAGCTCTTTTCTGAGAACATTAATTTCTGTTAGGAATTGGACGTCTGTGCAATATTATACATCTGTTTAAAATAACTTAAATAAAAGGGCCTCGTTGAGTAATTAACTGTCACATGATTTCCCCCCTTTCTACGATCCTGCGACATAACCACTTGGACGGACAGTAGATAGCATGTCTGAGTAATTTTATCTTTTCGGATGGGGCAGAAGTGAAGATTGAATTTACAGTACGTAAGGCACTATTTTATAGAGTTACTAGTACGAAGGACGAAACTGGTAATTGGAATTAGGTACAACAGTCTATAGTGCGATAATATGCACAACAGAACTGAAGCCTGTATCGAAATGAACGTGTTTAAATACCCATATTATGATTATTTTTAAATTTAACTTCATTCTCTATATTGTACATTAATGTGCTGTAGACAGCATAATATACACTGCATAATGAGTACGTCCGAATGGATAGGCCTAGCTTAATTCGTGAGTAAAAACACTCATTGTTAATACTGTACTGTATTTTGATTAAGCAAAAACCTTATGAAAATTATCAAACTGAAAATCGCGGTATTTTCTAGTTTACGTAAATGGATGAACTACTTTTCTACCCTCCTATACCTAGTAAAGTGATTTGTTTGTATTTTACGCCAGTATCATCGGACTCCAGTCGTGGAAGCGGGTAGCAAACTATGTTTCCGGTTCTCAGTCATTAATCAAGAGGTATAGCTAGGTTAATATTAGAAATGTTAGTAAAAATAAAATGATGTCCCTGTACCTACTCATAATATTAATATACATTCTTCAATTAATTATGTAATATTTTTTAATATATGTACATTACAATGAAATAAAATTAGCGGTAATAACTCACAACAAATTCGAATTAGAAACATTGAAATCATTGCCATAAACATCACTTACATCTTCCCAGGTACTCCTGGTTTATTGTTAGCGTATCTTGCACTTAGCTTTAAGTGTTCCTCTAACTCAGTTAATTGTTTATTTATATTAATGAATTATCCTTATTTTAACAAAAAATTGACTATTGTTAATTTGATAATCTTCAAACAAAATTTGAAGTTCACAGCGTAAATGTGTTAAATAAAAAAACTATTCATGCGACCAAAAGTAACATTATTCTTTCAGGTGTTCCAAACAATTTATTATCTCTTCTGCTTGCTGGAAAATTTTACAAGTAATAAATTAAAAGCAGGTACCAGGACATCACTGAAGAGACTACAGGACCTCATATTTACAGCTATGATCTTCCCCAACACCATTGTAAGTTATTTATAATATTCTGAGGTAATGAATGGAAGGAAACAAATCAAAATTTCATCGCTATTTTCAAGTTATTTTTTTCTTGATTGTGTTGCAGTTTATCAATTTAACTAATTTAACTTTTAACTACGTCTAATGTCAAACAATATGTATAAAAGTTTGTAACGAGTTTTCACAAAATGAATTTCAGCATCATTCTTTCTTCACCCATTCTTCCCAACACAATTTCATTTGTTATTCTGTCTGTTTATTTCACACGCTCCATTCTCCTCCATATTCATATTTAAACATTGGTTTTATTAGCTTCTCTTCACTTCGTCGTAATATCCACATTACTAGTCACATATCGTATTATAATTCTGTGGTTCTGTTATAAAGGACATAATTAATAAACTGCTAGTTTTCAGTAGAGCAAAAGGAACGTTTGAAATAAGGACAATGTACAATAGCATTATGACGCGCTGAAAATATGACACTCTACATGAAAGGGGATAGACATATGCCCTTTATACCATCTGAATAAGTAAATTTTGTATTCATATGAAGATCATAACTGAAAATCATCAATTTCTGACTTATGCTTTTTTTTACCGCGCACCATAGAATTGTGAGCAATACATCAGATATAGAGTCAACACTAATACCGAATTACTTAGCTTGTTGATATCTTTCACAACTTCATTTAAGAACATGATCACTCATAAAAGTAATTAATTCTTCATAATATAATTTTTAGAAATATATTATATTTTTCTCCAGAGCCCACGTTACTACAACAACAATAGTTTCTAAAAAAAATGCAAATTTTCAGTAATTTTCACTTCAGTTTTTTAATTATTATCAAATGAAAGAAAATAATGAAATTCTAGTTGCTTACTATGAGTATTACTCAACTGTTTAATGAGAGGTGAAAATTTTGTTTCTTTGTTTATGGGAATACTATAGTTTTGGAGAAAATTCAAGATTTTTCAAATAAGGTAAGGCATAGTGAACAAAACCTACCGAGTGTGCTTGATGGAGTGGACATAAAATTACAACACTAGTACTGTACAAACAACCACACAATTTTGTCTTATCTTATGCCAAATAATTTGACAATTCTTGGTGAATGCTTTCACGCTCCATGTGTAATGTTACACAGCTGAGACAAGAAACAAAGATAGTGGTTTAAATACCGTCGATACATTTCATCTTTCGACACCATGTTTAAAAATGTAAGCATATTTTAGCACTTTCATAATTTAAAACTGTGTCGAATATCCGTTCTACCGTTTATCTCGCGTGTACTTCACTCATAACCGAGCGCTCAGTGCAGGTCGCGTGTGGGCAGCTGAAGTGTGTACTGCCGCTTCCACTCTACTTCTGCAAGCGTGGAAAGGTAAAATGTATGTTACACCGAAAATCTTGAAAACACCTATTTCATATAATGGGAAAAATTTTACTTCCTTTTTCATGAATAATGAAACTCTGATGCAGAATTTATGAAATAAGCAGATTTATTGCTGAATTCATGAATTCAGCACATTTATTCTTATCGATTTCATGAAATAAACAAGTGTATGACTGAAACATAGTCTCGCTCTAGCGATAATATTTATACTAAAATTTTACAGGTGATTGCGAAAGAATCGAGTCTGTGTACTATGGTGAATCTTCAATCTCGCTATGCACCACACACAGATGGAAAAAAACGTACAGTTAGCCTTAAAAGGAATGAGACGACTCTTGGTCGTCGGAAGTTAAAGTTCTACAGCGCTTTTCACTCGATATCGACGTAACGATACGTAACATGACAAATACAGCAAGAATTGTTACGAGGACCACAACAAGGACAAGGACCAAAATAAGAATCACGAAGAAGATAGCCATTTAAGGCCTCGACTTCACAACATAGCTCGGGTCACAAACTATCATTGCTTCTCTGTACCGAATGGCAAATGCCTGCTATGGGATCTACATTCTAGACTGCTGTTGTCACTGTCTTGTCTCGGTAGCTCATATAGTAGCGTGTCGGTTCCACTGCTTAACCGAAACGTCTCGTGTTCGATCCCAGGTAAAACTTTTTTTTATTGAGGTGTAATTAATTTCTTCAGAGTTCCTAGACTGCCTAATTTGTCGAAAAATATGAATAATTTATGCCCAATTTCTGGGTCTTACAAGTGGGCTGAACCTCGTCAAAAAAAATAAATCTTACTTGGAAGTTAAGAGTATTCTTCCTCAAACAAAAATCATAAGAAACAAAGAGAGACCTATCAACTTAAAATCTTGTCCACATGCCATCAGCTTCTACTACAGATCTAAGACGGTCCGGCATGGATGTCACGAGATTGTGGAATAAATTCTAATCCCCGGCGAGATCTTTCCAGGTTTCAACAACTTGATCCCACAATTCGTCTCGATTTCGAGGGCGTCGATGGGCATAGGTGACTATCCTTCTCTTTTTTCAATTCCGCCCATAAATTTTCGATGACATTCAAATCAGGTGACTTCGGAGGCCAATTAATGATTTCGATCTCGGGTCTCCTTTGAAACCATCTTTGAATGCTTGAGGCATAGTGCACGGGATGGTTATCCTGTTGGAACAGCAATGTTCCTTCGGGAGAACGTTCTAGGGACGGAAGAAAGGAATATATTTTCCAGAATGTGCTCGTAAGTTCCAGCATTAAACCGGTCATCGATGCGTTCTGTAATGTCAGGTCCATCGTAAGACATCCACCCCAACACGATATCACAGTCTACTATATACAGTCACGAAGTTTGAGTTTTGAGGGTGCTAGAAACAATAGACTGTGACGGTACTATTTTGCATTGCCTGTAATGAGGCGATATTAGCGATCCTAGTGGTGAGCAACTATCTAATATTTGCATACTTACTACGTATTGAGCTTCGCGACTGTATACACTAGACTGTGACGATATGCTAAAGCACCCCGATCGTTCACGTCGCTGCACATAGCGCTGATCATGTCGGAGACCATCCTCACGATAGACACGGACAGGACTTTCGTAATCACTCGAGATGGTTGTTTCGTCGGAGAAAATTATATTTCTCCAATCGAAATCCACTCGATTGGTAGCGAAGGCAAGACGGTCGACAGCTTGTGCTTCCTCCAATATTTCCATTTGCGCAGCCCTCCGGCTCCTAATACCGCGGTTCCTCAACCTGCTGATCACAGTCTGTGAAGAACCGGGAAAGTTAGATGCTGCTCTTATTTCGTTAGCAGTGCGAAAGGGGTCCTGTCGAACTGCCTCGAATAAGAGAGTATCCTCTTCCAATGAAGAAATCCGGGGACGCCCAGGAATAGGGCGATTTTCGACCTCCCCTGAATTTTGGTAACGATGAACCCACCTCTCGGCTGTACTTCCAGGAACACCGACCAAACGGCCAGCAGATCTAGCCCCATATCCAGCCTCAACTAGAGCTATAACTCGCTGTCTCATGTCACGTCGGTTCGCCATTAAGATGAGAAATGAGGGATGATGATAATATTTTAGTGTAGACAATGACTATTTAACGTGATATAGAATTATTGAAATAAGCGTCATCTTGCACAGTAAGAATTAATAAATCAACTCTAACTTAAATATTTAAATAACAGGATAAAACAGGAAGTCCAATTGTTGCGAAGCTAATCAAATTAAATCTAATTACATTAAGTGAACAAACCCAAAGTTATGACACCACATTGCTACAGCTAAATTGTAGGTTATTAACATAAGCATTGAATAGGTCCGTGCTTATGCGTTGGACGACAAAACCAAACATCGAAAAGTTCGAATCTTGCCGAGGAATGTAACTTCTTGCTTTTTATAATGTAAATCAGACTTCTAACTACAATCATTCATATTTCTTAATATTTATTAATATTTATAGCCAACATTGAATTTGTAAAGAAAATACTTTAGAAATCTCATATGGAATTTGTGTTCTGTAGTGACATAAAATAGATTATCTCTCGGAACTTTTCCGTAAAAGTAAATTAAATTCACTCCTTGAAACTGGAAACCTTAGTCGTAGACTCATTTTCCCACCACCATACAAGCTGAAGCAGCACAGCCATAGATAAAAGTTTTGTACACTGAATTAGACTGAATTCCTATTTGACAACACCTATAATCAATGGCTTGTATGAACATGATAAACAAATCCTGTTTCCAATGTTACTGAACAACTTCAAAATATTAATTTAAAAACTAAAAAAGGGTCGTAAATGCTGCATCTAGTGATTATTTACATTTATGTCTACAAACTGAATCTTGGAAGAACGTATATGTTACTGGTACTACTGATATTAAGAGTAAATGTATTGTATTTTTCACTTCATTTCAGAATCACTTCAGTGGGTGTTCTCCACTCAATGTTGTGAAAAAATTCAAAAGTAAAAACATGTAGATAATGCAGGGACTTAAAAATCCCATGTATTAAAAAGAAGAATCTATATGTAATGAGCTGCAATGTAACTATCCTCATATTCTTAAATACTACAAGAATTACAGTGTAATTTATCAAAATTTATGAAAGAGGGAAATAGAACACATTTGAATAGAAAAGCACAAAATCCAGATAATGCAATTAAAGCTATTCGGAATATTATTAAAGTTAAACTTGTAGATATCCTAAGAAAGAAAATATTTTTTTTTTCATTAAAATTAGTGAATATAAAGCAAAATATCCCAAATCTATTGCAAATTCTTTTAACGTCTTATAGTATATAGTACAGAAATATTATTGACAACTTAAACATTCAAGATTTTGCAAAAGATACTGCAATTAGTTACTTAACACATGCATTTAATAGTTGGTATTAATATATGTAATTAATCAATAACTGCAACAGTGCTTATTCATTCAATCATAACATGAATGAAATTGAATGCACATTAAATTAAACACTATTGAAAACACGTAGATAAAATAGTTAAAAGCAACTGAAGGGGTGAGAATGAAATAATCCAAAGCCACACTTTTAACAAAAATTGTTTTGTGCGAATGCATTTATTACACATATGGGAAAGCTACTAATAAAATATTGTAATAATTACTCAACAAATGACATAGCCTAAGGACTCTAAACCTTTGTAAACGTTTGTCTGTGTGGCTTAGGAATATTTTTTAAATTTCATTTTAATTGTTAGTTTTTAATATATATATATATATATATGCATTTACATTGTATGTGTGTGTATAAATGCATTCATTAGATTAACGTTTATAATATTATAACTTGTAATTTTGTAATTTCTGTGATCATTAACACTTAATCTGAGGACTTTGTAAAACTCTATTTCAACGTTATTTAGAAAAAAAATCATTGATATAGACTAAGAATCGAAGTCGCTCTCTTCTACACAACACGCAGATATCTTAGCGTCTGAGCTATTGCAACGACACGAAAGCTTTACTTTCTGTGCGGAGTGTCGATCTAGTCATGAAGGTCCATTGTCGATTTAACTACATGATTTATGTATATATTTATATTTTATTTACGTAATATTATCATATTTTTTTGCAGTTTTTGAAGTGAATTCCGGAACGATGCTAGTAACAAACCAAATAGCTTGAATCTAAGTAACTCAATATTCGTTATCTTGTGTATCAGTGCTCTGGTCTCTGATCATGCGCAGTGTTTTACATCTGAGACTTAGGAATATTCAATTGTCTCATTCCTTTTCAGGGAAACTGTACTTAAATAATTCAAACCTCAAAATTGTAGCAGACATAATGCGATCACTGCGAGCTCTATACACAATGCGGGAAGGCGAATGTTATCAACCAGTAGTTCACTAAAGTCCAGGGCCAATCAATCAATCAATCAATCAATCAATCAATCAATCAATCAATCAATCAATCAGAAAGCACATATGCAAAGTATATACAGGGACATCATTTTATTTTTACTAACATTTCTGATATTAACCTGGCTATACCTTTGAATCAACGGTTGCTATCCCCTTCCACGACTGGAGTTCGATTGCGTAATATACAAACAAATCACTTTACTAAGTATAGGAGGGAACAAAAGTAATTCATCCATTTACGTAAACTATGAAATATCACGCTTTTGAGTTTGATAATTTTCATTAGGTTTTTGTTTAATCAGAATACAGTACGGTATTAACAATGAGTGTTTTTACTCACGAACTGAGCTGTCCATACGGACGTATTCATGATGCAGTGTATATTATAGTGTCTATAGCACATTAGCGTACACTATAGAGAATGAAGTTAAATTGAAAAATAATCATAATATGGATATTTAAACACATTTTTCAAAATGGTGGCGGTTCATTTTGATACAGGCTTCAGTTCTAATGTATGTAATTCCAATTACCAGTTTCGTCCTTCGTACTAGTAACTCATGTTGAAATAATTCTGTACCTACTCTGTAAAAGAGTAGCTTACGTACTGTAAATTCAATCTTCACTTCTGCCCGATCCGAAAAGATAAAATTATTCAGACATGCTATCTACTGTCCGTCCAAGTGGTTATGTCGCAGGGTCGTAAAAAGGATGGAAATCACGTGACAGTTAATTACTTAACGAGGCCCTTTTATTTAAGTTACTTTAAACAGTTGTATGGGTATAATATTACGTAGATGTCCAATTCCTAACAGAAGTTAATGTTCTCAGAAAAGAGCTAAGACAGCCCAGCCATTAGCCTTTACAGAGAGAGAAAACCGGAATGCGACGTAGGTAAATGGACGACAGTACCTGTGCGAAAATGATGCAATATTGAAAGCTCTTTCGTCATTGGAAAACGCGAACATATTTTGGGAACGTACTGTGACGGTAAGGCTAGTATGACTGTATATGCGGTCTTGGATCTGTGTGGAAGGCGGTTGAACTTCATTAGTAGAAGGGGTGGGAGTGAAATACATTCAAAAACTCAGGTACAATAAAAATTGAAGTAAAAATAAAATGATGTCCCTGTAGAAGCCCTGAACATACCAAACCTAATTTGTCTGAACACTCTACAAAAACTCTCTATCTGTCTACGCACCTACAAGAAAAGTGTATATAGAGAGTGAACCAAAACTCTACCGACAAACTTTCACAGGTTGTTCAAAGGTGTTGGCTGAATGTTTTAATATCAGGAACCTATGGTCTCCAGTGACTTATTACTAAGTAATGTGTTGTTGATGTGTTTACTTGTAGCATGTCGTTTGGACGGTGATAAGATGGGTTCTTATAGATTACATTAAAAAGTTATCAACTAAGGTCTGAATTAGGTACTGTAATACAAACAATACAAAAATTACATGAGTAGGCCTAATGAAACAAATCTTAGAACAAAACGCATACTTGTTTGTTAACACTTCACTGTACAGTACACGTGTACTCTTCACTTCGTTTAAAGCAGGTATTCAAAATGTCGACTACCATGATCTCTACAAACTGTACAGCGACGCATCATAGACTGTCGCATACGCTCTAGCATCCTAGGCGATTGATGCACCTCTTCAGTGGCTGCGAGAATCCTTGCAACCAGATCCATTTCAGTGTCGACTGGAGTCTGTACAGATCATGGCGGTCGACATTTTGAGCAGTTGCGTTAAACGAAGTGAAGAGTACACAGTGTACTGTACAATAAAGTGTTTAACAAACAAGTATGTGTTTTGTTCTAAGATATGTTTAAGAACCGGTACTCATGTAATTTTTGTATTGCTTGTATTACAGTTTATGATATTACAGTACTGTGCTCCAACCACGAGAAAGTCTTTCCGGAATGAAACGCAGGGGGGTGATGCTGTGAATGAATGTTGATGTCATAAGATGTCATAAGGTCACACACGTGGGTACTCGTTTCTCTATTGGCTAGCTCTCACAGCACAAACAATAACATTGACACACACATGTTTATACTACCCTAGTTACAAAATTAGATCACTGTTAATCTCCTGGTCTTTTAATCTCTCCATACATATGCAGGAGAGCGCATGGTTTTTAAACTGACGTTATAACGATAATATTATCTATCTATTTCGCTCCAATAGATGACGCAATAGTAAGCACATTCCTTTCACGGTTGATCTCCTGATTGGAGAACAGTACCTACCGTACTTCAGAACTTTGTTCATAAGTTTTTTTATTTTTCCTTGTAATCTTTCAGAAGCCATCTTATCACCATCCAAATTACTCAGTAATAAGTCACCGGAGACCATGGGGTTCTTACATCAAAACAACCAGCTAACATCCCAGAACAACCTGTGAAAATTTGTCAGAGTTCTGGTTCTCTTTATATAAGGCATACGAAAAGCCTGAACAAAGCAACTCGCTTATTTTTTGCTCAAATATGACAGGAAAATACGTCCCAGAAAATATACGAACTGTGAGAAATTTAGTCAAATTATCTTCTGTTGGTAGTGGTCAAGAAAGGGATGTTACTGCGAAAAGGACTGTAGAACCAAGAAGTGCAAGTGTTTCAAACATGGTTGTATTTGATATAGAATTCAGCATGCCACACGGATATCACTTGTAAAAATCATGAATAGTGTCAAACTATATTTTGTCTACGATAGGGCGTAAAGTTGCATTTTACCCACCGTTATCAGTGCGTAAAGTGAGCCTTTAATATAATAGTGCATAGTGCTATCACTTTACGCACTGCTATTAGCTTTACATACTGCCAAAAATGTAATATTCAATGTATAAACTTAATTCAATAAGAATTTAATGCATTACCTCGATCTTTCTTGAAGTAAATATTACCACGTAGTCTAATAAAAAAAACTAAGAAATTTAACATTCATATTTACATTTTAGCTCGTATTATTCTGCAGTTATATCTGTAGTACTCATTGCAACAAGATATAGCATTCAACTTTTCCAAACCGTTTTGTTGATTATATAGTCGGTTTAGACTGTCATGAAATCGTGATCATGAATAAAACAGGATATAATTCCGTGGATACTTATTTCTTATTGATTCTGAGTTTCGACGGCCGTGAAATCGTGATCTTATAACCTCTCAAACTTGAAATATTTATTTATTGTAAATCTGTGCTATTGTAGAAAAAAACATTGTGGGATACAAAATCGTAAATTTATCTTTTTGGCCCTCGTGTGTTTTTGAAAATATTTTGTAACATTTCTTTGAGTCGTAGTGATAGTAATTATTTTGCTTTCTCAAATAATGATTTCATAATAACAATAAAACAATAGTAATGATAATAATAATAATAATAATAACAACAACAAAAACAATGACAATAATAATAATAATAATAATAATAATAATAATAATAATAATAATCTTAATTGTTTAACATGTAATATTCATACGTTATTAAAATTTTGTTGGAAACTGTTCTACGGTTTTTTTTCCTTACCCTCCTTGTACTCTAACCATTTCAGCGAGTTCTGACGACCACTGCTTTAAGGTGTGGACCAAGTCAAGAGTTATACAATTTCTTTTCCACGAACTTTGCAACATATCATCCATCACTTGGCATGGGCTTCGTGTCCGTCCTGAGTTGATCTCAGAGAAGATTGCAGGAGAAAGTGTGACGATGTCACCTATCAGATACGTTAAGTTGGAAAACTTCGTTATTTCAAACTTGTGGGCAACCTATTTCCAATTAGTTCCCCAATGCTTCCCGTCATGCACGTCTCCTTACCAGACTTTTCCTCATCCATCCTTTTCCTACGTTCCTCATAATCCTGTAAGCATCTGTTTAAAGGATAAATTATTAATTGATCTTTAACATTTTGAGTATTAAAAAATTTGCAACTGCCAGAATTAACTTTTAGGCCTATATTTGTGTGTCAGTAGCTTTGTAATCACTTTCAACAATGTGATATATTATTTTGTATTATTTCTTGGCTAGTGATATAAATTCCATTTTTATATTGTATGGTATAAACAACTATACCATCCAAAAATAATTGATTCTCAGACATTTATTTACTTATGTTCAAACAGGGTCAAACATATTAACTTTATTAACACGATTATATCAAAACATAGAATATAAATTTACTCAGAGAGAATTTTTTTTTTTGCGTACAGTTATGTATCAAATTGCTTCCACTGTGCATCTATTTCTAATATCGAAGATTAAAAGTTATTGAACTCTGGGACTGATCCAGCGGGTGGAGTTTTTACTTTACATGAGGAGAGAATAAGCCGGAGTAGCGTTCAGAATAACGAGCTGGAGTCGTGCACAATTGGTTATGAAAAATGGATGCTCGACCTTGACGGATATTCTCTGGTCGATCGAATCTAAACCGGGTGTAAGCCCTAATTTGCAGCTCTCTAATGACGACCTCCTCCTACAAGAGACCTGTAGCTGTTAATTCTTACTACGAGACATGGTGCGCTGTAAACAATTGACCATTTAATGATAAGTGGAACGTAGTGGACAATGAAATGTGGGAACGAAAAATAGGACGTCATTTATTTAAATTTCTTCCTAAATTATAAAAATAAATCAGAGTTATAGATACTATGACTTCACTTTAGTATAAATTAACATGCATGGAAAATAGTTGGCTTTATCTATTACAAATCTCACGCTGGATATTAAACCTCAATTTCTTTGGTGAGTAAGTGTCACCTGTAAGATTGAGATATGTCTAAGAACAAAATTAAATTTGCTTGACAATATATTCTTACACTAGCCGTACCCGTGCGCTCCGCTGCACTAGAAATAAATATAAAGTAATTACATAATTAAAATAGGACATTTGATCCAGGGAACATTCGTGTTTGATAGAAGGATAAATCGTTTAATATGTTACTTAATTTAAATTGCATCCAAATAATTAAAATGCGATCATTTTGGTCCAGAGACACTCATTTGGTGCAATGACAATTCCTTTAACTTGTTTCTTAATTTTTATTATATGCAACCATAGTTTAATTAAGATTGACATCATTTAGATTTAATGTGTATATTTTATTTTACTTGTTATAGGTTTCCATTGAATTATGGTAATAACTTAATTGTAACCCTTGTTTTCTACGTATTCAGTAAATGGCGCTTGGCCCACTATGGTTGTCAACCCTTCAAATAACTTAAATTATATTATATAATATTACATATTATATATTATACAGGGTGTTTAAAAAATACGGAGCATAATTTCAGGTATGTATTTCCCACATGTAGACAATCAAAATAGTTCATTACAACATGTGTCCGGAAATGCTTCATTTCCGAGTTATGGCCTTTACAACATTGAAATTCACCGGAACGTTTTTTCTTTCCGCAGGTCGTTGTCATTACAGAAGATGTTCAAAATGTCCACCTCCTGCTTGAATACAGACCTCACATCGATGTCTCATTGACCTGCGAACACGATCCCAAACTCCAGGAGTATTGCGTATGTCCTCAGAACATGCCACAATTCGATTCCGAAGGGATTCCAAATCAGGCACCGGAGACGAATAAACCAATGATTTTAAATGGCCCCACAAGTAGAGATCGAGAGGGTTCAGATCAGGTGAGCGTGGAGGCCAAGGAATTGGGCCACCTCTACCTATCCATCGATCAGGAAACCTTCGATCCAAGTACCGACGAGCCGTACGACTGAAGTGTGCAGGAGCGCCATCATGCAAGAAGTGAATGTGTTGACGATTGATCACTGGAGTGTCTTCTAAAACATGAGGTATGGTGTTTTCCAGAAAGTTTGTGTACGCCTGCCCCGTAAGTCTGTTTACAAGTACATGGGGTCTAACTAATCGATCACCAATGATACCGGCCCACATGTTGAGGGAGAACCGCACCTGGTGATGAGATGGAACAGTTGCAAGTGGGTTTTCATACGCCCATGCATGCTGATTGTGGAAATTTGTTATGCCATCTCGTGTGAACTGTGCTTCATCTGTAAATAATACTAAAGCAGGAAAGTTCGGATTTACACCACACTGCTGCAAGAACCACTGACAGAACCTAACTCGTGCAGGGTAATCTGCTGGTGACAGGGCCTGTACACGTTGCAAATGATAAGGATACAATTGATACTCTTTCAACAGTCTCCAGACTGTCGTATGAGGAACATTGGCTTGCAACGCTACCCTTCGTGTGCTGATAGAAGGAGCCATGTTCACAGCCTCCAGAATCTCCTCCTGTACTTCTGGAGTTGTAGATCTTGGTCGTCCCCTTCCCAAACCAGGAGAGTTAAATTTTCCGTACTCGCACAGACGTTAATGGAGACGTACAAATGTCTTCCGATCTGGACATTGTCGCTGTGGGTATACTTGGCTCGGATACATGACGGCCTCTGTTCTTGGAATTGGTAATCCCTCATAAACCCCCTCATCTACTCAACCCCTAGCCGCGTGGCAGAAATACAATAGATCCCAGCATTGCCAAATCTATTAGTCATTGCCTCTACCTGTTGGGTTTCACCCATTGTCAGTGTCTTTGTCGACGTGTTGTTTTATACCGTTGTGCGCAGCCTGGCCTCCTGATACACCTGAAGATCACGACAAGAACAAGTAACACCGTCGAAGAAAACAGAATATCTTACTTGCAGAGGAGCGTAGCTAAGAAAACAAAGTGTTAAAATTGTGTCTAACGTTAGAAATTCTATCCATAAAGTAATCGAAAGTTCAGGCAGTTTATAGGTATAAATCTTAACCACTTAACATCGGACGCAACCGGCGGAGTTGGATATATGGGCATAGAAATTAAGAATTACAGTTCACCAACTAAAGAGATAATAAACAAATTAAAACAGAATTCGGTAAGATAGACGATTTTATACGTGATTTACTTCGCCGAACAGTATGTGAACAGTACGCGAAAGAGATATCGCCAACAGCAACACCGTCCTTAGCAACCTAAATAATGACATTATTCACAGCAATGCTTAAAAGTTTTCTAACTTACAGCAGTGAATTAAATGTTTTTAAATCACTCTCTACATGACAACCAACATATTAGCAATAGTAAAATGAATATATATGAACTTCTTCGCCAACAACACATTACAAAGAAAAGCCTTACAATTTAAAATTAAATTTACATACCAGTAATGAATAAAATATTGTATAGCACACTAGAGTAAACAGATTTTATACGTTCGTGGAAATTATCACCCAAGGCGAAGCTGATAAAATCTAACTTTACTCTTTTGTACTATAAATTCTATAACTATTCAACGATCACAGTTTCAGAAAATTTTACCGGCGCAACATTCTTAATTAACTATAAAATTCTGGAACTTCAATAACATGAGAATTTAACACTTATTATAGAAGTCTGCATTTTTTGGTTTATTTAGGCAAAACATGTTAGTGAAAATATAAATATAAAGTGTTTTTAAAATAAGTTTGTTCATTTTTACACCAATTTTGTTTTAGTAATTACAAATTAAGGTATATTTACAAAGATAATATAGTCTCGCTGAAAATCGCGGTTTCACGGAACACAGTTTGAAAAACGTTCGCAAATTACAATGACTTCAAGAATTGGCAACTCGGCTAAGGGTTTATCCCTTGCGCGTGCCTGCAGTTAACTGGTGAAGGGGATGAGGGAAGGTCGTCATGTTTTCGTGCGAAGAATACCTCTCCTGGTACAAACGACGAGCCAGTGCAGCATTGCCGTCCGCCTTACCGTACATGAAGTGTATCTCTGCCAGCTCTTGATTTGAATACATGTCGCACAGTCTAACGCCTACACAACACTGAATGTAACCTTCGCCTCGGAATGAACTGTCAGAGTGCCCTCTTAATGTCTCCTTTGACGGCAACGATCTGCGGAAAGAAAAACGTTCCAGTGAATTTCAATGTTGTGAAGGCCATAACTCGGAAATAAAGCATTTCCGGACACATGTTGTAATGAACTATTTTGATTGTCTACATGTGGGAAATACATACCTGAAATTATGCCCCGTATTTTTTAAATATCCTGTATTATATTATATATTAAATTATATTATATTATATTATATTATATTATATTATACATTAAATTATATTATATTATATTATAAGTTACTGTAATAACATTATAGCATTATGTCCATCTAGAGAAACTACACTTTTCCAATGGTGAAATAATAATTAATTATACAAATCGGTTAATTTAGCTTCCGATATTACTTCATACAAACACAGAAACATTCTCTGTAGGCTATCTTTCATAGCTTTCGATTGTTGCTGTCCAAGGCCCCTTATAGACGAAGTCATTTGTTTCTTAATTCATTACACGGCCTTAGATGGCAGCTATCTTAATTTTAAAACTCATTTATGTCATTAAATATCAGTCCTATCAAAATTTTTCAAGGAATAAAACTTATCGCAAATTATTTTTAAAGAAACGTTTGTTATGTAACATTTTTCACAAAAATCAATAATAAGCGAGATATTTCGATTTATTTAATTCAGGCCCCCTTATAACCCCCCTTTTAAATAATGTATTTTAAATGCCATATAGCCTAAAATCTAAGTTACAACTAACTTAATTTATATTCCAATTTTCATCGAAATCCGTTCAGCCATTATCGCGTGAATAGGTAACAAACATACAGACTGACAGACATACAAACAAAAATTTAATAAAAGCGATTTTCGGTTTCAGGGTGGTTAATTATATATGTTAGGACCAATTATTTTTGGAAAATCGAAAATTACCAGAAAAATTTCGGCTACAGATTTATTATTAGTATAGATTACAAGACATAGTTAAATTTAACTGGCAATTTTTCTTGATTATTAAACTTTGACTGTATAAAAATAAATAACATTTCATTTCGTGCTCTCTACAATACAGTTCGTATCGACGATGTTCTGGGGCTTATACATGGCGAACCGCGAATTTGTGCTGCCTCTGTCGACGGAAGGGCTGACACCGCAATGGATAAACCATTCCATACACACAGTCACTTTTGTGCTTATGATTGTGGAATTGGTGCTTAGCAGGAAGACTGTGTACGGACGATTTCTGCCCCTGCTCATAGTGACCTTCATCTGTGCGGCATACACCGTCATGTAAGTAAAGTTAAATGCTTCAGATGATTTTCGATATTATGGATGAATAGTAGACCTCTGTATTTTCTTGAAAACGACCGACCGAAGCTCACCAACCAGCCTTCGGTTGTGAAAAAGGCAGTTGGGAAATGATTCGGTCAAGGGCATGTTATAAGTGTTATAGCCGAGAAGGTTTTACTCGGTCGGTCGCGAGCGCTCGAGGTTGTTGCCTTACAATTACATCCTATTTTAATGCCTGATACTCAAAACAACCTACCTCAGAAAGTTAACATTTTGTTTTTATTTTAGATAGCACGAAAAACAGAAAATATTTGACATTTCAATAAGGAGACCATTTTATACAATACAATTCGTTAAATGAAATAGTGCTTTATGTTATCAAGAAATGTTATTCAACATCCTTCTTTTCAAATTCATTATATTAGTAATGAAAATGTTTTATGTAGCTTAGTAAAAATGTGATTCCATAAAGAGAACAGAGATTTTGTGATGCGCCTCATATTTCTTTAAACGCAGACGTAATCTATCTCAGTCACATTATTTAATAAAAATAAATCAATTCGACATGTTCACTTGACTTAAATTTTTTACAATAATATATATTAAGATGCGCTTAAACGCGGACAATGATTCACGTTGGAGCTAAATATGCTAAGGTAAATACAGATTCTATTATTCCACATCCAACGACCATCACGAAACACCAAAGATAGTGCAGAAAAAAAATAAATTGAAAAATCGCCATTTGATTTTAAAATTAATAACTTTTGTTCAATCTTACATAGAGTTTCCTTCTTGGATGGAAACGGGTGGACGGACGGTTGAATGAGTCATTATTATTATTATTATTATTATTATTATTATTATTATCATTATTATTTATATTATATTATGGTAGTATTATCTAGGTGTCAAGGTAATCGATGTTCGTACAAGCTAAACAAAGAAGCAGCAGTTGCGAGCTAGCGGTACCTTTGCACTAATTTACCATTTTTCGAGCAGCCCTTTGTTGTACAAATTTTCTGGGAAAAAGAATGGCAGCAAAGGATATCTTTTATAAATAAATGCTGTCCGTGTATGGTGAGCATTGCCTGTTACGTAAAGTTGTCTACAATTGGGTCCAGAAGTTCTCTGAAGGATGAACAGGTATCGAACACAGAGTCAGTCGGCCAGTGTAGACTGTCACGGAGGTAAATGCATAACAGTTGGCGACTTGATCTGAGCAGATAGGGTGAAGAGGGCGATATTATATCCTGGATAGTAACAAGTACAGTAATGTGTCTTGGGTACATCATTACCAGCCGGGGACAAGTGTGCATCAATGCTTAGCAGCGTTACCGCCATCTTGCAACTGATGCTTTTTTGTTTCGCAAGTGCGCTCATCGGAAAATATTTCCATTTAGCGGGGATAGCTTCAATCATCTCATTAAAAAATGTAGGTTGCTACTTTAATTTGTAATCAATTTGTTGACACTGACACCAGAGATTTATCTCAATCACCGTGTAAAAATCTACGACTAATTCTAGGACTTAACAGGTATAGTACCTTAAAGAAGCACTCGAATAGAATGGATTTAACTGATAATTGTGTTATTGACGCAATTAGGAAGAAAAAGAGTAGAAAAATTTTGTGTCACTGTGCTATTCTACAGAAAATTATTGACGTAATACTACCAACCTTGACCCACATTTTTAACACCTCACTCATAACTTCTACATATCCTCGACTTTGGAAACAAGCCCTCATTAGACCTATCCCGAAAAATAAAATTCCTGAATCCCCAAACGACTACAGATCAATTAGCATCTTCTTACCAGCTCTGTCAAAAGCACTGGAGCGCGTAGTACATAAGCAACTGACTGACTACCTCAATGAGCATTGCTTACTTGACGACTACCAATCTGGTTTCCGTGCAGGACATAATACTACTACTGCCCTTTTAAAAGTGATTGAAGACACTCGAGAAGCCAGCAACAGAGGAGAATTAACACTACTGACATTACTAGACTTCAGCAAAGCTTTCGACACAGTTGACACGGATCTCCTTTTATATAAACTAAAAAACTACAATCTTTCTAACAGTGCCGTTGCTTGGTTCGATTCCTACCTTCGCGAATGCCAACAATGTGTATCAGCAAGTGGTCATTCTTCCAATTGGCGTACCGTCAAAGCCGGAATCCCTCAGGGCTTGTTTCTTGGGCCATTACTTTTTACGCTTTATATAAACGACGTAACAAAGATCTTAAAATATTCAAACCATCACCTTACTCTGACGACTTATAACTTTACATTCATCCCCGAACTTGTACAATCAATGACTCTGTGACCAGAATTAATGAAGATCTAGCATCTGTAGCTCAATGGGCGCAAAAATTTGGACTCAGACTAAATCCAGACAAATCACAAGCTATAATAATGGGCCACCAACGAACATTGAACAAAATAGATCTAGCCACTGTATCAAATACAAAAATAAATAATACTACAATTACATATAGTAAGACAGCAAAAAATTTAGAGGTATATTTAGATTCAAATTTAAATTTTCAAAGTCAAGTGACCTACATATGTAAGAAAACTTTTTCCATAATTCATTCCCTCAAACATTTAACCAACGTTTTACCTCTCAGCCTTAAAAAGAACCTGATCCAAACTTTAGTGATGCCCCACTTCGATTATTGCGATTCTCTATCCACGAATCTAAATAATGATCTTGCCCATAGACTACAGCGTGTTCACAATATCTGCGTTCGTTTCGTTTGTAACATTAGAAAATTCGATCATGTAACACCGTCACTAGAATTGTTGTCTTGGAGTCCACTTAAAGAAAGAAGATTCTTCAACTCTCTCTTATTACTATTTAAAATCATCCACACCTCCACGCCCTCTTACCTAGCATCTAGTTTTGTTTACCTTTCACTACCTCGAACCCGGAACATGTACCTTCTCTCTATTCCTTTGCGCAGAACATCCTTCTACTCATCATCTTTCAGCATATCTATTCCACTCCTCTGGAACTCTCTCCCTGACCATGTCAGAGACTGTCGGACAATATCAAAATTCAAATTTAAATTAAAAAATCACATTCTAATTCGTGGAATTGCTTGTTGAACACCTGTCAGGTTGCGCAACTTCGGCTTAACCCATCACATATAGTAAATATTGTAACTATGCTGTTGTAAAGTTGAAAATTAATATGTAACGTATTTATTATTATTATTATTATTATTATTATTATTATTATTATTATTATTATTATTGTCAGTTATCAATATCATCATTGCTATCTCTGTTTTCTTTCTTTTTTCTTGTATTAGCTCGATGAGAGCTCTATAGTGTTCTTTTGACTCTGTTGACCCTCTATAGGGCTTTAACTTAATTTGTATTATTTCCATCAGTGTTTGTATTTCTTTTTTGTATTTATGTGTGCTATCTGGTGGACTTAATCCTGTCAGATTAAATAAATAAATATAAATATTTGTGGTGGGGAAAAAACTTGGGCCCGACATGACCAACATCAGTAGTATTCCACTTTCGTCACGTTCGTCTGATCCTCTATCGTTTCGCATTGGTTGAATGATGTAAATTTAGGGAGCGGATTTTTATGTGCTAAAAAGTTAAATATATTTATTTTTATGTGCTAAAAAGTACGAAAATATTTGCTAAAAATAAAAATATATATTTTTTAACATGACAAAAATACCTTACTTAGCGTGGGAAAAAAAAAAGTTACTAGATACTCACCAACCACACATGAGTGCTAGTAGTTGACCGAGAATTGCAGTGAACAACAAAGGTCATCTCCAAATTCTCCATCACAAATGCATGCCGATTATCTTTGAACAACGACTTATACTGTGAAAACGATCTTTTCACATCACAGGACGTCAGACGTGCATATTTAAAGAGAGGAATGTCACAAACACACCGTCAGTTTCACCTACAGGCACACCCTCCATTACTTGAGAAACTTTACACATTTTTTTTTATATCCACTGTTTTTCCCAAACACATCCTGGAATTTGTCCCTTAATACTTGTACATCTGAACCTGTTAGCGAGTCTAGTTTAATTTCCACGGCACGCATCTCCCTGTTTCAGACAACAGGTTTTTGGATGTTTCGATTTTTTTATGGTGTCACACAAAAGGTTTAGATTTGCTAATAGGAAAGCCAAATCATTTTTTAAACAATCATTTTTCAGTGTATCTTGAAGGATATCGATTGACGAAGCCCGATAACAGGGAATCACAACAAGACGTATTGCCTTACTTGATGGACAGAGCGAGAGGCGAGAGATTTGTTTAAATTAAATACCCGAGCTCTTATCTGTTGTATTTCACAAACAAAGCGTGGAATGAAATCATCTTCAGCAACAATAAACATTCCTAATTATGTGTTTCAAGATCTCTCCTTCTTGTCCATGTTAATTTATTCTCTAATAATAATACTGATATGCTGCCTAACAGTTCTCAGAACTTGAGGCGATAGCCTACTATTACAAAAATGGATCACGAATACACCACACAGCGCTTAGAAACACGAAGCAACCAAGAATTAAAAAAAAAGATAACGTATATACTTCTGAGTGACATAATTGATTTAGTTTTAAAATGTTTAAAAGTTCTTGTAAAAATTATTTAGATAAAAAAAACTCCAAGATGTATGTGTTTATAATAGATTTCCTGAAAATATGTATTTACATAATTTTTTTGTGAAAATATGTGTTTTTATGTGAAATAAAATTCGGGTTTTAAACTTGAAACTTCATGTTCGGAATTTTTAACTTGGTTAATTGTGTTTTATCACACGCAAAAATAATATTTAATTACATAGAAATCCGTTCCTTAGATATAATATTCACTGAGTAGTTGTTAAGGAAGTAGTACAATGTGCCCGTAAAGATGAACTATGTGCGCTGAGATAACACGACCCTTATTCGTAAATTGATTCAGCCATTTCAGTTACATCAGTATTCTGACTAACTTTTGTGCATTTTATTTATATATTTCTGTTTTGATTTTTCTGTTCTTCCTTCGACTTGTTTCTCATTCTTGTAAACTATAACTTGTTTTATAATTCTTTTCTATTTGAATCTTTTGCCAAACTATGTCCGTCAAAACAATTGGCTGACATTCACTGAAGTATACCCACATGAGCAGTAGCATCTAGAGGCCATCAAAGGTAATATTAAATATATTACGTACTAAATAAGCACGTATTCACAGATTATGCCAGCCTGGTTTTTGATTTTCTTTGTAATTCAACAGCAGACAGACAATAGAGACAGAATATGTAGGCCTACAGACTGTAAATGTTGTTATTGCAATATACATGTCTTAGTTAAATTGGTAACTTGTTTCAGATTGCTATGTATCTCCATACTGTATGGCACTGCTCTCTACCCTTTCTTCAACATGTTGAACAACAACTTTTTGGTGCTGCTTATTTTGCTGCTCTTCGCCATCTACATAATCGGATTATATAAATTTGGTGAAAAGTATCTGTTTATACATGAAAAGGAAATCTAGCACTCCGATATTAAAAAAAGTCCTCATATGCATATAATCGTACGAAATAACACAGAGGGCAACAACTTACGAACTATAGCCTAAATAAAACGAACACGGTGTGTGTCTCAGATATTTAGTCCATGACCTCAAATTAAGGTAGCCTAACCTTTATCAAGTATTTCTGTGTAGCAAGCCGTAACAAAATAATATCGTAGTAGTTCTATCTCATTTAGCTCCATTTTCTTTCACTACTATTGCACCACGAGATTACAATTACATTTATTCTGGCTCTTTTTCTCATATGTTAGACTAGAGGAGTGAAGTTATTTTGCATTGCGAACTTATGATGAGTTGTATGTACTGGTACCTTGAGAGAAAGAGATGTGGTTGGTGAATTTCTAAGGACTTACTAAATAGTTTTATAAGATAAAATAAATTTTCCACCTTCTAAAGTACAGAGTCCTTCTTGTACCACACTTTCATCACACCGCAAGCTCAGCTCCATTTTCTATTATACGCCTCGCACAGTTACAGCAAAATCTGGTGCTGTTTCTACTGTAGTAACTTTAGTTTCGAAAACTTATTTATAAACACTTTCCACGTTAAACAACTTCAAAATTAATACATGTGCATCTTGCCTATGTTACAAGATATGTTCAAAGTATCCTCCTGCTTTAATAAATTTTTGACATCTCTGAAGATTGTTCTGAAATACTCAACAAATCTCTTCTTGCGAATGTTCGAAATTTAACGACTAGGAACCGTTTTGTCTCAAGAGGTTACAAGGTTAAATGCGCGTATTACTGAAGTTTTACGGTAGTGGATGAAGCGTGTATATCTGTCAAGTACTTGACTCTTGTTTGACAGTGTTAGTCTGAAAAAAACATGGACCACTTTAACCCCTTTACTCCCACTGTTCCCAAATGGGAACATGCATTATTTACGGCATAAATGATTTGAGAGGACCAATAATCATCTTATTTTGTTTCTTATGTGTCAATAAGTAGGAATATATAAGAAACACCAACATTTTTAATAAAAAATAATTTGGGCAATTCTGAAATATTTATATTCCAATCATTGAAAGTGTCTTGGGATCAAATGGGTTAAGTATTTACATTAAAATTTACAATTTAAATTATTTACATCAGAATGCGATGTTTTTACTAGTTACAACTGTCTTGAAGAAAATAGGCCTACACTGATCACACGTTATTTACACTATTATGTATAGTGTTGTGGTTTGTAGTGCAAAGTATTTAATTTAATAATACTATAGCCTACTTATTTTTGTAAAATGTGTATAATACTGTAAATAATATTTGATCAATGTAAGCCTACATTCTTTATGATAGTGTAAATAATAAAATGCGTATTCTAGTGTAGGTACATAGTGTCAGACACTGCTACTTTAAAAAGCAGATTGTCAAAAAGACTGATTTTCGTCTCTTTCTTCTAATACAGGATGTAACGAAAGAAATGGACGAAACTTCAGGGATGTGTTCTTCGATAGGAAATTAGGTCACAGTCTAGTATATACAGTCGCGAAGCTCAATACGTAGTAAATATGCAAACTTAGATAGTTGCTCACCACTAGGATCGCTAATATCGCCTCATTGCAGGCAATGCAAAATAGTACCGTCACAGTCTATTGTTTCTAGCACTCTCAATATTCAAGCTTCGTGACTGTATATAGTAGACTGTGATTAGGTCTTGCCTTAGGCATTTTCAACCAAAACTACTCCATTATTGACACGAATTATATAAAGAAAAGCTGAGTTGACTGCCCATAACCATCTGATGTACGCCATTCTGTGCCAACGTTAGACGTAGAACTCAGTCTTCTTCCACATCAGCTATGGGGGAGATAACATGGGAACTGACCTAACATACAAATACAGCTTCCTCCCTTGTTCTCATTTTGTTTCGATTGTCCTTATATCCCCTTGCTCTTATTGCCTTCCCCCCCGTTATCCTTGCCTTCCTCCCCGTTATCCTTGCCTTCCCTGTTATCCTTGCCTTCTCCCGTTATCCTTGCCTTCCTCCCCGTTGTCCTTGCCATCCTCCCCGTTATCCTTGCCTTCTCCCGTTGTCCTTGCCTTCCTCCCCGTTATCCTTGCCTTCCCTGTTATCCTTGCCTTCCTCCCCGTTATCCTTGCCTTCCCTGTTATCCTTCCCTTCTCCCGTGTTATCCTTGCCTTCCTCCCCGTTGTCCTTGCCTTCCTCCCCGTTGACCTTGCCTTCCTCCCCGTTGTCCTTGCCTTCCTCCCCGTTATCCTTGCTTTCCCTGTTATCCTTGCCTTCCTCCCCGTTGTCCTTGCCTTCCTCCCCGTTATCCTTGCCTTCCTCCCCGTTATCCTTGCCTTCCTCCCCGTTGTCCTTGCCTTCTCCCGTTATCCTTGCCTTCCTCCCCGTTGTCCTTGCCTTCCTCCCCGTTATCCTTGCCTTCCCTGTTATCCTTGCCTACTCCCGTTATCCTTGCCTTCCTCCCCGTTGTCCTTGCCTTCCTCCCCGTTGTCCTTGCCTTCCTCCCCGTTGTCCTTGCCTTCCTCCCCGTTATCCTTGCCTTTTCCCGTTGTCCTTGTTTCCCCCGTTATCCTTGCCTTCCCTGTTATCCTTGCCTTCCTCCCCGTTATCCTTGCCTTCCTCCCCGTTATCCTTGCCTTCCTCCCCTTGTCCTTGCCTTCCTCCCCGTTATCCTTGCCTTCCTCCCCGTTATCCTTGCCTTCCTCCCCGTTATCCTTGCCTTCCCCCCGTCATCCTTGCCTTCCTCCCCGTTATCCTTGCCTTCCTCCCCGTTATCCTTGCCTTCTCCCGTTGTCCTTGTTTCTCCCCGTTATCCTTGCCTTCCCTGTTATCCTTGCCTTCTCACCCGTTATCCTTACCTTCCTCCCCGTTGTCCTTGCCTTCCTTCTCGTTATCCTTGCCTTCTCCCGTTGTCCTTGATTCCCCCGTTATCCTTGCCTTCCCACCCGTTATCCTTGCCTTCCTCCCCGTTGTCCTTGCCTTCCTCCCCATTGTCCTTGCCTTCCTCCCCGTTGTCCTTGCCTTCCTCCCCGTTGTCCTTGCCTTCCTCCCCGTTATCCTTGCCTTCCTCCCCGTTATCCTTGCCTTCTCCCGTTGTCCTTGTTTCCCCCCGTTATCCTTGCCTTCCCACCCGTTATCCTTGCCTTCCCACCCGTTATCCTTGCCTTCCCGTTGTCCTTGCCTTCCTCCCGTTGTCCTTGCCTTCGTCCCCGTTATCCTTGCCTTCCTCCCCGTTATCCTTGCCTTCCTCCCCGTTATCCTTGCCTTCCCTGTTATCCTTGCCTTCTCCCGTTATCCTTGCCTTCCTCCCCGTTGTCCTTGCCTTCCTCCCCGTTGTCCTTGCCTTCCTCCCCGTTATCCTTGCCTTCCCTGTTATCCTTGCCTACTCCCGTTATCCTTGCCTTCCTCCCCGTTGTCCTTGCCTTCCTCCCCGTTGTCCTTGCCTTCCTCCCCGTTGTCCTTGCCTTCCTCCCCGTTATCCTTGCCTTTTCCCGTTGTCCTTGTTTCCCCCGTTATCCTTGCCTTCCCTGTTATCCTTGCCTTCCTCCCCGTTATCCTTGCCTTCCTCCCCGTTATCCTTGCCTTCCTCCCCGTTGTCCTTGCCTTCCTCCCCGTTATCCTTGCCTTCCTCCCCGTTATCCTTGCCTTCCTCCCCGTTATCCTTGCCTTCTCCCGTTGTCCTTGTTTCTCCCCGTTATCCTTGCCTTCCCTGTTATCCTTGCCTTCTCACCCGTTATCCTTACCTTCCTCCCCGTTGTCCTTGCCTTCCTTCTCGTTATCCTTGCCTTCTCCCGTTGTCCTTGTTTCCCCCGTTATCCTTGCCTTCCCACCCGTTATCCTTGCCTTCCTCCCGTTGTCCTTGCCTTCCTCCCCGTTGTCCTTGCCTTCCTCCCCGTTGTCCTTGCCTTCCTCCCGTTGTCCTTGCCTTCCTCGTTATCCTTGCCTTCCCACCCGTTATCCTTGCCTTCCTCCCCGTTGTCCTTGCCTTCCTCCCCATTGTCCTTGCCTTCCTCCCCGTTGTCCTTGCCTTCCTCCCGTTGTCCTTGCCTTCCTCCCCGTTGTCCTTGCCTTCCTCCCCGTTATCCTTGCTTTCCTCCCCGTTATCCTTGTTTCCCCCCGTTATCCTTGCCTTCCCACCCGTTGTCCTTGTTTCCCCCCGTTATCCTTGCCTTCCCACCCGTTATCCTTGCCTTCCCACCCGTTATACTTGCCTTCTCCTCATTGTCCTACCCTTCTCCACGTTATCCCTGCTTTCCCGTCTTTCTCCTTGCCTTCTCCCCGTTAGTTTTTTCTTTTTCTCCGTTATCCTTTCCTTGCCCCAGATATTCTTGTCTGTCCTCTTTATCCTTCCCTTCCTCCCGTTATCCTTGAATTCCTCCATTTTTCCTTGTATTCCCCGTGTTTCTTGCCTTCACCTTTTATCCTTCCCTACCCCCATTATTCTTTCCTTCACCATTTATCCTTGCTTTTTCCCTTTATCATTACCTTCCCATTATTCTTGTGTTGTCCTTTGTCTTCCTCTGTTCTCGTTACTCTTGCCTTCTCCTTGTTTCATTTCCCACACCACCCACACGCAGTTCTACGTAATATTATGCAGCACAGTAAAGCTATGGAACTGTCGACAAGTGATCGCACCCACAAATATTTCTTCGTGAAGATACATATTATGCATAAATTCTAGGGAAACCAGATTAAATTTGTGAACGATAAGGACAACATGAAGGCAGTTTTCTCATCGTACTATTTTTCTCCAGCCATTTCATGATTAAAGAAATCCAAAATAAATTACTCCATCCTATCACATTTTTATAAGAAACCCATGACATATCTACAATGATTTTACACGTTACAGATACCAATAGGGTTTCCCTATAGTTGGTTCTAATAAATCGATCGTCAGTCATAAGTTTCTCCATTTTTGAAGCTTGATATTATTTCCCTTAGTTCAACAATTACCAAATAATGGTCAGAATTACATTCTGCCCCCCCCCCTCCGAACGTTCTAATGTCTACTATACTAACACGTCTTCGTTTTCTATCAAGATGCGATCTATCTACTTGTGTGTCAATCCATATGGAGAAGTCCAATTATATTTATGTATATCCTTATGAAGGAATGTTGCACTTTTGACAATTACATTTTTTGATGTGGCAAAGTTGACTAACCTAACTTCATTGCCATTACTAGTTACGTGTAGGCTCTCTTTTCCATTAGTCGATTTAAAAATGTCCTCCCATCCTACTTTAGCGCCGAAATCCTCCAATAAAATTTTCATGTGATATCTAGATAACTGATCATAAATGTGTTCCAATTCCTCATAGAAGCTATCCTTCATATTAATTATCCCTCATATGGTCGTCTTTCACTTCTGTAGGGGCGCGAGCATTTATAACTACGATATCGCACCATCTACCCTTAAGTACTAAATATGATAACCTGTCACTGATAAATTGTAACTTTTTTTTACTGTTGATTTTATACTTTTATGAATAAAGAATTGTGTTTCTAATTGGTGATTATTGTTTTCTTACCCTTAATACAACTAATCTCCTAATTGCGATATGCTGTTCTCATCTAACATAACCTCCTGTACTCCCACAAAATTAATATGTTATCATAAATAATAAAGTGTTATGAAAAGAGAGAAATTTTTAATTATTTACGATGTCAAGTCTCACTTTTTAGAAGTTAAAACCTTTCTTAAAAATGGGAGAGATGTAAAAATATTATCTGTGTGTTGGTAAGTGAGAATATATTAAATTTATGACAAGGAAAAGGAAAGAAATGCTTAAAACATTAGCTGTCCCGTCATTTAGATACAGGATGATTCATAATCGTATATAACAAAGGTCTGCAGGGTATTCTGCATTGAGAAAGAACCTAAAAGTCTCTTGAACACATACTGCCAGAACAGCTTCGCTATCGAGACAAAAACTGCCGTTATGAGCAAATCGCAATATAGCGAACGTAGAAGCTCCGCCCACGAACCCTTCCACTTTTCCCCTACTAACTCATCAGCGTCAGTCTTGCGATGGATACTAATAATTGCGGGCGAGAGCTATTTTATGCCCGCTGCGCGCGCGCGGAGCTCTTCTAGCTGTAAACATTGCTAAAGGATGTACAGATCTTAGAACACAGCGCCATCATGACGAAACGGAAGCGCTTGAAGCTTTCAAGGAAGAGTGGAAGATACAATATTTATGCTTCGAACATGGTGATGAAGTCCAGTGTTTGTTGTGCAAAAATATATATATATATATATCATTTGCAAAAAAAAAAAAAAAAGCAACATAAAACGGCATTATGAGATGCAACATGAAAAAAAAATAGAGGCATTATTCAGGAGAAGAGAGAAATAAATTCATTTCGGAATTGACATCGAAGGTAAATTAATTTAGGCCTACATTTGGGTTAGTAGATATTATCTAGATTCCTTTCATTTCTTTATTTTAAATGTATTGTTGATTTTTATTTTAGTAGGTTATTTTACGACGCTTTATCAACACCTTGTGTTATTTAGCGTCTGAATGAGATGAAAGTGATAATGCCGGTGAAATGAGTCCGGAGTCCAGCACCGAAAGTTACTCAGCATTTGTTCATATTGGATTGAGGGAAAACCCCGGAAGAAACCTCAACCAGGTAACTTGCCCCGACTGGGAATCGAACCCGGGCCACCTGGTTTCGCGGCCAGACGCATTAGCCGTTACTCCACAGGTGTGGACTGTATTGTTGATGTTTTATTTGTTGCTTGTTTCTGGATATTTACTTTTATTAGACTACGTGTTTCTTTAATTGAGAAATAATATTTTATCTTTGATTGCACTTTAACTTACACTATTACTAAGCTCAAAATGTTAATTCACTTTTATTCCAATAACTATTTTCAGAATTTTAGCAAATATGAACTAAACATTTTGAAAACTTTGATGCAAGGAGCTTTTTTTTAGTAACGTCAATATAAAATATACTTAAAAATATAATTTCAAAACTATTAGACCTAATTGCACCAAATTTTGTACAGATGATATTATTATAGATCTGTTTATATAGTTTAAATTTCACAAATTTTGGCCGAAATTGTGAAAGTTTTTTAATTTTTTATTTTATTTTATTGGGTTATTTTACGACGCTGTATGAACATCTAGGTTATTTAGCGTCTGAATGAAATGAAGGTGATAATGCCAGTGAAATGAATCCGGGGTCCAGCACCGAAAGTTACCCAGCATTTGATCGGAAAAAACCTCAACCAGGTAACTTGCCCCGACCGGGATTCGAACCCAGGCCATCTGGTTTCGCGGCCAGACGCGCTGACCGTTACTCCACAGGTGTGGACTGAAAGTTTTAAAAGTCATACATATCCCCTTAAATGATTGACCCCAAAAATTACGATAGCTCTTAATATCTTAATTTAATTAATTTTTTTTCGTATTACGTGCATCTCACAAATCACTCTAAGAAAACTCATTACATAATCACGACTGGAGAGTAAGGACTACATTTTCACAATCACATAATCAATATACTCTATTTCAATCAATATTGCCATTATTATTTTTTCAACAAATACTCAAAAGAGATCACACACGTCGAGCAGGTAGACCCTATTAGTTTCTCCTAAACAATGAAGTGAAGTATTTACATAATAAATAATTGCTTTTAACAATAAAATGGTTTACATACAATTAACTTTTCCTATTTCTCTTTTTGTTCCTAAAAAACCCTTCCCTTTGCAATTTGTTTATATATGTACATGTATATTAAATAAAATAGTAATTAGCTCTATTACATAGCCAGAAATTTAGTAACGCAAGTTATTGTAATAATTGCTACCTTTATTCGCTGCATGTGCATGTACATCCCTGTTGTCTACGTTACAGTGGATGCGCTATGCGCCCGTGATCAAGGTCGAGCTCTTCTACAGTGATTGGGAGCTAATATCGTCTCATTCCTGCTCTACGTGATATGCGAGTGTTGTGTCGAATGCACATTTCATGTGGGTGGGGATAACTTCCCCTACTGGCGTTCGCTATATTGCGATCTATCCGCCGTTATTTCGTAGAATGTTTTATTGACCTGAATTTGAAAGCCTTGCATGCTGACAGGAAATGCAGGACAGGACACTTTGTCCACCATTGGATTCACAACACAATTGAATCTATTTGTTTTGAAAGGGCATCAGTCACTAATTTTCCCATTTTTACTTTTTTGTTATGTTGGTATCTTCAGACATAGTCTCAATCATTTGTGTTGAAAGGGCATCATATAGTCGGTTTTATAGCTAAAATACTTGCACACAGTTTTTTACTGATAGTACGTTGACAAGACTAACTGTAGTAACTTTCGAGGAATTTCACTTTTGTTGACGTCGTACAAGATTTTGTCTAATATTCTTTTCAGAAGATTAACTCCATATGTAGATGAAATTATTGGGGATCATCAGTGTGGTTTTAGCGTAATAGACCAACTACTGACCAGATATTTTGTATTGACAGGTAATGGAGAAAAATGGGAGTATAAGGGTACAGTGCTTCAGTTATTGATAGATTTCAAAAAGGCATATGACTCGGTTAAGAGAGAGGTTTTATATGATATTCTTGTTGAGTTTGGTATTCCCAAGAAACTAGTTCGATTAATTAAAATGTGTCTCAGTTGAACGTACAGCAGAGTTCGTATAGGTCAGTTTCTGTCAGATGCGTTTCCAATTCACTGTGGGCTAAAGCAAAGAGATGCAATCACCTTTACTTTTTAACTTTGCTGTAGAGTATGCCATTAGGAAAGTCCAAGATAACAGAGAGGGTTTGGAATTGAACGGGTTACATCAGCTGCTTGTCTATGCGGATGACGTGAATATGTTAGGAGAAAATCCACAAACGATTAGGGAAAACACGGGAATTTTACTGGAAGCAAGTAAAGAGATAGGTTTGGAAGTAAATCCCGAAAAGACAAAGTATATGATTATGTCTCGTGACGAGAATATTGTACGAAATGGAAATATAAAAATTGGAAATTTATCTTTTGAAGAGGTGGAGAAGTTCAAATATCTTGGAGCAACAGTAACAAAATAAATGATACTCGGGAAGAAATTAAACACAGAATAAATATGGGAAATGCCATAGCTTTTATCATCCAAAAAATCTGAAAGAATTTATAAACAATTATATTACCGGTTGTTCTTTATGGTTGTGAAACTTGGACTCTCACTTTGAGAGAGGAACATAGGTTAAGGGTGTTTGAGAATAAGGTGCTTAGGAAAATATTGGGGCTAAGAGAGACGAAGTTACAGGAGAATGAAGAAAGTTACACAACACAGAACTGCACGCATTGTATTCTTCATCTGACATAATTAGGAACATTAAATCCAGACGTTTGAGATGGGCAGGGCATGTAGCATGTATGGGTGAATCCAGAAATGCATATAGAATGTTAGTTGGGAAGCCGGAGGGAAAAAGACCTTTAGGGAGGCCGAGACGTAGATGGGAAGATAATATTAAAATGGATTTGAGGGAGGTGGAATATGATGATAGAGACTGGATTAATCTTGCTCAGGATAGGGACTAATGGCGGGCTTATGTGAGGGCGGCAATGAACCTCCGGGTTCCTTAAAAGCCAGTAAGTAAGTAAGTAAGTGAGTACGTTGACTTAGAAGAGACATAGTGAAGAGCTCTGTAGCAAATTACCTAGATTTATATTTATATTGAATGGAACGAAAAAGTATGTCGCCTTAAATATCTTAATCAGTGCCTATTATGGCTTCTTTCATTCCATTTTAAGTTAAAGAACTTTATTATTTGGAACCTGTAAGTAGTGACTGTAAAGATGTATATATACTACAAAAGAAGACAATTAGAGACAGAGTTATAATATCTTCTCTACCTACTGCCTCATGCAGGCAATTGTTCAGGATCTCTCAATTTTGACTCTTCCATCTATGTATATCTACGATTGTGTCAATTATGTTCATTTAAAGAAACCTAGTCATACGAGTGTTCAACATGTTCATAATTAACGTCAGAACGAAACGAATTTAGTAACTCCCACTTATAGACTAAGGCACAGAATATCTTTTTAAAAATGAGTATAATTCTCTATAACAAATTACCAGTAATATTAAACAAAATAGCAATTTTAGAATCTTTAAAGCTTCTGTTACAAGATTTTTTCTACGATAGGACGCAAAGTTGCATTTTACGCACTGTTTTCAGTGTCTAAAGTTTGTCTTTGAAACACTAGTGCCAAAAAATTTAATATTCAATGTAAAAACTTCATTCAGTAAGACATTTATGCATTACCTCGATCTTTCATTACGTAAATATTACACGTGACAGAAATAAGTAACAAATTTAACATTCATATCTACATTTTAGCCCTTATTATTACCTTAACTACAATTAATTGTAGTACTCATTGTATACAGTATAACAAGATTTATCATTAAACCGTTTCTAATCGCTTTGTTGATTATGTAGCCGGTTTAGACGGTCATGAAATCTTGAACATGAATAAAATAGACTTCCATTCCATGGATATTTACTTCTTAATGGTTCTGAGTTTGGATGGTCATGACATTGTGATCTTATAATCTCTTCAGCTTGAAATATTTACTTAATGTAAGTGTGTGCTGTCGTAGAAGTATTGTATAACATACATTAATAAAGTCTTCTTTTCGGCACTAGTTTCATAGACTTTACACTCGTGCCAAAAAGAGAACCTTCACGAACTTTTCTCATAAATAACTATTTATTATATCACAGCTTTTATAGTCTTAATGATTTTTTTAGTATGTAATATGTTTATACTTTTAGTTTCTATGACAAGGCCTACTACATGTATGTTCAATGGCAGAGCCGTCTTCAGCTACAAGCCGGAGCATGGGTAGGTTTGGCAACGCTGAGTGGAGGCGGGCGGAGGCGAAATAAAGGCATAACTTTTGACCAGACATACATACTAAACAAAGACAACAACAAACACGCAGACATCATCATATGTTGGCACAGATATGTAGACGACATACTAATACTATACAAAGGAAACTAAAGACAGATCCAAAACCTGCATCAACGCAAACAAAATACACTCAAAGCTACACTACACATTAGAAATTGAAAACAAAAAATTCATACATTTTCTAGACATCACAATAACAAAAGTCGACAATAGACACACATTCAAAGTATACAGAAAACCAATAACAACAACACACATACACAACATATCCAACCACCCAACACAATACAAACAAGCTGCATTCCGAACAATGGTACACAGACTACTTAACATACCAATGAACCAACATGATTACAAAGAAGAACTAAACACAATCAAATACATAGCACAAGAAAACGGATACAACCCTAACATAATAAGACAACATAATAGGTAAGACAAAACATAATCATAAAAAACATAAGAATATAACACAAGCACAAGAACACAAAAAATACATCACACTAACATACGAAAACAAAAATACACACAAGATTGCAACCTTATTCAAGAAATTAAATTACAACATCGCATACAGAACAAATAACTCTACAAAAACATCTCAACACACAAACAACACAAACAAACAAGCAAACAAACAAACAAATACAACCACACAGGCGTATACAAACTCAAATGTAACACCTGCAACAACTTCTACATAGGACAGACAGGCAGATCATTTCAAACACGTTACAAAGAACACATAACAGCCATAAAAAAATTACAAAAAACCTCCATATATGCAGAACACATAACAAATGCTAATCACACCTACAGACATCAACACAGACATGGAATTACTACACATTCAACCAAAAAGCCAGAAACTAAACACACTAGAACAATACGAAATATACACACACAAAAACACACCACAATGAAATTCTCAACACACAACTCAATTTCAGAATACACACACTCTTTGACTCCACGTTGCACCACACAAACACGCCCTCACAGGAAACAAAACAAGAGGCACCAAGACCCAGCAACGACCAGTTCTGAAGGTGACCCATAATAGGTGGAAACATGTAAACCAGGTACGATAGAATTTAACACAAGAAAGTCATATACCGGTAATACATATTCCGAAATATTTCAGATGCCCAGGAAGCCAGTTTTAGTTTGAACCTCGCCAGTCACCATAACAATACTGTTATCTTAAATTATTTGTTATAAATTTTCTCAAATATAATTTTAAATAGGCCAAGGCCAAATATACAAATCTATTTAAAAAATGAAAAAAAAAACATACCTTCAACATAATACGTAACAAAACACATCATTATCTATTATGTGCCAATTAGAGTAAACTCAGTGAACTTTAAATCCTGTAAATACGAAGTGAAAAGAAACATAATTATAACTAGTTTATTACAAACGAAATTATATTAATAAATAAACCCTGAAAACCAACAAAGTGAGTGTATGCATCTACAAATTATACGTAGTTCCGACATATAACAGGCATTCCGAATCTTCAACAAAACTGCAACACTTATGGGATCACAGAACAGCTGTTTACAATGAACTTGAAAATCAACTGCATAAACTTTATTGATATAGCAGGCGAGACCCAACAATTTGGCTAGAATTCTGATGCACCACAAGCCACAAGTAAGACTATAAAAATGTAGTTTATACAATATTTAATATTTAGAAGAATTGTCAATCACTTTGTCATTAATAATAACCGTAAAAATTGCTAAAGACTGCAGCCATATTTTCATTTATTGTCTTGTTTTTATCGCCAACACGCACTTAGTTTATAATACATCAACAATTAACGTTTGGCACGACTGCGAACATAATTCCATCGACACACACTTATATTGTAACATCAATTTACATTGAAAATCGGCATTAGCACAAACATATATTCTGGATAGTAGGCCTCCGTTTGACAGTTAATTATAGTGTTGCTGACGTATGGCTCCGGCTTGTAACTGAAGAAGACTCTGTCAATAGTCAATAAAGTTATTACTATTATATTATTATTATTATTATTATTATTATTATTATTATTATTATTATTATTGGGTCGTCTCGTCTCATAAATACTGTATATTACAACTTTTTAATTTAAGATTAAGTTCAACAAAATAAATAAGTTTATTCCTCGTTAACCATTCATTCCAGTACACAATGAAAGGGCTAATGATTAATCATATTACCTTTGTGACTCACAACCGACTCTACATCCGAGCAAGGCCGATATAACTTATATAGGAAAGAAACGGACGATGATTGATGATGATGATGATGATGATGATGATGATGATGATAGAGATGAAGTGTAATTATGACGGTGAAATGAATTCGAAATCCAAGGCCGAAAGTTTGGGATTCGGCCAGGATTTGAACCTGGGCCCGCTCGTTTCACTGCCACAGAGGTGACTCCACAACTGTGGTCAAGCTACGCTTTTAACAACTGAAAATAGAAATAACGAATTCGCATGTTCTTATATATCGAAATTGTCATTAATTCCGTAAAAATAATAAAAGCTTTTCAAGGTAATTCTAGTTTTTACATTATTAGAAAACAAGTTTAATCGCCAAGGTAACCTACTGACTTCGTATGTTGTTGATATTGTCTTCGTTCATCGATTTATTTCTCCGAGCCTCCGGGAATTCAAAAATATATTTATATATTCGTCATTTTATGCTGCATCTCTTATCTGAAGAAAGTTATATTGTTGTAAGTATTTAGAATGGTATATGGGGTGCGGCAGTGGAATATGACTATTTTTATAGCCCTGTTGTGAGACACTCAGGACGAATTAAAAGAAAATGCATATACCGAAAGTAACCCAGTACAATGCAATTTATTAATGGCCGATTACTTTTTAAAAACTACATTTCGTAAGTAGCCTCCACGGCAACGAATACATTCCTGCAATCTGCTATGAAAGTTCTGCTTAACTCGCCCCAACAAAACAGATTCGATGGCGCTAACTTCGTTCCTTATGTTTTGTTTCAGCTGGATGATGGTGCGAGGCTTGTTGCGATATACTCTATTTTATTTCAAGTAGTGCAGTTCGGTGGCTCCTTTGAACACCCACTTACAGATTTATGACTTCCTACATAATCACCTCTGACAATTCCATCCTGTCCCCTCGTCCCAACATTGCACAGTTGCCACAATCCTGGTGACCCTCGAAATGAGACAGTGAGACTGACGGGATTCTTGTAATTCGAAAAAGATGCGGCAACTCTGCCTCCACGTGGATTTGACTGGAGCCTGTCAATTCTTCTAAACGAGGGTTGTGATTGGTTACTGACAGGAGAAGACAAGATTTCCGTCACAGTAAGGAAGACATTAATTTATGACAACCAATTAGTAGGGGGGCAGTAGAAGGTCTGTAGGCAAAGTCCTTTCTATGAAACTGCACTCCATGAAATAAAATACAGTATACATCCTACTTTTGAGATAACCCCATAGGAAGTAATCAGCTACAGTCAGGTCAGGAGATCTTGGCGGCCAGGCAATGTCTCCAAATCGTGAAATTATTCGTCCTGGAAACATGTTTCGCGGACAGTTCATTGAACCATGAGCAGTGTGCGCTGGTTACTTCCTATGGGGTTATCTCAAAAGTAGGGTGTATCGCAACAAGGCCCGCATCATCATCCAGCTGAAACAAAACATAAGGAACGAAATTAGTGCCATCGAGCCTGTTTTGTTGGATAGAGTTATGAAGAACTTTCATAGCAGATTGCAGGAATGTATTTGTTGCCGTGGAGGCTACTTACGACGTGTAGTTTTCAGAAAGTAATCAGACATTAATAAATTGCATTGAACTAGATTACTTCTAGTATATGTGCTTTATTTTAATTCGTCCTGAGTGTCCCACAACAGGGCTATAAAAACCGTCATATCCCACTGCCGCACCCTATATAAATTGAAATAAAATGAACTATCATTAAAGTATATATTATGCAAGTCGGTCTTCTTTTAATACGAGCAAAAACCTGTCAAACATCTAACATACAATCAGTTTTAATTGGACTTCACGAGAGGACGAGGGTAGGATAATGAAGGCAATCAAGTATACATAAGTTAGTTATATAAAACCACGATTCTAGTCTTAAACTTCACGTATATGGAACTCACCACCTAACCTGACAACAATGTTAAGAAAGCTTAAGTACGTAAAAATAGTGATGATGATGATGATGATGATGATGATAACAATATTTTTATTATTACTGATATTATTATTGTTATAAAGTATATGATTATGTCTCGTGACGAGAATATTGTACGAAATCTTATATATAAACGTCAATGTGGCTATGTATGTATGTATGTATGTATGTATGTATGTATGTATGTATGTATGTATGTATGTATGTATGTATGTATTATATACAAATCTACACGCTTTGACCTATATTTGCCAAAGTTTCCACATTTAACCTTCATAACCAGGAGAAGAACATAGGCTACATTAAAATCGGACAAATGGACGTTAAATTAATTAAAAAAAAAATAAAAAAAATAAGATTATATACGATCAAACATTCATTTATAATATTAAATGCAATAATTCTACAGTCAACTGTTCTTTATTATTGTCTGTTGTATTCAACATCGACTTTCACGAGGCCGCAATAAGTATTTTTCCGCAGTCCAGAAGCGTACTATGAGTTTCTCGATGCAGTTTAGATAGTGAGCAGGCTGTATTTTATCCAACTGAATTCTTGAATTCTTTGAACCCACATAATTAAATATGTAATTTTATATACAAATACTTATTTATGCAAAAGAGGGGAAAACAAAGCATTTTACACATACGACAAAGCAATTCAATGATATTTTTGTTATGTTGCTAATATTAGTATGTGAATGTACGTAAGCCCACTGAAAATAATACTGTATTAATTCTAAATTATATGTCTCACAAAATATTGTTGTTCATGTCCGAAAATGTGTTACTGCGAGATTCTATCTGTATAATCACTTTGCCAATCAGTTAAGCATTGTGGGAAGAACAATGTCTTAATTTCTAAAATATACGTATCCCAAAATATTATTTATGTTAAACAATGACATTGCGAATTTATATATTGTATCTTTATTTTGTATACAAAATAAGATGTAATATAATTAATATGTCCTTAATTTCTGAGATATAATTTCTCAAGTCATATTAAAAAAAAACTGGGTACGACATAAACTGGCGTACAGGGCTGAAGGGGTAAAAAATTTTCGAATATAAATTAAATTACATGACGTATATATTGATTCTTTGGTATGACCGATAGAGAGATAAATTTTTGCTGACGATGACACCCCAGCGGGTTAAGACTGTTATCGTCAGCTCTCTCTGAAGTTCAAATGAAAGCACGCATGGTCATGAAATTACGTGAAATGTGTGTAAGGACAGCTTCACGTCAAGGTAAGATCTTATATTATTTTATATCTGCCTCTGTGTAACGTTACACTTGCTGTGGGGAGGAAAGAGATGGCAGAAAGGTTGTAATGCTTTTTAATACTTTAACGCCCACGAATAAGATAAGCCACTTAAAATTTAACAGTCATTGACCACTAGAGATAAAATTTAAGATCTGTAGAACATTGGGTCAACGCTAAGTGGATGTGTAAATACCAAGAGGTGTGTTTTTGTTTTGCTGAACTTCAAGACAATGCTAACTCATTTAAAGTTCGTGTGACTGTAGCCTATATATATATTTATTTTCGTTGGTTTTACTTGGTTTATAGTTTGATTTTTTCTATTATTTTATTTTATTTCTGGTGGTGTAGAAGAGATGGTCTAGAGGCCTTAACTACAACAGATTAAATAAATAATAATAAATATATATAGCCTATAATAATTAAATTTAAAAAACAGTTAAACGCAAGGCTCATGATGCAATTCTCGGTGCCTGGTTTACAGCTCTTTTAAAGTAAGTTAATCCTGGTAGGCATTAATTAATTCATGTAAGTGATGCTATGTAAAGAATCATCTTTATGAACAAGATTGTCTATAGTTGAGTTTCCGAGATTTCTGAAAAGTCTAACAATCATTTAAATAAACAAACCAACGAACCAACGAACCAACGAACGAACGAACGAACGAACCAACGAACGAACGAACGAACGAACGAACCAACGAACGAACGAACGAACCAACGAACGAACGAACGAACCAACGAACGAACGAACAAACCAACAAACAAACAAACAAACAAACAAACAAACAAGCAAACAAACAAACAAGCAAACAAATAAATAAATTAATTAATTAATTAAAAATAAAAGCAAAAATGAAAACCCGAGCAATGCAGGCTGTTTCCAGCTAGTGGAAATATAAAAATTGGAAATTTATCTTTTGAAGATAACAAATATAAATGACAAATATAAATGATACTCGGGAGGAAATTAAACACAGAATAAATATGGGAAATGCCTGTTATTATTCCGTTGAGAAGCTTTTATCATCCAGTCTGTTGTCAAAAAATCTGAAAGACAGAATTTATAAAACAGTTATATTATTGGTTGTTCTATATGGTTGTGAAACTTGGACTCTCACTTTGAGAGAGGAACATAGGTTAAGGGTGTTTGAGAATAAGTTTCTTAGGAAAATATTTGGGGCTAAGAGGGATGAAGTTAGGAGAATGGAGAAAGTTACACAACACAGAACTGCACTCATTGTATTCTTCACCTGACATAATTAGGAACATTAAATCGAGACGTTTGAGATAGCCAGGGCATGTAGCACGTATGGACGAATCCAGAAATGCATATAGAGTGTTAGTTGGGAGGCCGGAGGGAAAAAGACCTTTGGGGAGGCCGAGACATACATGGGAAGATAATAGGCTATTAAAATGGATTTGAGGGAGGTGGAATATGATGATAGAGACTGGATTGATCTTGCTCAGGATAGGGACCTATGGCGGGCTTATGTGAGGGCGGCAATGAACCCCCGTGTTCCTTAAAAGCCAGTAAGTAAGTATTATTATTATTATTATTATATTATTATTATTATTATTATTATTATTATTATTATTATTATTATTACTAAATACAACTTGATAGGTACTGTAAATAAGAGTGAAGATAATATTTTAAGATGCATTCAAGTATTTTCAGATTTATGGACATAGTTGACTATGTCTGACCGACTACCATGTGAAATGCAAAATCTAGAATTGCACAATCTACATTCCACATTTTCATCCGCACCTTTGATGAATGGGAATTCTCTTCTGGTGCTATCGTTTCGGCATGATGCTATGATACTGAATGTAATCGGAAACGGAAATTATAACTAATACTGCCAACATAACCATGGAGAGAGAAGAAAAGAGCATCGCTCTAAGTATCACCAACATTGCAATAGAAATAATGTTCTATGAATTTTAGTCGCCAGGAGCGATACTTATTGAAAAGAGAACAACTTTCGTAATCCGTTTTTTCAGGAAGGCTATTCAAAAGCGGGACATTTGAAAAAAAAATCGGGACACCGGGACATATGATCAGAAAACGGAACTGTCCCGGGAAAACGGGACGAATGGGAACCCTAGTCTATACATGAATTTCTTAATAAGATACAATACAGTGTTGAAGAAAGCAGTCTACGTAAGTTACAGCATTTTAATCCATTACTTTAATCGGATTATGGACGGATCGTGAAATCATTGAGATTTTCTGAAATACCCTGAGATTCCTTGTTGGCTACTTTTTAAAATCTGTAAATATATTTTTCGGTTTCACAATGATACTCTGAGCATAATTATACAAATAATTACTGACATTAAGGATTTGCGAACTTAACATGAAAAATGATAATAACTTAAAGATCTAAGTTACTTCGACAAGAAATTTTTATAACATATTACGTCATTCATAATTGTGAAAGACAAATAGCGTATAAATGAATTTTTTTCTCAACCTTATCTGTTTATATAAACGTTGAAATGAATCCTATAGATTCAAAATCCCCTATATCCACTTTCAGAAATTGAAGGATTTTGTCAGTAACTGATGGCAAATAGAGGGAATTTTCAATCTAACAGTGACTTTTAACAAACCTTTACTTTAAATTTAGAGACTTTTTGAATTCAAACTATATAAAGCATTAGAATTTATTCCTAGCAGTCAATATGTGGGTATAACTCAATTGTGAACAAAATGGTGCTTAGAGGGTTTTGAATCTAGAGGATTCAAATAACTTAGTCAATAGATAGTACCCAATTGAAGTCTATGCTTGGTGAAATTACGGTGTACATAGAGCAACACATTAGAAAACGAGAATAAAAACAATTTCCATCGGTAAAAATGATAATTTGGTAACAGAGCACTATGTTCGTTTCAATTAATTATGTTTTTGTGCTGCGACAACATGTTTGAGTTACAGACGAAGCACGCATTATGATTGGAAACGATAAAGAACACGGAAACATAGTGGATATTCAAGGTCTCGAAAGCACGAAAATCATTAAATTAATTTCCATCCATTACTTTCACAATTCAAACATTCCAAGATTTTCTCTATACAGTACCATGTTACCCTTCTGCATAAATTCAGGCTTTAGAGTGATTAGCCTGCTCGCAATTATACATATGAAGACAGACAGAGAAAACAAGGAAAAAGAGAGCTACAGACATATACAGATGGAGAGAGAAACAGAAAGGCGAGCAGAGAGACAGATATACAGGATATAAGGGATATAAGAGCCGTCCTTTTCACAGTCGTCGGGGACGGTCTACAGGATCAAAAAATGTCCATACAACATAGGGTCAAAACTTGATAGTTTTCCTAGAAAAAAAATTTTTCTCTTATTTTATTCGCGTTATATTGCTTATATCGTTAGTAAAATTACGAAAACAATTACATTACGTTTTCGTGAAATTAAATAAAATTGCATGCTTAAATTTGTTAATATTCTTGGGTGAGGACAACGTGTTCAGCAGGCAATACTCTGCACAGACATACGTACATATGTCAGCTGAGTTCAAGCTCCCTGTCTATAGGTCTACTGCCGAGCGGATGGCAGTTCGGTACCAGGTATTCGATAAACAACTTACCATTTATCATTCACAGTTTAGGAATATCATGTGTTATTAATTTATGGAGAAAGTCGTCGTAATTCAAGTGAGGCAAGAAGATGTACCGTCATTGTTTTCCGCAATGAAGGTTACCTAATCGGCGAAATTTTGTAGCGGTTTCTCAACGATTATTAGAAACTAGGAGTCTCTTATCCCGTTTCGAAAATCACACAAACAGAAATTTCTTTAAAAATGGTACTGCTTTATGGAAGCGGGAGAGATTAAAATGTTGCATTTAAAAAAAAAGTTCGTGTGATTTCGTGCACTAAATCATTATTGTTTATTTTTAGACGTACAATAAAAAATGAGCCAATATTGCCAATATTGTAAAAAAATGGAAATTTGCCATGAAGTTCTATTAATGAGATTGAAAGTTTGTATTTGCTGTTCGTTTTATGTAAACAACGGTCCGCCCCTGCATTAGAACAGAGCTCTGTTTTGTATCGGTATGTCTGTATCCTTTGAGCTGTACTGTGTACTTGTAAACCCCCTCCTCCCCATCCAGCAACGTTGCCAAACGTCTAATATCGTCGGCTAAGAGTGTAAACTTTAGTAATTAGTTAAATATTGCAATTAGAAAAAAAACTGTGAGGACATTTTTTCTTCCTTATGACATGAACAATCATCAGTTAAAATAATGGCACTTATACCCCTTACGCCCTGTATACACATGAAGACAGAGAGAGAAGACGAGAGACAGACAGACACAGGTGGGGAGACACAAGAGACAGAAATGTACATACAGAGACAGAAACAGACAAGAAAGGAGACAGATATACGGAGACATAATTATAGAGACAGAAGCAGAAAAGAAGAAACAGATACAGGCGACCAGACACAGAGCCAGATAAAACATGCGAAGACAAAAACAGACAAGAGGAGGAGATAGAGAGACACGAAGACATGCAGAGATAGAATCAAGCACAGGCAGACAAATACTGACAGACACATCCTATTTCGAGTACGTACAAGGGGTATTCAGAGAATATAGCAATATAATTATATTCAGCTGAAATACGGCAATACATTAAACATTTTATTCATATCGTAGCATTATAAAGTCTACACCTGTGGAGTAACGGTTAGAGCGTCTGGCCGCAAAACCAGGTGTCCCGGGTTCGATTTCCGATCGGGGCAAGTTATCTGGTTGAGGTTTTTTCTGGGGTTTTCCCTCAACACAATATAAGCAAATGCTGGGTAACTTTCGGTGCTGGACTCCTGACTCATTTCACCGGCATTATCACAGTCATCTCATTCAGACGCTAAATAACCTAAGATGTTGATAAAGCGTCGTAAAATAACCTACTAAAAGAAAAACACTATAAAAACAAATAAATGACGCCAACCACTGTATAGTCGACATAATTATGAACATACAAATAACACAATGACCACGAAAACAAAGAATTCGTGACACGCACATGAAAATTAAGGCCGCAATAAACATATCGATCCCAAGCTTTCAATGTAACAAACAGTTCGTGGTAATTAGCTACTAAATACATGTAGCTCAAACTTGACCTCACATATACTAGCCCTATAGCCCTGACTTGTGAGAGTGTTTCAGATGTCAAGGAGACAATATGGCCAGGTATGTACGGGATAATAGCACAGTCTTAATTCTCAGTGTGGGGTTATGTATTCAGAATCACATTTTACGCTACGGATAAAAATTCATCCTATTAAGCTAGTTTAATTTTAGCACTGGCCTGGGTAATCTTTAAATCAGCCGTGGCGAAAAAGTAATCGTGCGCCGAGCCACTGTGTAACCTGCAACGTGCATAGCACCTATGGAGGGAGACGGACACCGAAGGGGAAGTGAAGCAACTGTCTGACTTTTTAACGGATTTTCATTTTCCTTACGTCAAGCACTTAAATATAATTTTATACAGTACAAGGCTACAAACTAATGTTTAGTACGTGTAACGAAAAAAGAAATGAATAAGAAAACATTGGACACATTATCGCAACCTAAAATTAACTTCAGAATGTCTCTGCGACAGAATGATGTTACTTACTGCCAGTCGTAGTTGTTCACGAAGGTATTTGTCTGTCAGTCGTGATCTAAATTTGGTTTTTACTATTTTCATTGTTGAAAGTAATTTTTCACAAACGTAAATTGTAGAGAACATGGCTTCAACAGAGCAAGCGAAAGAACGAAGCTTGGGATATTTATTTTTTGGCAAAGATTTGAAAAGTTCAACATTTGTCAAGTCCTTAAATCTAGCTTTCATTTAACATCACATTGTAAATCTGTGCGTTTAAATAAAATTGAAGATCTAACCGCATTATTCGTACATCTGCTGAAAAAGGATTGACGTACAGAGATGATGATGATGATGATGATAATGATGATGATAACACTTAACCTTTTAATGTTTCATGAGTGACACGTAGTATAATGCCGTTTTACGTTATACAACAGTTTTCCCCGTAATACTTGTGAACAAATCATACATTTAATATTCTCATCATATTGGCAGCAAAAAAATGCGTCCTCCCATCCTACTTGAAACTTTGTAGAGGTACATGGTTTCGAGAGAGACATTGCGACGATATGCCACTCGCACGTAAGAGACAAATGGAACGGAGTTTGACTCCAATGAGTGAGAGGGTGGGGGTTGGGGTAGGTAGGAAGCAAGAGAAATGTACAGCTATCATTGCGAGCCACAATGTGCTCGTTAGTCTCATTTTTGCCACGGTTGCTTTAAATCAGGCCTGCAGAACTCGTAAGGAGGGGAAATATGACGTCTGCCTCACTCCACTTCTATTGGAGATGATCGACTTCCGCCCCGAGAATGAATGTTGATGCAGCCGAGCGTAACTAGAACGCCGTGACCTCACAGGTAGAAAAGGTGGGTGGGGTAAGAAAGGGAGGAAATCAGTCGCTCTCAAGAGCTACAGTTCTGCAGGCCTGCTTTAAATCATTGTTTTAGCTACCAAGATATCAGATTTCAACTCCAAACTGAGTATTACTTAATTAGCAACCTCAACATCATGTACAGAACATTGGTCTACCTTTTTCCACATACGGCACACTAAATTAGTAATTTAAAATCCCGCGCCACACTCGTATAATCTAAATCTGCTGTTTGTAACTAGGGAGGGACGATTTTTTTTTCATAAAGGCAAGTAAACAACTATCTCTTTTTAAGGTTGGTCCATAGTGACACTTGTGGCGAAAAAGTGTCATAGTTTAGATTTTCCACGGGGTTCTCCTGTTTCTCCATTTTAGGCATCTACATTGTTCCGCCAACATTTCTCCATTCCGTGATCATTCCACAGCATTCCCTTAACGCCGGCTTGCGACGCATGGAGGGGGTTGGTCTAGAGATGAATGGAGTTGTCTGCTAGAAACCTGGATCAGCAGCGAACTTTAATGTAGTCAGCCGGTGTGAGTTGGGAATGCGCCTAATTTGACGGTCAATAAATCTAATAAGATCGCAGTGATGGGTCGTAGTGCCCTCTCCCTAAATTCAAATTGAATTCCATTCAAGGTTGGGCGATATTCTAACTTTACTAACCCTGGCTGCCAGTCAGTCATTCTCTTCTCTGCCGATCGCACACCTACACTGTGTTCACAGAATGTTGACTTGTCCCTCGTTCGCTGAAAGTTGACTCTTGTGAATACACCTTTGTACTACTCATTTCACTTTTATTTCTCCAATTTTTGCTACGATAACCTTTACTATTTTCATTTTCTCGCGGCACACCGGTTGAACTACTTTTAAACCAACCATTCATCACAAGGATAAGAATTCTTTTTTACACAAAATACATTAATTCACAAAGAAATCAGACCTTACGTGAGTGAAGAAACTATAGAAATGTTTTTTGTTTGCTGTTTAAGGCAAATTCCTGTAAGTGCTACCAAAATAGAAAGCATTAATAATTTACAATATTTTTACATACTTCAGATTTTGGAAAGAACGTAATACTCGTAGAATAGAAATCAACAAGCGACAATCCTAAGAACTTGTTTTTTAACGCTGAATCATTTTGAAGGTCTGCAACTTCCAGTACAAATACAACCTGACACGTGTATACAGACTAACGTGGAATAGTTGCAATGACTCCTGCATTGGAAAAACTGGAAGATTTTTTTCAAACGTGTTATAAGGAACATATCTCAGTCAGCTTGGGCAACATTAATGAAAATTAATGAACATTAAGGGTATATGTACGTGAACGACCACAAATATTGTCAGAAAATGCAGGCTCTAAATTTCTAAAATTGTATAAGGAAATGAACTCACAATTGGACAACAATTACAAGGTACCACAACAAGACTTATTAGAACTTACATATCTGATAAAAGTATAAGAAAGGTTACTAATAATATTTTTAAGAATTCACTTTTTACTTTAAATTAAATTTTCCAAAATTTTAAAATGTTCACACATATTATTTCATAACTTCGCAACCGTTAAAGATAGAATTCTGAAATTTTATACACTGATTTAACATGCATTTATGCAAAAGGTAGACTACAATAATGCCCATTTCTTTGAAAATGGAAAAATTAGGCAACAAAACAATATGTAAATTTTAATATATTTTATATAGAACAAATAAAGATTTAAATGTATTAAAATAACAACTGTACATGTCTGAGAGTAGTCTACTTTCAGAAATAAGTGTTTATTACATGCAGGAAAAATATTAAAGATGTCAGAGAGACCATAACAATGTTATTGTTACCAAATGATGTAACTGAAGAATTCTTTTGTTTTTTTTTTCATACTCTGATAAAAATTGGTTTGAAAAATATTATTAGTAATCTTTTTTACACTCTTATCAGATGTATAAGTTCTAATAAATCTTGTTGTAGTACCTTATAATTTTTATCTAATTGGGAGTTCATTTTATTATAAAATTTTAGAAATATAGAGCCTGCATTTTCTGATAATATGATCGTTTACGTACATATACCCTTAAGGTAGATTCCTGTTAATCTAGGACAAATTATTTCATACCGTGAAATCAAAATACGCAATGAGCTAGTTCTGCATATGTAAAAGTCACCATTTCAGACACCACTACAGTGACGCTCCAAAGTGCCGCCCAGGATAAATTAAAACTAATAATATCCCACTCAATAAAAGACATTATATCATCCATAATAAAATAAAACCCTAAAAAAACTAAAAATTCTAAATATAAATACAAAATAAATGTAATAAAACAAATTGATATATAGGTCTATATATCATAATCCAAGATAACTAAATTATATTACTGACACCACAAATCAACAAACATAGTTTCGTCATTCATATTCTTTCACAATACGTATTTTAGTACCACAAACACACAATCAAATTAAAAATTAGAGAGGTGATTTAGATACATCCTGTATCTAGGGACAATCTACCATACTTGTAACGATAAGAAAGCTACAAAGAACACATAAAAACCAAAGTAACAGAAGATAATACTCATTGTCGTAGTGATGGGTGATATTTTATCTCGTGATATCAACAACCCTACGGTAGCTAAATAGTCAGACCTTCAACTTGTCACCTAGGCGCTCCTGGTTCCTGTCGCAGTTAGTCCTGGGATTTCTAAAATCCATAGTAACATTTATGGCGGACAAGGTCACAGTTGGGGTTTTTCTCGGAGTTCTCTCATTTCCCCATATTAGGCATACATAAGATTATTCAAAAGTAAGTTAAATTTTGAAGTCGCCATAACCATTTTAAGAATTAAGATATACACGAAACAAGAACACACTTATACTCATAAAGATATGGGGTTTATTGGATTCAGTTTAAATGCAGAATATGTCAGCTATTTTAATCTTAAACAAGCAACAATCTTTCTTCTATAGTATGTTGTGAACATCATTTACTAACAGATCTGGTGGAATATCTTCAATTTATTGCAAAATTACATACTTTAGTTCGTCGATAGTCGTAGATTGATTAAAAAATCTAGGTCTTTTAAATAACCACATAGCCAAAACTCTGTTGGATTGATATCAGGGGAACGCGCTGACCAGGTGTTAGGAAAATGTCTGCTTACTGTATTATGCGATCACCAAAACGTGCTACCCTACGTAACAATCGCTTAATTAATATATAAATAATATGGAGAGATGTACCATCCTGCATGAAGATTATGTTATCAATGTCACGACTTCGTAAATGTGATATAACAAAATTCTGCAGTTTGTCAAAATAACGTTGTTCGGTAACGGTTATAAACAAAATCTGTTACCATGTTAACCAAAACAAATGAGTGCAATAATTGAACAAATCCCATTGTTCAATACATACAAATGCGTTACCATTTTGTGTATAGGTTAATTTTTTTAAATGTTATAGGCCTATATATTTCAAGATGTAACTTACTTTTGAAAAACCCTATACATAATTCCGTCAACATTTCTCCATTCCGTCATCATTCTACAGCGTTCCCTGAATGCCGGTTGGCGACTCGCGGAGGCCTGGGGACGAATAGTTTTGACTGCTCGAAATTTGGATACGCAACGAACCTTGGTGTAGGGTTAGCGCAATAGAGCCTGAAAGGCCACAATGCTTCCTTCCCGAAATTCGATTTAATTAGTTGTGATGTCACTTACATTGACCAATATAACAAATATAGTTACTTATTTCCAGGTATATAATGAAATATGCTGTTCTAATATTGTGGATGCAACAGATATTGCACTCCAAATGTCTGAAGACACAAAAAACAGATGTCCTCAATGCAGTGCAGTGTATCCAGAGTGCCATGCACCAACATTTCTCTCCAGGGAATAACCTGCTGGTTTCAATGCAGAATCCAGTAAATCGTTCCTCTTCGCATCAAAGAACTCTTGGGCCGTCTATAGATGAGGATTTTGAGCACGCAATGTTGCAAGAAGTGAATTTACGCAACGAATGGCCGATCACTGTGATTCAGGCAGATGAATACATTGAAGAAAGCGACTTCAAGTACAGTAACTACTTGATTTTCACGGGGACAGACATAGAACTACTCAACGATCAAGTTGTCAACCTAGTGGAGAGTCCATCTTGGAACAACCGCGCACGATTTCTTGTGGTGGTGAATGGAGAAATACTCATTTCTCCGAAAGAGCTCCTACACAGTATTCAGCAAATATTTTGGAAGTACTTCCAGGTATACAATATTTTAATTTTGATTCAACCAACACCAGACAATGTCACAGATTTTAAAGCTTTTCACATATATAGTTGGGCCCCGTTCAGCTCGGAAAATCAGTGTATGAGCAATTTAGATGTTATAGATTTGGGGCGATGTTTCTCAAGGAATGAAGACGATACAGTCACTCTAGAAGCAAACTTCGAAATATTAAGATTTTCTAAAAAGTTACATAAATGCCCCCTTAGAGTGGTCACTCCCCTGTCAAATTTCTTTTGGGTTTTGAACGAAAAAAATAAGTCTGTTGCACAGTACAACGAACCAGAAATTGATTTTCTGTACATGGTCTGCGAAATGTTAAATCTTACGATCGTTTTTCGTCCCCCAGTTGGAATATTTCCGACTCACGTTGATAACGTCATAGAAGCAGGGAAGGAAATGTTTCATGGAACCGCAGATTTAACTATGGGAAGTATTCCCATTATGAGCGATTCAATAGCGTTCCTAGACTCTACAGTTCCATACGTTGACTGGAATTTCATGTGGTTCATCCCATGTGGTAAGCAACTCTCAAGACTGGGAACAATTTCTCGAATATTTTCACTTGATGTATGGGCAATCATTTCCGTAGTTTATTTCATTGCATCTGCTCTCACTTGGGCACTTGCGACGTCTACCGAGCGCTTGAATCCCAATCCACACGTTTATAGGACAATCTCAAGCTGTTTCACAAACTTGTGGGCTGTGACCATGGGAGTATCTCTCCCAGAAATGCCTCGCACTGTAGAATTGAGGTTATTTATTCTCTTATTCGTGTGTTACTGTTATGCCTTAAGCACCGTTTACCAGACATTCTTCACTAGTCTGCTTGTGGATCCTGGTACAGAGAAAACAATGGAATCTCTGGATGAAATATTAGATTCTGGAATTAAGTTTGGGTACCCAACCACTCTAGAGTCGTTGCTTAAATTATCAGAGAATAACAGAGCACGGGAAGTTGCAGAGAAGGGGGAATACTGCGAGGATCAATTTTACTGTATGTATCGTGTGGATATGTTCAATGATTACGCATACTTCTGCTCTGTTATCATACCCAAGATGTACCTAATAAAAAACAAGTACGCACAACTGTGTTCAATTGATGATGGAATGGTTAACTTAAAATTCACCATGCATATGAATAAAGGGTTTTACCTTCTGGATCACTTCAACTATGCTATAACACAACTTTTAGAAACTGGCTGGTGGTTGAAGACAATCAGACACTTCTATAGTGGAGTGTCATCAAAAAACTTCAAACATAGATTTTTCAAGAAAACCAAAAATATTACCTTTGATGAACCTGGCCTGAATTATCATCCTCCAATTGAATATTTCACTTTCTCTGTTTCACATCTACTTGCTCCATTTTTCGTCTACATTATAGGAAATGTTTTGGGTGTTGCAATGTTTTTCACAGAACTATTTATTCACAAACTGAAAATAAAGTAAATTTTGAAATTTTTGTGTTTTATCAAATACTTTAAATCGACAATAAATCAATAAGTAATAATAAACGTAGGCCTATGGAAAATTTGCTTGTGTTACATTAATCGCTTTAACTAACAATAATTAAGCTCTTGTATTTCTCGTCAATTAAACAGTTTGATCCAAGTTATTGTTGTCTTTCTTTCCTTATTCCACTATGCCTTTCAGATGTTAGATGTCACCAAAGATCGGCTTCTGGGTTTCTTAGGAGCTTCTCCCCCATTATCTTCGGCACATAGTTTTACCATTCTATCCTTGACCGTCATCTTCCCTATTATTTTCTCCTCTAGCCGCCATACATACAGACATTACATAAAAGAATAATTATAACGTATTCAACGCAGAATTTTAATTTTTCGTTCCTGATAAATAAAGCCGCTCAAAGTGGATTAATTAGTCCAGTCATGCCAAACTCAATACCACCATAAACCTACACAGAGCACGGTACCAGATTCGAAGCAAATGACGTAATGCAAACGACAATTCAATCGTACCTGATAGCTTCATTAAGTGTTCTGTGACCGATCACACTGCAGTGTGCAAATGTAAGACCAGAGAACCTTCTATTTACCAATATTGATAATCTTCAATAATACGACAGAACGTAGAAGTTGATAATTGCAGAATATTATTCTAACAATAAGATACAGTACAAGTGTATAGCAGTAACAATAATAATAATAATAATAATAATAATAATAATAATAATAATAATAATAATAATAATAACAGCAATAATAATAATAATAATAATAATAATAATAACAATAATAATAGTAATAATCATCATCCTTATCCTTCAAACTTTAGTATCAATTTAATGATCAATTTCATATTTATTTGGGTAAACGAAATGCAGGCCTCGGCCATTAATATTACCTATATTACTAGTACGCCTTTTTTTATATATTAACTATGATTCTATCAAACAAATTTTAGTTTCCTCTTAGAATTGTACTACAGTAAATAGGTCTACATGTAGTATCAGTAAATTCCAAGAGCTTTAAAACTACGGTAAATAGCATTTAATTCGGTAGACAAATAATAATTATTGTAATATCTTATAGTGTGAGTGAACTACTTACAACATATTTATCCAATTTTAGGCATTTTACTAGAGCTACACGTTCTTCTTCATAAAATCCTTCATAGTCCGCCTGATGTTTCAACTCGTAGGCCTAATTCGTTTTATACTGTACTTCATATATATATATATATATATATATATATATATATATATACATACATACATACATACATACATACATACATACATACATACATACATACATACATACATACATACATACAGGATGAAAGGTAAGGGGTAGTACATTAATTGACAGGGGCCATAGAACTCAATATTTAGAGTAAGTTTTGTCAAATAAGAAAAAAAATATAGAACTTACGGATAGTGAGATAATTACAAGTGTATCGAAAGCGCTGACGGCAATTGCAAGATATCTCAACGCCGCATAAGTAGTACCCCACACCCCATGCAGTCAGAGACTTGAAGGGAGTGGGTTAAGTTCAATTACCTTTCACCGTGTACTAGAGTCGGGCAAACAGCCTCTTACTCCCGCTCGTTCTCGTAGGCGAGACTAGCTGGCCGATAATGCCAGTTCCGAGAATCGTATTCTCGAGATTGGCACTCTCGGGAACGAGGAATACCGGGTCCCGGCCTGTTATCGCACGGCCGACTTATCGTTATGAAATGCGTACACTGACTGCCGGCTTAATTGCCGCTCATCACTGCAATTCGTGACTCTTTCTGAAATATTAATGTTCATAAAGTAATTTAAGAAGGCACAGCAGTGTGGTATGCAATAAATAATACAGCACATTATGATTGTCGACATTCTTACAGAAGTCGCATTATTTTAATGAACTATTTATTGCCTTTCCGGAGAAGCAAAATAATGCAGCACTTTCAGCCGTTACTTAATCCTAAGCTAGTCTAAAACAATAACAAGTTATGGTTGGAGCTATGATATATTTTCTCGCTATCAGCATTTTGTTGACATTCCATATTTAATCTTTCAATAGTGTTTTGTATACGCTATAGTAATGGATATCACACGTCTGTATTATTATTATTATATTGCGAGTTCACATCTGGATGTTTCGTTGTAATGCAAGGGCATCTTCATCAGCATGGGTAATTATTGCGCTGTGTAAGGACGAAATAAAATAATGCTTATTTATATTATTATAAAGGACCAAAGGCTCTGACAAAAGATATTTTTGTTTTCCAACTGATAAAATGCTGAATGTGAAATGGAAACACTTTTGCAAGGGGAAGGACAGAATTACGAAATAGAGTAGATCCTTTCACAAATTGATCATAATTACTTACAAATGCGTTTTAAGGAACCCGGAGGTTCATTGCCGCTCTCACATAAGCCCGCCATCGGTCTCTATCCTGAGCAAGATTAATTCAGTCTCTACCATCATATCCATTTTTATATTAGCTTCCCATCTACGTCTCTGCCTCTCCAAACGTCCTTTCCCTCCGGCCATCCAACTAACACTCTATATCCAATTCTGGATTCGCCCATACATGCTAGATGTTCTGCCCATTTCAAACCTCTGAATTTAATATTCCTAATTATGTCAGGTGAAGAGTACAATGCGTGCAGTTCTACGTTGTGCAACTTCCTTCATTCTCCATCCCTCTTAGCCCCAAATATCTTCCTAAGAATCTTATTCTCGAACGCCCTTAACCTCTGTTCCTCAAAGTGAGAGTCCAAATTTCACAACCATACAGAACAATCGGTAATATAACTGTTTTATAAATTCTAACTTTCAAGTTTTTTGAGAGCAGGCTGGATGACAAAAGCTTCTCAACCGAATAATAACAGGCATTTCCCCCCCCCCCAATATTTATTCTGCGTTTCTTCCTGAGTGTCATTTATATTTGCTTTATCATAACAACAGAGAATACAAGAGGGTTATTATTATTATAATTATTATATTATTATTAAATTACCTAGTTACTTTACGACGCTTTATGAACTGCTATAGCTATCTAGCGTCTGAATGAGATGATAATGCCAGCGAAATGAGTGCAGGGTCCAGCGCCGAAAGTTACCCAGCATTTGCTCTCAATGGGTTGAGGCGAGAAACCTCACCAAGGTAAATGCTGGTTCACAATAAACCGGGAACGGAAACGACAACGAAAAGTAATGTTAAAATAAATATATTTAAATGTGAACATTCACAATTAACGAGAAGATTGCCGGAGCCCGGAAACGGGAACGTGAAAGTTAATTGTGAATGCTCACATTTAAATGTATTTATTTTAACAATATTTCCGTTATCGTTGTCGTTTCCGTTCTCGGTTTATTGTGAACCAGTCTTAACTTGTCCCAACCAAGATTCGAACCGGAAGCCGATCGTTTCACAATCAGGTGTGCTAACCGTTACTCTACAGCGATTATTATTATTATTATTATTATTATTATTATTATTATTATTATTATTATTATTATCATTATACCATTATTATTATTATTAGTACTGTTATCATCATCATCATTATCTTAATCATTAGGATGATTAAGATTATGATTATCTGGATTATTATGATGGTTATTATTTATTACTGTCTTGTAAGTTATCATTAGGTACCGGTACAAGTATTAGAAATCTGATTAATTCTTAATTTGTTATTCTCGTTCCTATAACATATAGGATAATTATTATAAACCATATAAATGTTATGGTTTATTTAACGACGCTCGCAACTGCAGAGGTTATATCAGCGTCGCCGGATGTGCCGGAATTTTGTCCCGCAGGAGTTCTTTTACATGCCAGTAAATCTACTGACATGAGCCTGTCGCATTTAAGCACACTTAAATGCCATCGACCTGGTCCGGGATCGAACCCGCAACCTTGGGCATAGAAGGCCAGCGCTATACCAACTTGCCAACCAGGGCGACTAAACCATATAGGCCTATATAATTTTATATTGTAACATGGCTAGAATACAATAATGATTGTTCTGTAACAATAATTTATAAAGTGCACACCAATAGAAAGTGTAGTTTTCTATAGTATAGGCTGGTTCACAATAAACCGAGAACGGAAATAATGTTAAAATAAATGTACAGTATTTAAATGTGAGCATTCAGAATAGTTAATTGTGAATGCTTATCTTTAAATACATTTATTTTAACAATATTTCCATTCTAGTTCTCGTTGCCGTTTCCGTTCTCGGTTTATTGTGAACCAGCTTTTAATATTTTCATGTTTCATATCATTGTGTTACAAACTATTTTTTTATTTAGTTGTTATAAAAGATAGCTTAATTACTGTAAAGTGTAAACCATCTTGGACTATACGAGTATAGCCTCATTTTCAACTACCTGTATTAAAATACCATTTAAGGGTTCCGTACAAATTTTACGGAATAAACGTTTGAGTCATGAGTCCCGCGCTAACAGGTTAACTCGCCGTTATTCGAGAACCAGTAAAAATTTTGAGTTGCCATCACTTTTAAAAGTAATTTCCATCCTTTCTCAACATTTCTCTCCCTTTGACCCCCCATCTAACGTGAAAAACAAAAAAGTTTGCCGCTTACCAGCGGTGAAGTCTGAACAGATCAATCTCCATCGAAGTTAATATATATATTTTTTTCACTTTCCAAAAAAGATTTTCAGTTCGATTTGTTTTTCTATGCTTTCCTTAGACATTGAGCTATCAATCCAAAAAATTACAGCGCGATTGATTAAGTATTATAGGAGCTACGACATGATATATATTTAAAGAACCGGGAAGTGTATAAGCCAATGCTTCCTATACTGTAGAAGCGTGGCCCGAGCGATACTGCTTTCTTATCATTACTACAGTCCCGCATAGACGTCCGAGACTGTCGGGAATGACCTAGTATCGGTAATCTCGGGACCAAGAGAATCTCGTGTTCTCTATCAATGAGTCATTTGGCTACGTTAGGTACTCGCGCATTGGGCGAGACTGCGGTGATTACGCAACCGAGAACGGGCGATAATATGAGGCAGTCTGCCCGACTCTACCGTGTACCTTGCAGCAGGTGAGGGGAGGATGGGAGCAAACAAACGTAAGTTGAGTTTCGGTGCAATACTTCTCGAGGAAATCTGGGGATAAATCTTCGCACAAAAATGACCTACGTAAACTCCGGATAAGGACGTTACTTTTATTTCTTTAGTTTGTGTAATTTAATGTCAGAAAATCTAAATTAATAACCCGAATGAACAAAATAGCTCGTGTCCAGGCGCAGTTCAACTATGAATACAGAATTATCAATTTACAATGCAATACACTAACAATTCAATACTAAGTATGGCGTAATAATTTTAATGTAAGCAAGAAATACGTACAGCAATAACAAGAAATAAGCTGAAAATCAGGAAATTATGTCAAAATTAGTCAAAACACTTAGGATTGAAGTTTCAGTTACAGTTAATGAAAAAATAAAACTGATGTAACTTTGTGAAAAACATGTAATTAACATGTGCGATTCTAAAGAAGAAAATACTCCATTACAATGAAATAGTAATTGTTAAATGTTAGGACAAGAGTACAGTATATCCTAATGGCTGAACCAAATGAAAGTCTTTATTACACTTTATCAATCATCCAAGAAATGTTACGTAGTTATTTTAATATGAAATAGTTGCTCTGTAAGTATATATGATAAAAATTAATATAAAACATTTATGTAAAAAATGAAAATGTAGCGATAGAAAATAAGGAAACACATTTCAACAGATTTAATCTAAAAAGTGTGTCGTTATATGATGCACCTTGTTCATTACACATACATCGTAACAATTAAACCACTAATATTAAATATTAACTCGTATTAAGTTATATTTAATCAAGTTTTTACAGACAAATCACTGCATAGTCAAAGCATTCCTACCACTAGAGCTCTCTTATCCCATATTAAAAGATTTACAATACACAATAACAAAGAAGGATGTTAATTTCAGCAGCTGAGCCTCATCTCAACCTTAGCCGTAAGGCTGGTGAGAAAACCTGTAGATTTCAAAATCCCTGATCTATGAATTGTGTGAGGTAAGTAATTTGAACAAAATTTTTTTGTGTGCATGTTACCGTCAAAACCAGTTTAAATTAATCAAAACTAGTTTAAACAAAAAAGAGCATGAATAGAAAGCGTATATTCAAGGCCTACAATAAGCCTGAACAAACCAAACCTAACCTGTCCCTGATCCTAGACCTTACGAAGACTCGCTTTCAATCCATATACATTTTTGTTTGAACTAGTTTTTACTAGTTTAAACTGGTTTTGACGGATTTCGGTTTTAACGGTAACACAAACACGATATGTAATTTGTTTCATTTCGCACTATATACACGGTTTGATAAAAAATCTGAGGGGAAAATCATTAGGCCCCATTTTGAGCAAATCCTCGCTCTGTGCAATTCTGAAATGAGGACTTCAAATATTCTCTGTTATTGAAGCAAATATCACTTGTATATTTCATACGCACACAACCCAAATGAATTGACTTGTGGTTATTGAGTATGTACAAAAACTAACCAGTATTTTAGAAGAAAATATGCATACAAAGTGACAGAGAAAGATATTAAACATGTTTTAGGAGTGAATTTTCATAAAAAATACTATTTTCAGCATGTAATCCTTCCTTTATACTTCATTAAACGAGAAATTAAAAATTTGAAACAATGATTTAATCCAGAGATACAACACTCAGGGTCTCAATTGAATCCTAGAAGAGAAAGTAATTATGTACAGAGATAGAAAATAGGAAAAAGTGTTTAGTTTCTAGAAAAGTTATCAATATTGTTAGAATATTTCATTTGGAGAGCCATTATAAAACATACCATATCATTCACTTTGAAGAAGACGTAAGAGTTCATCGTGAAGCCATTTTGATTGAACTCCGTAATGATAAACTTGTGATAGGAGTAAGTTTATTTAATCCTACTGTATAGTCCGGGTCAGCTTACTTAATACGCTAAGGGTGAAATCTAATCATTTTTCCCCTATTACTATATATGCTAGTGGATTAGAGTGATTTTCTAGTTTTCAGGTTGAATTTTCTTTTACCAACTTCGTTTCGAATTTCGGGTACTGACAAATGCTACAACTGGCAGTTATTTTCTAACTGTTATGTTGGCATAAATAACTTCCGCTTGCAGTAAAGCAAACTGATGAAAATGCAATTACCTAAGCTTGTGAATTAATAATAAATTAGTAATACTGACACTGATATTAATATTAATATCAATACACAATTTAGTTCTGTTGCGTTGTGATTCCAGTTCAACTCTATATTCAGGTAAGTGTAATGAAATAAATCATTTATAAATCTACTTCGTATGAAACATGCACATAAATATATTTGACACTTTAATGAAATTCTTTCGTATTTAGATTTTTATTACAATGTCCAAGAGAGGAAATAGCATGGTAGCGACTTATTCAAGAAAAATTGCTAGAAAGTATTTTAAGTATGCTATACATTTTAAAGAGGGTTCCTTTTCGGCATTCGTACTAACAATTTCACTTGATCAAACTACACTTTTAGGTTAGGTCTCATAAATCGTAAACTGTTTAGTTAAAGCAATGAATTTCATGTTGCCAGACAAAATATATTTTAATATTAGATCATACTAATCCTAATTACCAACATAATATGCGAGAATTTCTGAAGGAAAATATACTATTTCACAGTGGCGTGTGGTGATAAATAATCCTGGTAGTGCACAAATATTTATTATGATTATGATTATCATATTATTATTACACCCTATTATTATTATTATTATTATTATTATTATTATTATTATTGGTACTAACTACGACATAATTATTAATATATGTTATAGGTATAGATTTACATAATTTTGTTAGTCAAGAAATTTTAGTTAATCAGTTTCCTATGTAGGCCCAGTAATAGCAAAATAAAGTGTTCAATTTCTATGCAGCACATCGTAAATAATATTGTTTTCGCTATATTACGTTTTATAACACAGTTCACACGTTCACAAGCATTCGATACGTGTGTCGTCTCTTTATTTCTTTGAAATCTCATCATGGCATACATCCAAAATGGCTTCAAGGATTTCGTGCTGTATAGTGTTTGATGTGCTTTAAAACACTGTTCCTTTTTCCAAATGTTCCTTAAGAGTGCGTCTAATTCAGAACTAAAATTGACGAGGCCAAAAAAATACTAGCGTTTAAAGATGAGTTTCCGTCTTCGTGACCTCTTAAAGCCAACTCAGAAGCTCCACAAAACCGCGCGCACTTATCTGTTCTTGGCAACTTTATCATTGTGAAGTTCGACAGTCTCATTGAATCCAATTGTGTCTGTATGTTTTGACCCAAAATTGCTAATTTAACATTATTGTTGAGTGTGCAGCTGAAGAATCGTGTTTTTATTTCTTTCATTCATGTGCTTCACATCAATCATACCTACAGAACGATAATCAAAATTATTTAGTTACTACGCACAGTCCTAAATTAAAACAGAAAAATAAATACAATTCATAACACGTAGCCTACTTGTTTTTGTCAATGAATGTTCGCCGCCGAACAATAGGCAAGGAAAACAAAATACAGCGTCTTTTATATTGCAGCCACATATTGTATTTTTCGTAAGTCCGAATGTTGGTTTTTCTTGTCACTTCTCTATTACTGTTCTTCGTTACTTATAATTTTAATTCCTGTGTACGTCTACCCATCTTCTTTATTTTTATCTTTTCGTGTAACGTTCTTACAGAAAATTACATATTTAAAAGATTTTGCACACTATTCATTGCAATATTTATGATAGAACGGGCCAACAGCGACTGCAGAACACATCTGAAAGTGCTCCTAACCCCGCCTATGCACACTGTACTGGCTCCCTACCATGCTCCAAAGCCTGCCAGTGAAACAGTACTACTGCGCATACTCCAATGGAAGAGTGTGCCGCAAGTGTCGAGCGGTAAACGTAAGTCCCAGGCGTCAACACGTGCAGTGTTATTTTTACATAGTATTATAATAAAGAATTATGTCGCTCACTTAGTTTATTGCAGCTCATTGATATAGCTTTAAAAACATGTGTTATTTGAAGAGGTGGTGCAGTGCTCCTGTGCTCCTTAAGAGAAATCGCCACTGATATTTCATAAATTATTGAATCATGTAGAAAACACCTCGCAACATAAAGGTGAGATGTGGTAAATAAGTAAGACATGTAGTTATTGTTACTGTATTATTATTATTATTATTATTATTATTATTATTATTATTATTAGTGATTTTTCTCTCTTTGGTGATATCTGGTATTAGTTGGCAACAATGAAGAGACGGCCAATTTAGAATTTTAGGAACTACACTTACGTGATTCTCACTATATACTATGAATATGTTACGCATTATTTATTAGAGATCTTCTTCCAGAAACAAGATTTGTTTCTAATTTCTTTTTCAAAAAAGCATTCCTTTATTTTGCGTACTTCCAGTGCTGGCGTTTTTGGGTTCAGTCGTGATTTTAAAATTAATGAAGAATGCTTACAGTATAAATAATTTCATTGTTTAAACTATTAAAGTTATATAAGTATATACGTGATTTCGTTCATTTTGTTTGCATCATCGAAACAACTCACTAAAGACCACCTCTATGGTGTAGGGGTCAGCATGATGGTCCCTTACGCAGAAGGCCCGGGTTTGATTCCCGGTCGGGTTGAATTTCCTGGTTGAGGTTTTTCAGGGTTTTCCCCTCAACTGTAAGGCAAACGCCAGGAAATTCGGGCCACAGCCACGACATTCCTGAATATCACCGGCTTCATTCATTACCAAAATCATGTTAATAAATCAGTAATACATCTACAGACGCCTTCGTAGTTCACAATTGAACCAGTACTCAGCAATAGTACACAGGCCTTCGGATTTCACCTAAAAGATTAACTCGCGATATTTTTTTAAGTATTTATTTGCTAATAATTTTAACATAAAATATAATATGAACAGATAAAATTTTAGCTCATCCCTGAAAGAGTAGAACTCTTACTCAGGGGCGGATGACCAGAGATGTTAAAGCGGGTAAAAATAACAGCAAAAAAGAAAATCGATAAATCTTAACCCATATTCACGTGTTATTGTATCGCTTCGGTTGAGAACCGGTTCCTGGAGCATGTAAATATATGTAGCCTACGAAAATTCAGTCTTGCACAGTGCAGACACGCAGTGCAGGTATCTGTCCATCACTGATCTTAAGAAAATGTTGCTTCCCCACAGTGAGTGAGTACAATTAGGCTACTTACTTCAGTTTTTCGGTATTTAATCAGTGCTAACATTTTGTACTTCAATAAATTTTACTAATCACGTTCCATACAATATTACGAAACGTCAAAGAGGAAAATAACTCAAAATAAATATTCCAATCTCATTTGCCAGGAGATTCACATATAACGACAAACAGCTATTGAGTCACACGTATTCTCACAATGAAGAAACATGCAAGAATTAAACACTGTAGTTGGCAAATACATCTATTATTTTAAAACAAAATTAACTTTTAAAAAAATATGTGTATATGTCTGCTTACATTTCTCTCGCAAAGTTGGCGACTCCCGCTGATGAGACCCTGTAAATAAAAAGAAAATTGTTATGCATTAGCGACTCAAGGCAATCTTTCAGATCTAAGATTGAAATATGGGAATCTAAAACGTACACTGCATTGATCAAATATTATTTACACTATTAAGTATAGTGTTGTGTTTTGTAATGAAAGGTATTTTATTTCATTATACTATAGCCTACTTATTTTGTAAATAGTGTATACAGGAGCTTTAGACATTGACTATTTTCAAAAGCTGATTGTCGAAAATATTGTTTTTCGTCTCTGGAATATGATTTTCTTTAAATGTAACTTTTGTGGAGTATGATTTTTATTTTTCATATTGTATCAATAACTTTCCTTCATTGTGAAATATAATTTCTTTGATACAAATTGTCTTATTTAACACTAAATTGTAACTGTTCAGCTTCTCGAATTACATGTAAATAAACTCATTTAAATTTTGCTATTATTATCATTATTATTATTATTATTATTATTATTATTATTATTATTATTATTATTATTATTATTATTATTATTATTATTATTAGATTGAATACCACTGATTTACACGGTGCATTTATTCGTTTTCAACTAGCTTCCTTATTCGCCAGGCAATTCGCTGGTAAAAACTTTTAAAAGAAGCGCTTTTTTCCGCTAGCATCTTATTTTGAATTCGCAGCGAATAAAATACGCTGACGTCAAGGTCGTGTCAGAAGAAGCTGTGTGTGGCGCCAAAAGATGCATATCACACGTTACTATTGCCTCAATAGACACAGCTTGCCTCTGCAAGACACAGCTGGAGGAATGATGTCAAAGAGTCCGTGCATGAGAAGTTGAGTGGGGGCATAAGAGCGACAAGCCATAACATTACAGATTTAAACTATATACATCTAATAATATTAATGTACCATAAGACATACCTACAACCGAAATAATACCAAGTAAAATTCACCAGATCCTCTCTATAATAAAACTGTCTGGTGGAACGTACAGTACATACAACGACTGCAGAAAACAGCGGTCTTACCTATACTGTACACAGTAAACATTGGTCGCAAGTTGAAATGGACAGTGACTGAACTGCAATTAAGAATCGATGATACTCGGGAAATTGTTGCTTAAATACACACAGTCGTCATAAGGTTCGTCGGTTCAAACTCGACAAAGGGCGACAAAATCGTCAGTAGGCTTCATCCAGAAGGAAGTAAAATGTGGGTCACTTGTACTAAATTTATAGAAAGTTAAAGAATTTTGTCTTTGACAGAGCGGTCCAGGTAACATTTTCCGGTAAATTCTCATCTACGTCGCAATTTGAATTAGCGTACAAATAGCCTACAGTTTGTGCCCATAACAATGATCTAAGGACGAGCCAGTGTTGCCAATCTTTTTCAGTAACAATTTCCACAAAAGAATATAAATTTTCTTATTTTTTCCTCATGAAAAAATATTTACGCACCAAATTTTCTCCCACATTATAGAGCACAGTATTTTACTTTCATATACCTTTACCCTCTCATTTTAACAGAACCATCAACCTCTAAGTTCAAAAGAAAACACAGATACTACTGTGCTCCAACCATGAGAAAGTCTCTGCCGGATGAGACGAAAGGGAGAAATGCTGTGAATGAATGTTGATGTCATAAGATGTCATAAGGTCACACACGTGGGTACTCATATCTCTATTGGCTCGCTGTCACAGCACAAACAATAACATTGATACATACATGTTTATACTACCCTAGTTACAAAATTAGATCACTGTTAATCTCCTGGTCTTTTAATCTCTCCATACAGGAAATAACAAATGCAGGAGAGCGCATGGTTTTTAAACAGACGATAATATTATATATCTACTTCGCTCCAATAGATGACGCAATAGTAAGCACATTCCTTTCACGGTTGATCTCCTGGTTGGAGAACAGTACCTACTATGTACCTACCACCACCACCACCACTACGAAAATAATAACAGGATTATAAGAACAACAACAATAATAATAATATTTAACATAAAAACCACAATAATTGCTTGCTCCAATTATTTTCATGTAACATTGTAATCAATATCGCTTAGAATTATTACCTTAATGATTGGCATAACAGCACTAAACATTTATGTATGAGTGATTATAATTATTTTGCGAAAGAATACAACTTATTATTGAATAATTTCAAATGAACATCTTTTACCTGATAGTCAATGCTGTAAAGTGCTCCTGATAACACACATTAAATTGACAGATCCAGCTCCAACGGTTTCTTTTTTTGACCTTCACATCAGTGACAAATGAAAAAATTCTCCCTGTCTCTGCATTGGAATGAAGGATTACTAGTTCAAATAGAGCTAATTTAAAATGATTTTGAAAGACTTGGTTTCCATCAAAATCCTCCATTTTTTCTATTTCTCACCACATTTCACCAATTGGCTATATTTTTATTTTATCAGAAATATACTGTAATAATAAGTGACTCACTTTTCTCCATTAAATTTCTACATTATTCGCAACATCTTTTGAAATTGGTTGGAAAGACTATCAATTCAAAGTCTGAACTCTGAAAAATAGATTCTAGAAATCTAGTTTTCTAATTTTATCGGTAATCTGTACTATAAAAGAACAATATAAATACAATATATTTTTAAATATTATACACAGTTTTTATTTTGTCCAAAACTTAAATATTTACCTTTAAGAACCGTATTAAACTTACGTGTTCTTTTCCAATGGCTACATATTTTCTACTTTTATTTCTATTTAATTTTCTTGAAAATATTCCCATTTGTTTGTATTTTCTCCCATTGCCCCCATTTTTCAAATTTCCCTTAGGTTGGCAACATTGGAACGAGCAGTCTCCATTACTAATACATAGACCTACCGTTTCAAAAAGGACAGAATTGGAAGTAATAATAATAGTAGTAATAATAATAATATTATTATTATTTTTATTTTTAATATCTTTATTATTACCATTATTGTCATTATTGTTGGCATTATTTTTTTTGTTATTGTTAATTATTATTATGGCTATTGTTTGGTCCCTGGCTTTTGTACAGCACATTAAATATTAGAAAATAAAATAGAAAAATAGATAAATAAAATTATTATTATTATTATTATTATTATTATTATTATTATTATTATTATTTAAATTTTTTCTAAATAAATGTAAGCAGACAATTCGCTTTTCAGATTGCTTTTGTCTCATATTTTCATTATTTTCACGTTTCATATTGACAGCATTAGGCTATGCCAGTAGAGCGTATCAACAAAACTGCAATTTTACATTAGAGCCATAAAAAGCTGGAATGATTTTTTATTTCCTTGCCTACTTTCTTTGATTGTTTCTCATGTCCATTGTAATTCTCAAAGGGCTGTTTTCAAACACAAAAGGGTTCCATTACACATATTTTAATAACGCAAAATTTGTTGATACGCCTTTCTGGCATGATGCACTCCATATGTAATATTTTATGGATTCAAGTTTCAATATATTGTCTGAATAACAAAATTAAGAAACCTATACGTTAAGGAAATAAAATTAATTATAAAACAATACAATTTTTTGAACTGTTGGTATTAAGAGCAATGAAAATGGTGAATAATGGTAGTTACTCGTACATTACATTACACTTTTCTTGTAAGATAATTAATTTAATACTGAGTGGTATTTTTAGAGTAAGTGAAAAATTTACAATTACATTCTTCACCTAGTAACCAGATATGAAAGAAATGAAGAGTAATATGTACATTTTCAGAAAAAGAACGTCGCTAATTATTTATTAGTATGCTGAAATCTACAATTGTGTTAGTGTATTAAATTACTAAATAAAATGAATATTTATAAAATAGCTACGGACTGATTACGAAAATTACCTGTGAGCAGAAGTACGCGCAGGCGCTTGCAATGGAGAGCACAACTTTTAACCAACACGACCGAACACCAACACGGCCAGAAATCAGACTCTAAATGTGCAGTTTTGTGCACGGATCGCCGGTCTGTGCAGACTGCATCATTCGAGCGTTGCTCTTACCCTTCCTTAGCTGAAGGGGTGTACAATAATCTATTCTGCGTTTCTAGCGTAGGATTAAATAGGCATTTGGACATTATAAACACACTTAGCGAAAGGAAAAAAAAAAAAAAAAACACGGTTATTATCAGTGTCTATACCTGACAATTGTAATACAAGAAACTTTAGGCTTACTCAGTTATACGTCACAAAGTAGTGGTTTGTAAAGCATAATTTATTAATATGATTTTTATATAGTATTTGAAGAAAAAAATATTGCAGTAATTTCGAAACAACAAAAAACGAACGAGTATTTCATTTTACTTATTAGGTACTAATTATTTTAAAGTAATAGACCCTACTCTTTCATTGTTCGTCGAGCATTATTATTTATTGGGACCATTGGCACAAAAATGTTGAAGAAAATATTATACTCCCAATTAATTACATACAGTAGGACATTGTGAAGTTTTTACACTGAAATAATTTCCTTGCTGTATGTCAATATATATTAACATTAATATTAATAAATGATATAAACTAAGCTTAGAATTTAAATTCACATATAGTTTATTTGGAAAACGTTGAGAGCAAGTATGGACAAGTTGGGAGCGTTACTGAAAGAAATTAAAACTGTTGTTCACAAGCTGTGAAGCGACGATATTCTATTTATGTCTGGTTTAAAGGTTTATTAATATAAGTATATTAGCGTAATATAGTGAAGTGAGATTAAAAATTTGTTATTATATATTTTTCCAGAAAATGTTTCCGCCTTGCAAATAGTTGCTTTCTTCGCTCCTTACAACCTCAAGAGCCTCATATGTATTCCTCCCTATATTCTCATCACTTACCAGCTTATGAAATGAAAGTCGTAAGTCGTCTAATCTTTGATGGCTGTGTTAGTACAGACTCCAAGACAACGCCATTGTCAGGTTCGTTTTGCCGTGAGAGTACTGATTAAGAAATAAGCGCTGGCAATATCATATTTTGAGAACTTTCCTAATCTGATCTAAACTGTCACAACACTATTACCTCGACATGGGCTGATGAAAGCCTTTCTTTTTAAAATAATTATTGTTGGCTGAGGAAAACATTATAACAATTATGTTATATGATTCGTAATTTATCTTCTTCGTTATCTGTGAACTCCTCACTTTATTTATCATAACTCAATCACAGACAAGTCAAATCAGCACCCGTAATGAAACTGCGTTACTGAAACAAAAGCTGATTTGCTGTTGTAGGTCTGTATAGCCCTGTCGCGTTCCCCTCCAAGGCGATTCACTCCCTCCAGGTAGGGGAATAGAAAGTGCACATCGCACAGAGACTACTGCACAATGTGCGCGACTGCACAATGTGCAGGGTTTTGGCATGCCTGCCGTACTGTAAATGAAAGGCAAGGATAGATCGTATCCGGCACTGAATCTGTTATTACTCGGGACAAACAGGAATACCCCTGTTCTCCGAGGGCGCCACTGTCATGTTTATATGCGTTTTGGGATGGTAACAGGGAGTGGAGGGAAAGAGAGAGAGCATGTACACAACCTGCAAAGGTGCAGTAGCCTACCTACCCAAGACACGTATGAATAATTCGGAGCGTGAACTTACATCGAATATATGATCGTAGCAGAGAAGAGGGCCTGGAGAAAGATACTACATACCTGTTAAGGTTTATCTTGTCTCAGTAGCAATAAAACTAAGTCCCTTCAAATGAGGGTGGAGATTATAGGAGGGTTGTAAATGTTCAGGATTCCTTTCAAAATCTTGTTATTGTACAAGCTACCGGAACTCAGTTTCTTGAAAGACAAGCTCAGTGACGGAACTACACTGTACGAAGAGAGATATTTTGTTATTTTATTTTGTGCTACAGAATGTATCAACTAGTCCCTTCCGCCACTGGATGGATGGACGGCATAGCTCCACTCCCCTATCGCCATAACAATACAGACGAAGTAAGACATATCTCCTTTCTCTCTCTTTTCACAGTGAGACAAGATACATCACACAGACTTTACTGCATGTGAAAATGTTATCCATCGCTGGAAAAATGCGCTATGTTATAGGCATACATTGCGTGCCCGAAATGCTAACTTTCTCGAATTCTTTTGCTATGTTTCTCACCGGTTTTTCACTCTTCCCCACTGCTTTCGCTGTCCTTTCCACAGCTCTTTTCAGAGGAATAGCTACACCACTCTTTTTTTTATTATTTATATAATTTAATAGGCTACATTATATTTTATCTTTCTGTTTTGTGAACGTATTTTTCCCGCGGCGATTTCCTAGGCGGAGTTTTCATTTTCAAAATTACACACAATGCTACCACTACATATAAGATACTTCCGAAGCAGTGTTGCCAACCATACAATATGGATCTTTCATGTGCGATATTTTGGTATCATATACGATCGTATGATCCGCGGATAATGTGTAAAATGTAGGATCCTATTGGCAAAGAGGGTAAAACATGTTCAAAAAGAGAATATTTTAAATATTTACCATAATGAAATTTTATATATATTGTGAATTTTATTTCACTCAACAATAGGATTTTATTCTTCCAACAATAATTCCTTTCTACAATTCACCTTAAACGCTGTCGTCAACAATAGGATTTTCACTCAACACCGTATTCGTTATAGCACTCCACTGACGACAATGACAATTTACTTGGACTATTACGAACAACAATGAACTGTTAATCTTAACTAATATTTACAAAGCACTATTTACAAATCAGAACTATCAGTTCTCAGTTCACAGTTCTTCTAGCTCAGTCACTCGAGTTCACAGTATCTCGAACCACAGACCTTCAGAGACAGTCCACTGTACTCGAACTCAGGTCCCTCCAACTGCGGTCCACTGCACTCGAACTCAGGTCCTTCCAACTGCGGTCCACTGCACTCGAACTCAGGCCTTCGGCTGCTGACACAGTTGCGGACGCACACTCGAGTCGAACTCCGGTACACAAGACTGGCTTGCTCTGTTCACTGGCTTACTGACTGAACTAATCATGAATGACTGAAAACTGCTCGAGTTCGCTGGCGTTTCTTCTTTTATAGCAAAATCATAGTTGCGAGAAATTTCTACAGGTGTGTAGAGAATTATCTGGATATCTCCACTTCGACGCACTTCTGGAAGAGTCGGGAAGGTCCGTTCCCCATTCACTGCGTTAAGTAGCAGCTGCGCGCGCAGCCTCCCCTCGCGTGTAGGCCCCTTTCCCCACTACTCTCCGCCGCGCGCCGTCACTCCGTGCTCCGCGCGATCTGCTTTCTTGCGGGACGCTGGTCGTGAGTTCGAATCTCACGACGCTGTCACAACATATATATATATATACATCTCTCCAGTATATTACGGGTATATTTCATTTATACATTTATAGTAGTTTCTACATGCAGCGCTTCTGCGTTACAATTACTGTAGAAGTCGACTGTCGCAAAACATATTTCTATAAAGATTGCTCTCCTATGTCTCCAAGCTCAGGTGACATGAAAATTTGATTTTGGTAAACATTATTATAGCGACAAGAAATCACGTAGTTACCATTACTTGCGGCTATTAAAAATGACGCTGACAAACATTCCTTTGTTTATTTCCAAATATCTCAGAGGAATGGTCTCTCCAATCCTCTCAATAGTCTGAACATAATTTCTGTAAATTTGAAAGTCATATTTGGTTTCAGATAAGTTGGAATTATAAAGAAATAGTTATATAGTTTCAGTCAGCAACTTATCGTAGTATACTATGATAAGTTGCTGACTGAAACTATATAACTATTTCTAGTATAATTACTGTAGTCATGTAAGCATGCAATAACTAATAAGTTGGTTGTAATGTTTTAAGAACCCCATGACAGAAAAAGGAAATAAACATATTCAATATATGGGCCTATTTTGTACATACAAAGGAACAAGGAACAGTCTGTTATACTGTATATGGTACTTGCTTGTGCCAGTCGTGTTTCGTGATAGTATACGGAGAGTAAGGGTATACGTACAAGACAGAGCCTGGTTCGTTACCGAGTTGGTCGCTCGTAACCTAGTTGGTCGTTGGGCAGAAAGTCGGGGTGTACAAGACGGAACCTGGCTGGTTACCGTGTTGATCGCTCGTAAGCTAGCTGGTGGCTGGGCAGAAGGTCGAGCTGATAAGAATGAAGTTTGTTTGCGCCTGCCAGTCAGTGTAGCTGAACTTACTCTGCTTTTTCAATATTGTCTTTTAAAAACAATAACAATTTATAAAAGTGCCAGGATAGATTGTATTGGTCTTCAAGTTCTCCTAAACGTACCTTAGATATTTGGGTATTTCCAGTACGGAAATAACCACGCAAATACTTCCACTTTTCTGGAAAGCGTCATAATAAAACCCTTTCATTAAATCCCATATAGTTCATTCTAATACACCTAGAGCATCGATAAAATAATATTTATTAATTGTCAAAAGGTCAGTACCGGTAATTATAGCGTTTCTAAAATCGTCACTTTCTGTAAAATGTCAATTATTCATTTACAAAATTACTTATTATTGGTATCCATTTCATATCACCTCATTATAGTGCCGAGATCAAGAAAGCTTAGGGCCCTACATATCTCCATGCTCCCAAAGTGCTTTATGGCATGTGAAGGAGCTATACCTTATTTTATTAATATCCATTTCAACTCCTCCTTTATCTCACAATTTCACAATAAGATATGAGCTTTGGTGGTCGGGTTGAACCTGATTTCAAAATTTGTAAACATTGATTATCTTGCAAAAAATTGTTTTTAGAATTTAAAGTCTTGAAAATACATCAAATTTATATCAATCCATTATTAAATTTTATATATAAAAATCACCCATATTTCAGATCATATACTCACAAATAAAATCAAAAGCATGAATACAATACGTTTGTTGGAACCCAAGTGTTTAACGAGCACTGCTTTCAACCAAAATACTTAGATCTGATCTAGAATTTATAAAAAATTAATAAAGAAATACGTAAATTTATTTATCTCCAACAGTTTGAAATTTAAAAGTGTATGTAAGCAATTTGTTATGAGTAATGGTTAATTTTTAGATGTTGTTATGTTGTAATTAGTGCGTCTACATTTATTATGTATTGGTTCCTACTCTGAGCACGAGAACACTCTCTTTTAGGGGCGTGCTAGAATATTGTAAATTTACAATTTCTTTGTATTGTATTTTTCTGGCAATAAACATTATATTATTATTATTATTATTATTATTATTATTATTATATGAAATTAATCTTCCCCAATCCATTTTACGTGTCGAAATGACGTGCAGTAGGCATTTAGCACTTGGGAAAGCTCTACGGACGCATGCGCATTAAAGACATTTAGGTGGTTGGTAGTTGGAAAAATGAGGTGATTCATTCTACGAGCTACCAACGGGCTAGCAGACAACGTAGCAGTCTACCGACCAGGCCTCGTCTTGCACGTCTCCATTGCTTAACGTTCCGGCATTCCTTCCGACTAGGTAACCGGTCAGGCTACCAACTACCAACCAGGCTCCGTCTTGCACGTACCCTAAGAAATCAGATGTCATTGTGATAGGTTCTGACGTGAAATAGCCGCAATAGAATCAGAAGGTAGTGATAGTGGCTCTAGTAGATCCTACTCCCAAAAAATCTACATCCAGTGTACCTAAATATATAGGATTGTACCTAAATATACAGAATTGTAGAAAATTATGGTAAACAATTCCTTAATTTAAAGCTTGGTTTTGCTCTGACGAAACAAAGTGTAAAAGGGCTAGATGTAGGTTCTGGCTCTTATGTTCCTGCTGTTGTTAACCCTTCTGGAGATCCTCCCAAGGCACGAAGACAACAAAGTGTTTAAAAATCATTTTATATGCTGATATTTAATTTTTAACAATTATTTCCTTATAAGAATTTAAAAAATTGTTTAAATATAATACTGTGGAGGGAGTTTACATAAAATAATCAATATAGGCCTATTTTATATGTAGTGTACGATCCTTGTTTAATCCAGTCAAGCCTCAGGGCTGGCAACGCTGTTCCGATGTACGTGCCAGTCCGCTTCTGAATACTGTGGTCGTCCAGAATTCCTTTTTATTGAAATTCAAACTAGCGTACAGAAATATCTAATATGTGTTATATATAAAGCCCCTAAAATCGGTTATCTCTGTGATCTTGAAAATGCTCTTATCGACCTTGTTATGAACACGTCATTCTTATAGGTGACCTCAACACTGACCTCATTATAAATTCTACCTCTGCCACACAGCTTAAAAATATGTTCCATTCTTGTAATATGTCTGTTCCCCCCCTTCAACCCACACACCATACCAGCACATCAGATACTCTTCTAGACTTAATTGTAACATCGCAGCCACAGAGAATACTGAAACATGGACAGTTACCTGTTCCTGGGTTATCTGCACATGATTTAATCTTTGCTGAATACTCATTGCAGTGCCCGAAAAAAACCTCTAAAATTTTAACGTACAGAGCCCTAAAAAATATAGATGTCACAAAGCTCACAGACGACGCCATTCAACTTCCTTGGAGTTCTATCTGGAACTTACGCACCGTAGATGAAAAAATCGACACTTTCAATTCTTTAGTATTGCAGTTGTATGATAAACACGCACCTACAAAAACAAAGCGTCTGAAGCGCTGTCATGCACCATGGCTCACCGAATCAATTCGTGATCATATGAGTAGAAGAGATGAAGCCTTTCGTAAATTTAAACGCAATAAAACTGATGAAAACTGGCAAATATGCAAGCAATTTAGAAATCAAACCACACAAATGATACGTAACTCCAAACTCCGACACACCCATAGCCTAATCGAGCCGTCCACAAATGCACGTGAACTATGGAACAACTTACGACAAATGGAGATAGGACAGAATAAGACGCCAACGGATCCCATCAACATTCCTCTAGATGTACTTAATGACCATTTTACATCCGCTTCCACTTCACATCCCAATATTGACCTGAAACAACAAGCCATAGATGAACTTTCAACCGCTCCTATCCCAGACCGCGACAAATTTTATTTCACTAATGTCACTGATCTAGACGTAAAAATAGCACTACAAAGGATTAAAACTAAAGCTCAAGGCACAGATCGCATTAATATTTTGATGTTAAATTTGATTTTAGATATAATTCTCCCTACCTTGTCTCACATTTTCAATGCTTCCCTCATCACCTCTACCTACCCACAACAATGGAAATACGCCCTCGTTCATCTACTCCCTAAAACCGCCAAACCAATGACTGCAAATGACTACAGACCAATCAGCATTCTTCCCACACTGTCGAAGGCCCTAGAACGCATTGTTTACAAACAACTGACTGCTTACCTTGGTACACACAATCTATTGGACGCCTGTCAATCAGGTTTTAGAAATCACCATAGTACGACTACTGCTCTACTCAAGATCTCTGAAGACATTGTGAAGCTATAGACATACGTGAAATTACTGTATTGACACTAATTGACTTCAGCCGAGCTTTTGACACTGTCGACATTGACATATTGATTTCAAAGCTAAGACAAATGCATCTTTCTAATAGTGCAGTCACATGGATGGACTCCTACCTTCGCGACCGCCAGCAATGTGTATATCATGATAATCGTTCTTCTTCTTGGCGACACGTGAGAGCAGGTGTCCCTCAGGGGTCTGTACTAGGTCCTTTGCTTTTCACTCTATATATTAATGACATTTCTTCAGTTCTGGAGCACTGCCGATATCATTTGTATGCGGACGACCTTCAAGTATATATACACTCTCGGCCTGATACTCTTAATGAACGTTTGTCGAGCCTCAATGACGATCTTTTGTCAATTAATAATTGGGCAAGAAAATTTGGGCTAAATATCAATCCAGATAAAACCCAAGCCATTCTCTTGGGGCAGCAAAGGCTTTTATCCTCTATTACTATGAACACCCTTCAGCCTGTCTCTCTCAACAACAAAATAATTCCTTTCAGTGCTACTGTAAAAAACCTCGGCATCTATTTCGACTCTAATATGAACTGGAATACGCAAATCAGATATATCTGTAGAAAAGTTTTCTCTATCATGCATTCTTTGAAACGCCTGAAAAATTTACTAAACTAAAACAAATTCTAGTACAGACCCTTGTAATGCCTCACTTTGACTATTGTGATGTTTTATATAGTGACCTAAGTGCTGAACTTTCTCAAAAACTTCAACGTGTATATAAGGTCTGCGTCCGATTTATTTTCAATATCCGCCGACATGATCATATATCGGAATATTTTCTACGACTCTCCTGGCTCCGCTTGCAAGATCGACGATTAGTACATTCTCTTTGCCTGCTATATCGAATTATACATGATTCCACACTCAACTACCTTGCCTCTCGGTTTACTCTCCTAGCTTCACATCATAATCGTAATACACGTTCACAGCACAATCTATTGCTATCAATACCACGTCATCAGACATCTCTGTACTCAAGTTCTTTCTCAATAGCCATGGCCCGCTCATGGAATTCGCTGCCGCTGGAAATCAGGGGTAGTCTTAGTCCCCAGTTGTTTAAAATTAGGTTGTTTAGAAATATTTTAAATGCACAGAACTAGTTTTTAGGTATAATTTTTATTTATTATTATTACTATTATTATTATTATTATTATTATTATTATTATTATTATTATTATTATTATTATTTTACACAGTCATTACTTTATTTTTCCATTAGCACTAATATCTAGGTAATTGTCATTGTCTCAATGTAACACATGCTGTGCTGATCATACTAATTGTACTATTCCTTTAGTTGTGAGATTATATTCATATGTATTAATTCTTTTTTTTTTCTTTTAACTTAATACTTGTATACTAGAATGTATTTTTCTGTTTGTGATTATGTATTCAGTCTCTTTTTTTTTATTACATATATATATTTTTATTATTGTTATTTCAAAGTTAATACTGATTGTGTATATGTATTCAATCTCTCTTTTCTACTTATTATTATTTTTTAAGTTCATATTTGTATACCGGTATGTATTTTTTCTGTATGTGATTTGATCCTGGTTGAGTGGGAGAAAAGGCCTGATGGCCTTAACTCTGCCAGGGAAAATAAAACTATTATTACAGTAACTTCCATTCCTCACAGTGATAGAGAGGTAACTGATTTGCATCAATATTTGAGCCATTTAGAGCAAAAGTGGTGTAAGTCAAAATTGTGTATTTTTTATTTTTTATTTTATTGGGTTATTTTACGACGCTGTATCAACATCTAGGTTATTTAGCGTCTGAATGAAATGGTGATAATGCAGGTGAAATGAGTCCGGGGTCCAGCACCGAAAGTTACCCAGTATTTGCTCGTGTTGGGTTGAGGGAAAACCCCGGAAAAAACCTCAACCAGGTAACTTGCCCCGACCGGGATTCGAACCCGGGCCACCTGGTTTCGGGACCAGACGCGCTGACCGTTACTTCACAGGTGTGGACAAAAATTGTGTAAAATACAGCGCAAAGTACCAATTGATATAGCCTTCTTGCTATCCACTGACTACTAATAGTTTAAATAGATTGAATATTAATTGCTACTTCGCGCTGTATTTTACAGAATGTTCACTTTAACCTTCATTACCCATCTTTGACTTACATCACTTCTGCTCTGAACGGCTCATTTGCTGTTGAGTGTACTCCCGATATCGTAGCGCAGTCGAGTTGGTTTAGAAGCAAGTCGCCGGTGAAGATAGCTGTCCCGAGTAGTAAGGATCGTTTGTATTGTTTGTTTTGTTTTTTCTTATTATGTATTTTGTATATGTATCAATGTAAGCTACCTATAATTGGAAGCTTGCTTCTGTTGGTGGTGGATTAAAAAAAATAAAAGTAAAATAAAATCTTGCGTTAAAAGTGACTATTGGAATAAAACTGTCTCTTATAAACAGCTGAATTTGCGACAAAATATTATTTCTAGCTTTGGAATCGAAGAGTCTCATGCTCCCATTTGATTCTAAATGCACCCAACCTCTTTGGTTTCATAATGCCTCTTGTCTAGCTGGTAAGAATTTTAGACCCAACAAACGTTTGTGGGAATGGACAATGGGCGTTTTGAAAATAAACTTCTCAATTAAAACATTTCCAAGATCAGAACCACATAAAATTAAAAGTATATAACACTTTGGAAACGCCAGCACAATTTTATGTAAGAGAGACTTGGATTATCTGAAAAAATAAATTTCGTAATTGCAGCAGACATTAAATTCATGAGAACAACAAAATGCACTTTGCAAGACAATAAAACAAACAAAGATATATTATCAGAGCTTATTATTCGTTGCACGAATGATTGCCGATTTCGAGAGAGACGTTGGCGCTGCGTCATCCATCTCCTACACCGTGTTTATGCTTTAGTTCGCCTACTGGCCGCCGGCAATAATCCACGCAGCGAGTAATGCAATCATACGTGCTACATACTCTGCCCATCTCAAACGTCTAAATTTAATATTCCTAATTGTCATGTGAAGAATACAATGCATGCATTTCTGCGTTGTATAACTTCCTCCATTCTCCTGTAACTTCATCCCTTTTAGGCCCAAATATTTTCCTAAGCACCTTATTCTCTAATATCTTTAACCTCTGCTCCTCTCTCAAAGTGAGAGTCAAAGTTTCATTATCATACAGAATAACCGGTAATATAACTTAATAATTTCAAGGGAACAGTTGTTCCTGGGCGGGGTATCGATACCGGGACCTTTGGCTGAACGCACCAACGCTCTTAAAAACTGAGCTACCCAGGAACTTCACCCGACACAGTCTCAATTTTTCCCTTTATGTCCATATAACTCGAGTGAGCTGACAAGACACCAGAAACCCACGTCGAGTGCACACAAACTCTGTAACTTGAAATTGTGGTTTTCTGTTAACGTACCTACAGTAACGAATATATTATGCAAATCTAGCTTTCAAGTAAAGCTCCCTGTGAAGGAGACTTGAATAATTTCAAGGGAAAAACTGTTCCGATGTCGGATGTGCACTCAATGTGGGTTTCTGGTGTCTTGGCAGCCCACTGGAATTATGTGGATATAAAGGGAAAAATTGAGACGATGTCGGGTAATGTTCCTGGGTAGCTCAGTTAGTAAGAGCGTTGGTTCATTCAACCAAAGTTCCCGGGATCGATACCCGACCCCGGAACAATTTTTCCCTTGATATTATTGAAGTCTGCTTCAAAGGGAACTTTACCTGAAAGCTACATTTGCGGTAATATAACTGTTTTATAAATTCTAACTTACAACATCGATCATATCAGAAGATATTACCAACCAGCCAAAAACCAACAAACAAAGATTTTTCATTATTATTGTTATGGGCAAACCGGTTGCTGGTCAGATTCTTGATCCTTTTTTTTTTCTTCCATAATTCCACTAACTCTCCATTAATATTCAGTGTCAGTCGTTTCAAGTCCAGCAATTAAAGGACAATAATTCTCACGGTCAAGGGGTAATTCAAAACTTTCTTTCTACGTAGCCCGAGGAAAGTCTACATCTGAGTAAGGACAGAAGATTTCTTTCACAAGGTTTTTCTTTTTTCAAGGATTGCTTTTGTGACCTTTCAGGCAATATGAACCTCATATACAAGACAGACACGTCCAGGTTTAGGCATGACTCTAGAGTTCCATATAGGACAACTCGGAACATTACAACTATGGACAAGTAGCGTCTGTGGTTAAAGAGCTAGCACGCTGAACTTCCAGCCAGGAGAACCACGTTTCATTCAGGCCAGATCGTGATAATTAAGGAGTTCCCTGGAATAACAAGTTATCACACGTTACATCGTTTTTTCGTTTGCAGCATATTCTGAATCCTTAAAAAAACACATCTCCTTCCTGAAAAAAATATTATTTCCCTCCAACACAGCGCCCTCTACAAACATTTAAATGTCGTTCTGTGCAATGCTGTTAATCCAGACCTAAAATGTTTGATGCTGTGCATCTCAGATTTAAGATTTTGTAGTTAAGTTCTTGTTCCATAGAACGCCTCAATTTATGGTGGACAAGGAAGACAGAGAAAGTTTTTCTAGTCGTATTCCCGTTCCGCTATCATTCCATCAAGACTCTACACCTTTATCTAATTTACCTCATTCCATCCATCATCTGCAATAAAAATGGGCTGCTTATTAATGGAAAAAAATTCGTTCCGGCACCAGGAATCGAACCCAGGACTCTCAGCTTGGCATGTTGAGTTCTCTTACCATCTCAACTATGCCGGAATCCGAACCTTTGTGTCTTTAATGGCCTCTACCTCTAATAGGGATATCTTATGCGAAGTTTTACCGCTAGAAGGCAGGAACGTTCCATGCGGCGCAACATGTTGTAGGGCTATGTTATGTCATAATTATGCTATAATTGATTACGTTTCCCGTTTGTTGGTTTCCTGTGCGTGTCAAAATTATATTTACAATTATTTTTATAACCTAGTATAATTTAATATAATTCAGTATTTTCTTACCTCATAATTTAATTTCATTTACAATAAATAATAACATAAGATTCCCCGAGATGGGTGGGGAAATCTGCAGTATGCAGAATATAGATACGAGTAAATTGAATGTTCATGGACCTAAACGAGAACTTTGAGAACGAGATGCACGAATAAAAAAAATAGGAACAATGTCGAAGGTGAATATTGCCCTCTTTAATCACTGGTATTTAAGTACCGTAGGTACTCTAAAAACAAAATATGCAACCACCAATGTGTTTTTTCATAGGGAAGGGACTATCGAGATTGAATTCCTCGTATTTTTTCTATGTTGCAGTAAGATGAAATACAATGTTCGATAGGCTGATGCAATATGATCGCAGTAGTATCATGATTATTCGTGTATTCTCTAGGTTAAGGACATGCAGTTTTGAATACTATGTAGGATGATTTTGAAAATCTGAAGTTAAAACATGGTTTTAATAATTAGTCTACAGTACATTAAAAACATTATTCACGAATTGGATTTCACTACGGATCGTCCTGGACAATGAACATCCCAGTTTATAGAGAGTTTACTACAGGAGACTCCTACAACTATTGCATATAATCAAAGCTAACATAGCTCGCTGTCGAGGTTGCATATGTTTTTATTGATTTTTCTGATCCCTTCTCCAAAATGAAACTGTAGCCAGCAATTCATTACTTGAAGTAGTTACCTTTGTTCAATAGCTAGCACTTTCGAGGCGCAATTTAATTCGTTATTTTTTTAAGGTTTAAAGCATGTATTCAAAATATTTCGGGACCTGAATGAAGACAAAAGGCTTTCCCTGGTTTTTACATGTAGGAATATAACAAAAATTTGGCATTTTGAGTTGTTTTTAAGAGTGTTTAATATACTAATACACTACGTATATCCTCAATGTTTATATACCAAAAAACAAATGCACACGCAAAGCGCATCCCTCTAAGTACACGTGTCCTATCTGTTGGTACTAGTTCAGGATATCCCTATTCTAGACATAAATGTCAAATATGCAGGAGCGCATATTTTAATAACTTTATGGACATTTCAAGAACAGGTTTAGACCACTGTTAACACTGATATATTATATTATTATATGAGAACCTCGTCGTCCTATATTGAACATTGTGTAATCAAACTTAAATTGGTTTAGACCTATTTAAGGACGCTCGCAACTACCGAGGTTATATTAGCGTCGTCAGTGTACCGGAATTTTGTCCCGTAGAAGTTCTTTTACATGCCAGTAAATCTACTGACATGAGCCTGTCGCATTTAAGGGATTAGGTACAGCTTACAGCAGTAAAATTTTTGGAAATATTCAACATTTCTTCCCTTCATACTCTATTTGTGCAATAATGAAAATTGTATGTCCTTCTGCTATACGAAAAAAATATTTTTACGATTTAAAAAAATCTATTTTATATATATACATACATGTATATATATATATATATATTTTTTTTTTTTTTTTTTTTCAAAATTCAGAATGGTGGCAGTTCACTGTGCAGTGATGAAGGAAACCCTCATAGCTATAAACTTGTTAACATTTTCATGTTCGCTCTCTTTTATCTTATTGCTGAAACTAATGTGTACAATATCATGCTCTTTCAACTACATTCCTCAATAAATAATATTTTTTTTTTATTTTGTATTAGAAGAAAATACTGATATTTGACCATTTTTTAAACGAATTTATTTTTTGTCAGACAATCTATCAAAGGTAGAGAAGTGATCTTGCATCATGTTGTAGATATGACATGCATAAATACACACAAAAAATTTCATCACAGAATGTTGGATAGTTTTTCAGTTTTGTGGGAAAAGCTTCATCACTGCACAGTGAACTGAATTTTGAAAAAAGAAATGTAAATCATTCTTTTTAAATCGTTAAAATATTTTTTTCTTATAGCAGAAGGACAGTGTTTTACACACACTAATTTTCATTATTGTACAAGATACAGTAATGGAGAAAAAAAAAGTTGAATATTTCCAAAATTTTACTGCTGTAAGCTGTGTGCCTAAGCACACTTAAATGCCATCGACCTGAGCCGGGATCGAACCCGTAACCTTGAGCACAGAAGGTCAGCGCTATAGCGACTACGCTACCCAGGCCGACTTGTGTAACCAATGACTGTATAGTTATCACGTAGATACTTATTAAGTGAGAAAAATAAGAATATAGAAAAATAAACTGGGTTGAATTCTTAGGGTAATACGGGTTTCTAATGCTGATATAGGAAGGGATTGCGGCTCCGGGCTTATCAGATACTCGTCTGAGGATGGGACTGGCTGTCAGGACTGAGACGAGATGGTCCAGCTGTCAGCATCGGATTCACGAATGTGACCCGAGCCACTTGTCGGATTAGGATAGGCCTAGTCATTACATACGGTAGATAGGATGTACAGCAGTGTAAAAAAAACCGAACCGACGGAATAATCAAAGTCCCTGAAATGAGCCAATGCGCATGCCACGCCCGCATTCACAAGATAGCGAGTAATCTATTGAAATTGTTGTAGTTTCGACTGCTGACGTAGCCCATTTCGAAAGCCATTAGAAAATAAGTTGATAAAATTCATGTTCTGGGAATAATAAGTTAATTAAGTAGTAAAATATCGCTGCAATCGAAAAGTATTGGGAATAAATTTGAATAAGGAACAAAAAAATGTTTCCTTCCCAGGCAGGATTCGAACCACGAAAGTCTTAGTTACCAGTCTATCGTGCTCTGGAGTGAACAAGGCTCTGAAATCAGCTACAAGCAGGCGCGGATACAAGGGGGGTCTGGGGGGCTATAGACCCCCCTATCATTTCAAAGACTTTTTTTATTTAAAATGTACAAAGCATTATTTTTTCATTCATATAACCTCTATGATTTCTTCACTCTCTAAACTTCATATTATTTTGCTATTTTACTTTGACATACAAACTCTCTTTACAGTTCGCAGTGAATAGATCAGGTAAGTGGTCACATTCCTTAGGGGTCGTTACCATGGGGTTTAACAATACTCGGACTTCGGAACGGAAATCTAACGGTAACCACCTCTACCACACTGTAGCTAGGCTGCTACCAATATCTTTGTTATCGTACTTTACAATAGCCACTACATTCGACTTCTGAATTGAGACGAGAAGTGATCAGTCTGCACAGGTGAATTATTTAGTGTAACAGTTATAAGAAATTATAAAATGTCGGAACGTAAGTTTCAAACAAATATCTTACAATTTTTCAAGAAGCCGTGTGGTGAAGTGAAAGAAAAGTGCAGTACGGATGACAATGATACAACTGATGAAGAAAAGTGTATGCCTGTTAATACCGTAACAGGGAATCGGTTATGTGCGGTGAAAGTGATGACGCTAGTTCGACGACTCATAATGTATTAGATATTGGTTGCTTAGTGGAAAAAGAAATATGCAGTGACGAGATAAAATACAAAGCTCTAACAAATCCATGGGTTCCAGACGAAAAATATCCATTTCCGAGGACACTAGAATCGGGACAGTCTAGACAATTTCAACATGCGTGGCTTAAAAGATTTCCATGTCTGTCTTGCAGTAAGAAGGATGAAGGTGCGTTCTGTCACGTGTGCGTTTTATTCGGAACTAAAGAGGGAGGGCGAAGCAAACTTACGTTACACAATTTAGTTACGAAACCTCTAAGAACATTCAAAAAGGCCTCTGAAATATTCAGGAGACATTCAGAGAACAGTTATAACAAAACTGCTCTCTTAAAATGTGACAACTTTAAACGAGTGTTTGAAGGTAAGGTAGAGAACGTTCTGGTTCAATTGAATAATGAAGTGTTACAAACAATGCGCGAAAACAGGATGAAACTTGTCCCAATAGTAAAAACAATTATTTTGTGCGGCCGACAAAATATTCCATTAAGAGGACACAGGGATGATGGTGCGATTGACATGGAAAGCGAAAATCAAAACGAAGGTAATTCCAAGGAGCTTCTTAAATATCGCGTTGATGCCGGTGATCAGATTCTGCATATTCATCTTAAAAATGCCCCAAAAAAACTCTTCTCTAACAAGTAAAACAACGCAAAACGATCTCATAAACTGTTGTGGCACCATTATTGAAAAGAAAATTGTTGAAGAGGTTAACCAAAGTAAAACATCCCAGACGACTTCAGCTTCGTTAAACTGTAAGTAACATTTAATCGACTTTCCATTCCAGTCACCATTTCCTTTAGAATTAGAACTAACTGAAGACTTAGAACCTAAGAGTGACAATATTGTTGTGGTTTATTTATTTGTTTTTAATCCCATTGTTCTGTGTAATGATTATACTACTGTATTCATATGTTAATTGAGGGGTTGGTGCAAGAAAGGCACTTCTCTCAAATGCAAGTTTAGAGAAAATTGATGTTGGAAACTCAAACCGTAATAATGTTATCTATGCATGCCTTTACATTTTGTGTACCGGTACTCCTGACCTCTATGATTACAGTATTGAACTACAACTTTGTGATCATATGCATAACAGATCAGAGATCACAATAAAGCGTTTTACTCAAAAAGGGCACATCCTCTAAAATGCCCTTCTTGCACCCAGTCCCTCAATTATTATTAGCCCCCCCCCCCTATTATTAAATTCTAGATCCGCGCCTGGCTACAGGGGTCGGTCCGGCTTTTTTTGCCAATAGTGTACGAAGGACTGGCGTAAGCGTAAACCCAAGAATCCGTCCCAGGTGAGGTCCTGGAAAGCCAAACTAGACAATGGACAAAGATGTATTCTCGAAGCGTGATTCGAACTCAAGACCATCAAGAACACCAAATTGAGAAGCCATACTCCATACTGAACCGTCAAGACAGGCATACGCTATTCACACTTCTATCCCGATACTCTCGATTTCCCTAACAAATGAACCAATGGTGATAAATCATATATATTTAAACCAGCGTTAAATCAAAAGAACTATTTTAAATTTTTCCATTCAACAACAACTTCCATGACCGATTCCAGTTCTCCCTCACCGTCTCAACTATACACGGCAGAGTCACGATAGAATGTTACGAAGGGAAATAATTTGGCAAATAATGCAAAATTAGTGGGATTGTGAGTAACATTAGGTAACTTCCAACATCATTTACAGTGTCGTTACGAAGCAAACAATAATGTTATTTTTATGTAAGAGCAAGTAGTTCGCTATGGCTCAAATAGCAGCTTGACCATTACAATCCAACGGACTCAAGTTTCTCGGCAGGAAAGTATTTGCCATAAGATGAGTCCTTTTTCTTACCATTCCATACTGTGTTTTTTAACATTCATGTTAAATAACAAAAAAGTCAGTGACGTCCTAAGATTACTAATAATAATAATAATAATAATAATAATAATAATAATAATAATAATAATAATAATAATAATAATAATAATGGAATTAGTGAAATATCGAGTGCCCCAAAAGTTCGTGAATTAAATTTAAGGGATGGTAGGAAATGGCAAAATAAACTTTTAGCATTCTTGGCGCGCTAGATGGCGTCAGAGTTGTAAACACGTCACCCTGATGGGCAAGAGCTATTGCCTGCCCCAAGTCCCCACACTGCCAGCTGCGCAGAAGATACGACTGGACCCAAATTGAAGCGATTGCTCGCCGCCATCTTGAGGCGGACGAAAAGCATTGCTAATAGAACGTAATCGTAAAACAAACTAAGATTTATTACTATACAACATAAAAACAACCAAACATGAGCCTAAGAGTAACAAGGATAAAGACAAATATAAATATCAAAACGTAATTACCTGCATTCTTGTGGTATAATATCAAATAATCAAAGATATTAATGCTGCAACTGTCAGTCAATAATCTTCGTCATCTTTGTGATTTGGGCGTATTTATATTTACATAATTCATCGTATCTGTTGGATGGGCTTCCTGAAATATATTTCCATAACCGAGTGAGAACATTAACAATCTTGCACATTGTGTGCATCTTGCAGTCGTGAAAAATAGCGGACGAAAAGTAATTCTGATAGAACGCAAACGCAAAAGACACTAAGATTTATTACTATACCATAAAAAACAACCAAATATAAGCTAAAAGAGTAACAAGGATAAAAACAAATATAAACAGTGAAACGTAATCACCTGCATTCCTGTAGTAGTCTACAACAGCAAATAATTGGAGAAACTGGAACTGTCAGTCAGTAATCGTCATCTTTGTGAACAACAAATATTAAACTGTTATGCTAAAACTGTCAATTAAAAATTCTTGTCTTCGTGATTAGGCCTATTCATATTTACACAATTCATCAGATCTGTTCCGATGGAGTTCCTGAAATATTTAATTAATCGAATTAGGACATAAACTTAATCTTGCATACTGTGTGCATTTTGCTTAGGCCTAATAATAAATATTTCAATAAACAAAGAAATGCATCAACTGTTATTATTAAATCGAATATGTGCAAGAATGTCAAAATATTGTAACTAGGCCATATCTAGATAGTATGAAAATACTTAACCAGATTTATTTTGCACTCACCTATTGATTCATAAATAAATTGATTTAGAGAGATGCTAACTGTGTTCTTGTGCAAAGCAATACTGGTGGTGAATTGATGGTATAAATTTATCGCGTTTAACAGCAGATAACCATTTACTGAGAAGCTCAGGCTTTTGCAATGAAAACCTAAAAAGAAAGTTTGCGCTTACTCCTATAAAACATTCTCTTCTATTAACACAATAAATATGTACTAATGTTCTCAGTCATTTTACAATATCCCAATACAATATATGTAACTAACTTACTTGTGAAAAGAAATTTCCGAATCCTTCTTACGTCGATTCGTACAGTTGTATGCGGCACAACTATGCACCATGATTCCACTTACGGAATTTATATAGGAGTACGATGAAAATAAATGATAAAATAACGCTATTTGTACAGTTGTACGTAGCACAAGAGCACACGATGGTTTCACTTATACAAAGAAATATGAATAAAATACTATATAAACACTATTTGTAAAGGCCTCATATGTAGCACAGTAGTAGGCCTACACTGTGATTTCACGTAGAGGCTATCACAGGAGAACGATTCATTTAAACTATGTAAACACTATATACACACACACTATTGATTAAATTAATACGCACTTACTCCTAACACATTCAATAATACTGAATAACCTTCTATGTTATTTCAAATTAGACGGAATCGTGATGTAAACATATTGTAGTCACATGGCACTCGCCCTCAAGATGGAGATGCGCGAAAGTGTTCAATTTTTGGTCGAGGAACAGCGGTCGTAGTGAGTCTAGGTTAAACTATAAAACGTCTTTGGCCTGCCCACCCTCTCCACAGTTAGAAGAGGCGCTAAGGGTGACCACCAATGAACCCTGAGACCTCTAACATACTTCAAACTCACTTGATGCAGTCTCACCCCTCGTTTTTCTTTAATTACGGCCTCAAGGCGACTGAGTTGTTAGCAATAAATCTCAGCATTGACAGTTGCATTCCTCCGAAACAATTCCTTCAACGCCTTCTCATACCACCAGATGCACAACATTTGCTTAAATGGACGGACACTATATTTTGCATAATGTTGTTGACGAGCTAAACAATGACGAGCAAATTTGAAAGACATGGTGAGGACCGATAAGCTAATGCATAGAAATTAGGGATGGTCAGGATCCGTGTGTGCTTATCTGCTCAATAAATATTAATTATTAGAATACTTGTCACATTATTTATTCAGTTTAACGTTTTCGGCTTAAATAATCAAGCTAAGAAGCACAAATGGAAACATGCTGATTTTTGTTGTTTTCGCTCAAACAGTACGGAACCCATACATCTCAATTTTTTAACTTTTCCCATGGAATAAAAATAATGTACGATGGCTAATTGATCACAATTAATCATATTGCCCAATTCCCGAGTTGACTTGAATCATAGTGAATTAAAGCGTTTGGATCTAAAGCTATTCATCACCTAATACTGTTCATCAAAGTCAGATGGTCTTCCTGAACGTGGAGAAATATTCATGTCAATATGGCCCTCTTTGAAACAGGAAAACCATTTCCGTGCTGTACTTTCCTTAATGGCGTTGTCCCCGTAAACAGCGCTAATTTTTCTAGCGGCTTTCGACGCCTATATGTGTTCCTCGATTATACTAAAACAAAATGATATGTGGAAAATGTTCCCTTTTTCCTTTACTCAACACCTTAGTCCATAATTAACACAAGCGTTCTTAAAGAAGTAACCAAATGCTGTGGTATTAGAATGACAATTCCAAAAAAAAAAAAAAAAAAAAAAAAAAAAAAAATCTTACAAAGACCCTACTGCATGGAAAACAAAGGATCTGTCATAAAGGTATGTAGTTAGCTAGGTGGACAGGTCTAAATGCACACAGACAGACACATACACAGACAGATAAGATTAGGTATGATAGATAAAAAAAATCCATGGCGCTACAGCCCTTTGCATGGCCAAGACCGACCAGCCGGCTGCTGGCCTCACGTCCACATGCCGAATCAGAAGTGGACGATCATCCAACCAGAATGGAGGTATCGTGTGGTTAGTACGATGATCCCCCCAGCCGTTACAGCTGGTTTGCTACCTATCGTAGCTCCCCAAGTGCATCACGATGCTGGGTGGGCACCGGTCCAATACACTGGCCGAAATTTCATGAGAAAATTTCTTCCCTCCTGAGCACTCGAACCAGCGCGCATTCCCTAACGCGAGTCCTAGGCGGGATGCCTTAGACCAGTGGTCCTCAGCGCTGAGCACCCTGGGGCTAGCGTCTCTTACCCGCGGAAAACACAGTGCACCATGGTGCACTCGTAGCTGCTAGCGAGTATGCTCTCAACCTCTTCCTGCTGCACGACGGTGCACACGGGACGGCACCGCTTACCCTTTGCACATTTCAGCGAGTGCTGATGACCACTGCCTTAGACCCTGACGCCACAGCGCGGGACAGGTATGATAGATAGGGCGATAAAATAGGTACATAGGTAGATAAGATAAAATGGATTAGAACAGATAAATTAGATTAGGACATATAAATAGATGGATCGATGGACGGGCAGACAGACAGACACAGACAGTTAAGATAGAACAGACAGATATTAGATGGATGGATGGGTGGATGGATGGACGGATGGATGGATGGATGGATGGATGGATGGATGGATGGATGCGCGGACAAACAGACGTACAAGCAAACAAGCGGATAGATAGATAGATAGATAGATAGATAGATAGATAGATAGATAGATAGATAGATAGATAGATAGATAGATAGATAGATAGACAGACAGACAGACAGACAGACAGACAGACAGACAGACAGACAGACAGACAGACAGACAGACAGACAGACAGATAGATAGATAGATAGATAGATAGATAGATAGATAGATAGATAGATAGATAGATAGATAGATAGATAGATAGATAGATAGATAGGTAATAATGGTTTATTTTAACAGGCAGAGTTAAGGTCATTCGGCTTCTCTTCCACTCAACCAGCATGATAGAAAATTACTACAATGCTATGAATATAACATAATTAATACAATACAATTCAAAGCAATACAATACTACAATACAAGACAATATAATACATAATTAATATAATACAATGACAATTCTTTTCATCTTCACAACATCAATAAAATAATAATAATAATAATAATAATAATAATAATAATAATAATAATAATAATAATAATAATAATAATAACAGTAATAGTAATGATAGTCATACCTAAATTAAATTAAATTATTAAACTCGATCACAATTATAACTTCAATTTGAAAGTGGTTATTGTCTGGCAGCCCCTTATCTTCTGAGGTAGAGAATTCCATTCACGGGGGACTGAGACAGTAAAAGAGGATGAATAGTGGGATGTTCTGTGGGCAGGAATTGCTAGGATTTGGCTCTCCTGTGACCTGGTGTTTAGATTGTGATTGGAGGATAAGTAGTTAAACCGGGAACGAAGATAATTTGGAGTAGAAGTGAGGAGAACTCGAAACAGAAGAGACAGCGAATGAAGTGTTCTACGGTTACTAAGTTGCAGCCAGGATAAAGATTTGAACGAGGGTGTAATGTGGTCAAATTTGGAGCATTGCTGATGAATCTGACACTCATATTGTGCACACGCTGCAGCTTGTTCGAAAGGTCAGTTGTCAAGTCTGTAAGTATTACGTCGCAATAGTCAAACAGTGGTAGTACGAGGGTTTGCACTAAAGTCTGTTTTAATTCTGGCGGGAGGAAGTTTCTGAATGGGTTAAGAGAATAGATAGATAGATAGATAGATAGATAGATAGATAGATAGATAGATAGATAGATAGATAGATAGATAGATAGATAGATAGATAGATAGATAGATAGATAGGGACAAAGAGGAGGAGAGTCAGAGAAAGGGTGAACCTACAAGTTTACGTACTGTATAATTCCGACGGGAAAGAAATGTTCCACAAGTAACGGGACACTGTAACGGGTAAGAAGCACCGAGGCAGTATTGAGGCTTTAGTATAGAGTTGAAGTGACTCCTGCAGCGTGTTTCTTGCAATACATCGGCAGTATTGTTGACGTTCATGAACGACCTGGACACTCCTGCCGTCGCCAAGGTCACTTTTTCCAATTGTGACGTGAGAGATACTGAAGAAGATCGGTTTCATCAGTGATTCAGCAGTTCACAGTCCGACTTGTTTGCGACAGGTGGTAGCGGATAGCACCTCCGAGGATCGGACGCGATCACCGAGTGAGTATTTCAACTGAATTTTATTATACGCACTCATTAATACTCCTCTCAGTTTGAGAAGCTCACCTTGTCAATGACTTTTGTAAGGCAACCAAGAATTTGTTACACATGTCGAAATAGTGAAACATGCGTCGGACTGGTTCTCACTTAACCTTGAAAATACACTGGGAAGTCGGAAATGGTGATTTAGTTTTTTTTTGGGGGGGGGGGATGCTATTGTTTGTGACCTTATTCCTTACAACGTCGGTTTATAAGCAAAACACATTAAAGTCAAAAGTATTACTCCTCAGTTCCCGACAAAAATGAATCCTCAAATTATTGTTTTTAGTTAAATTGTTTCTCTTTATGTGCATTTCACTTTCCAATTCTAAGTTTACACACAAACATTATACTCATATTATATAGCCTACGCCTTTTTCTCAGAAGTCATATTCTTTACTTAATATGTTTTTCTTATAAACTGACGATAATATCGCCTTTTATGTACAATGTGTTATTTGTAGTAGTTTACGTTTTAAACACAAACGCTATTGAATTAATACTACGATATTATTAGGTCCCACCATCATCATCATCATCATCATCATCATCATCATCATCATCATCACTGTTAATATTTTCATTGTCATAAACATCACCATTAAGCTCTGTCTTATCCCATACCGTTCATGATTAAGATGATAATTATATATTATTATTATTACTGATACATTTTTAAATTAGTCTATTCCACGACGCTTTATCAATTGCATCTGAGTGAAATGAAGTATGCTAACAGTTACTTCACAGCGATGGACTAATACTTACTTACTGGCTTTTAAGGAACCTACAGGTTCATTGCCGCCCTCACATAAGCCCGCCATTGGTCCCTATCCTTAGCAAGATTAATCCAGTCTCTATCAACATATCCCACCTCCCTCAAATCCATTTTAATATTATCTTCCCATCTACATCTCGGCCTTCCCAAAGGTTTTTTTCCCACCGGTCTCCCAACTAACACTTTATATGCATTTCTGGATTCGCCCGTACGTGCTACATGCCCTGCCCATCTCAAACGTCTAGATTTAATGTTCCTAATTATGTCAGGTGAAGAATAAAATGCGTGCAGTTCTGCGTTGTGTAACTTTCTCCATTCTCCTGTAACTTCATCCCTCTTAGCCCCAAATATTTTCCTAAGTACCTTATTCTCAAACACCCTTAACCTATGTTCCTCTCGGACTAATACATTTGTTATCAGTATTTCAGATTTCCACTTAGTTTATCAACTACAGATTTAAAGAATGACATAATGGAAATTTTAAATCATGCTTAAATTTTCTTATCGTGGTAGGTACTTTATCAGGTACTGCGAAATTGTAATCGAATTAATTCACTGAATTCAAAGTGATTGCAGATTTTTGTAGTTTGTGTTCAGTAATGATATGATTTAAATGCACAAACGCTTTAAACCGGCAGGGCTGGGTCTCTCAGATCCAGAGCAAATAGTTTACATGTTCTACGTTACTATGTAAAAACACAGTTCAGCTATCATTTACCAAACAGAAAGACTGTATAGTAACCTTAAAATTATATATTTTATTTTAATATCTAGACTGGGTCTGACAGACCCGGAGCGAGCATTTATGCTAGGAAAATATGTGGGAGTTCCGCCGAATTAATTACTATATGGGCCTACGTTTATCCTATCTTCTGTTGAATAAAAGCGTATTATTTATTGGTATTAATATTCCCATCGGTTCTCATATCACAATCCGTCATATCTTATATATGTGTTTTATTGTCAAGAGCTTAATTCTGTTTGTATTTCTACAGACAGTATTTTCTCTAATACACACACAATCACACACGAGCACGCACGAATGTATATTATAAGCACACACAGTCCTTGCGAAACGGTTATGAAAATTGTTTGTTATTTTGTTATAGGCCTATTATTATGCCAGTTGGAGCATTTCATAGTCAATGCAGAAAAACATACAGCGATCCTTTCAGATATGTTGTCGCATCTTCTGAATAAAATTACTATTAACTCAATCATTAACAGTGTATTTTCTAATTTTTTTGTTGAAATGATTGTGATTTATAAGAATACCAAATCCTGCCATTTCGGAATGGAGGTTTATTATTATTATTATTATTATTATTATTATTATTATTATTATTATTATTATTATTATTATTATTAATGTAATGTTCATTATTATTAACATTATCATCATATAACCGGAAAATACAGTAGCTAAAATAATGTGAGCTAGAACATTCTTAGAGCAGGAATTAAGAGAGACGTACAGTATGCCAGCCAAATACTTTGAGTATGAAAGAATCTTGTTCCTTGCAACTAACTACAATTACTTCTCAAGTTATGCTATAATTACGTATATTCAATAGTTTTCGACAATATTTCCTTTGTAATCAAAGAAATGGTTTAATTATTTCAACTAATTCAGTTTTAATTTAAATATATATTTTATAATAATTGTTTAATTAAATAGTATTTTGGATAATATACGGAAAAAATTAATAGTTTTAAATATGTGATACCTTTGTTCGTTCTTTGATCAGCTATGACTTACAAATAAAATTAATTGTATACTCTTGATTCTGCTAATCAATACAACATCACATTTTATGAAACCTAATTCATGATAAAAGAACGTAAGATATGTGTTTTAATTCTTTATTATCAGTTCTCCGAGAGTCATAGTTGCTATTACGGCTTATTCGTTGGGGGAAATTTGTTGGGTGGTAAGCCTGCTTGAGCTAGAATTAAGTAGGGGAAATGCAAGCAGAGGTCATTCAGCAAGTTCACAGCTAACCTTGCGCCGTGAGGATGTCGAAGGAAATGCACAGAACATATTCTGTAAGTAATGGAAGCATTGAATTTTGAGAATATTTTTAGAGTAAAATTATTATAGCGGAATTAAGAAGACAGATTTTTATACAGAAAAATATATTAAATCGTAAAATATGATTAATAAAATCATGAACGTCATCACTGTAGTCATAATCGCTACAACCTACCACACCAACAAGAAAAAAAAACAGTACTACCACTACAACAATCACCACCACCATCACTCTGTAACCGTCTTCATCGAATTGCTTCTTTGAAAGGAGAATTCAGTAACTCAACAAACGTTTTTAAAGATCTTACAATACAAGATACTATTCTTAATTCTCGTAGCTATTCAGATTTTCAGTAATTTTCTTGCTAATGTGCTTAAAATTATTCTGTTATTTTTAGCATGTCATATTTATTTTCTAAAAGTGCTTTATAAACCAGCAGTAGAAACTTTTTTTAATATTAATTGCTTTCATATTAATTTTGTTTTTTTTTTTTTTTCTTTTAAATAAAATATGTGATCGACGCTGAAATAGGTGATCTCTGTATTTTAAATGTTACTAAAATTAGATGATTAGGCAATCATTCCATTTTTTATTTTGATTTGTTTATCTAACGACGCAGTATCAACTACGAGGTTATTTGGCGTCGATGAGATTGGTGATAGCGAGATGGTATTTGGCGAGATGGGGCTGAGGATTAGCCTAGATTACCTGGCATTCACCTTACGGTTGGGGAAAGCCTCGGAAAAAACCCAACCAGGTAATCAGCCCAAGCGGGGATCGAACCCACGCCCGAGCGCAACTTCAGACCGGCAGGCAAGCTCCTTAACCGACTGAGCCACGTCGGTGGCTCATTCCATCTTGAAACCTTTTTTGTTAAATGACCATTGGTCTGAAACTAATTACTGAATGACAAAATCAGAAACTGTACTACCCTGTAAAGAATAAACATACTACAGTTTTAACGTTACTTATGACACTCATGCTTCAAAACCATTTCAATCTGTAATCCTTCACAAAAATTGTTCAAAGTGCGGCCTCCTGCTTCAATACAAACTCAGAAAGACGAGTCATTGCCTGTCATACACGATCAAATACTCCAGACATGTGTTGTAGAGAGTCAACAGCTCCAAACACTCGAGCGTTGAGCTCGTCTTCCGATTCAATTGGAGTCTTATATATCAGGCTCTTCAAGTGCACCCACACACACAAAAGTCAAGTGAGGTGAGGTCAGGAGAACGAGCAGGCCAACCAATGGGTCCACCGCGGCCAATCCACTGCTCACGAATCTGCGGTTCAAGTGCACCGTAAACTAAGTGCACATCTGTTAATTCAGCCCAAATGAACTGTTCCACCTCTCTTCTCTCAGTGAACAAAACGTAATGCGTGGTCACAGCACAAACATTGCACTCTGACGTCATGACGTGTTTACTGATTAATGTAATGACGGTTTTGAAGCATGAGTGTCATAAGTAACGTTACAACTGTGGTCCTTATTCCTCATGGTATAGTTTCTGGTTTTGTCATTCAATAATTAGTTTCAGACCCATAGTCGTTTAACAAAAAACTTTTTTTGGTCTCTTCTAGAATTTCGTTATTGAATTTAGTTACATTCTGTATAATTCGTATAGTATTCTCATATGGTAAATACGTAGAAAAATATTCATATTGTAGGGTAATTATTGCAAGAATAACTTTTACTTTTCAAATTTGTAACTCTTCTTCCAGAAAACACAATTTTGTATTCGCTTTTGTTGCATAACTTCTGCATTAAAGGCAAGTAAAGTTTTGCTTTAATTTTATTTTTTGATGTGTAGTGGTACGCCTGTTCACTTGTTTAGTTTCTCGCCACGCCGTTCATAGCACTTATCAATAACCAACACCTGACCCGCGATAGAAATAATACCACAAGGCCACTGATAACTGACATCACTGATAAACCAGCCTGGTTAGCAGTTTGTGTTCCCAGGTGGTCACTTCTTACACGACATGTGTTCTGAACGGAGAGTATGTAAGGTGTTCATTAGCTTATTCACGTCATTTTAGTATACCAGGTTGAACCGTAAGTAATATCATTAATTTATTTGGGTTACTGTCCGAGATATTTTAAACAAAAATGTTTTATACGATTTTGCTCGTTTTTGCTTCCTTTTCGAGAAAAAAATAGCTTTATATGAAACATTTCGTAGCGTCTTTTTTGGAAAGCTATTAAATTAATTCCCAATATGCTCAGTCAATTTAAGGGAGCGGTATATTATGATAATAAATTAAGGATTCAGAGCCATAGTGGACCAAGCGCCATTTATTAGAAATGGAGAAAGCAAGGGTTAAAGTTAAGTGAATACCATAGTTCAATGAAGATTGACATATCATTTAGTTTTAATGTGTATACTTTATATTACTTGCTATATTTTTCCATTGAATTATGGTAATAACTTCATTTTAACCCTTGTTTTCTATGGTTTTAGTAAATGACGCTTGGCCCACTATGGTTCTGAACCCTTCAAATGATTGAAAGAATTTCAGTTTTGTCCTTTAAGTATGCAGAAATTTGATCTGAACAAATGAAACTTTTCATTCCGAAAACGAATTTTTAAATATTACATTTGTTCGGATCAAATTTCTGCACATTTGAAGGACAAAACTTGAAATTTATTCAGTCATTTACTATTATAATAGCCTACTCTCTCAAATTGACAAAGCATGTTGGGAATTAAATCAATGGTTTTCCCAAAACACGGTATCAAATGTTTCATACAAAACAATTTTATCTCGAAGAGAAAGCAAAAAAATAACAAAATTATATTAAAGTTTTTTTGTTTGAAATATCTCAAACAATAACCCTTGAATCATTCCATACAAGCTACAGCTGTTATACAGTAGTCAGTCAGTGGGGTGGAGAGACAGTGCAGAAGGGCTATTCCTATAGATCACGTATTAACAACAAAGAGAGACAGTTTAGACTTTGTATTATAACTAAAACTATAAATTAAGTACCGGCAAGCGTTGTGGACAAAAGAATGCAGTGTTGTGTCATAAAATGGTGATTCAAAATATTCGAAAGTGATTAGCGTATGAGAACAGCATAATCATGAACCCATGGCAACAGGGAAATCTGTTCAGAGATTGTAAGGACCGTCGCTAACAGGAAAGCTAGGGAAGACGTGCCTTCTCAACCAAATCAATTAATAAGAACCAGTTTTCAATCGACGCCAAATGAGGTAAACAACAATTTATAACCTACAGACATGGCATTAATAAAGAAATCTGCCTATAAAATCCGTCAAAAATCGATACCCACAATTCCTAAACATATGAATAGCTGAGGTGTTTCAAAAACAAAATGAAGTTTGAAAATAAGCAATATTATCTTCTTAAAGAAATGCAGAACTTTTGTTATTTTTACATATACCAAAAATGTGGAAATTCTGTATTCTGCAAGGTCAGTTTTCGAAGGTACGAAATGTTCTTATTTTCCAAACCTTTTCGCTCAACTATAAACAATTCACATATCATAATTATATGTAATTATTATGTCCTGGGCTACTAAGTAGGCCTATCAGTTTGTGTTCGCCTTTCTTACTTCAAAATCTGTCGAACAATAGGTATATTGCATTGTGTATCAATTTTAATGCAATTTTACACCAAAGGGATCGCTCGCAATATAATAAACTCAGGACTATAATAAAAATTATATCGCCCGCTTGTGCGAAAATGGAAATTACGAAGACATGCTGTAGATTCCATAGGAGTTCCACTTCATCTGCCAACTTCTTGTATCAAGCGACTTTCTCTCCTCACTTTCACTTAATGTTGTCTGTTGGCCATATAGGTGCATCAATATGTTTAATTGAAATTGTTATATCGGAGGTCTTAAATATTAATATGCTATACGTATATCACAATGTCTATCCAAACATAATTAAATTAGCCTTTGCTATTTTAAGTCTATTACCGGATGCATTATTACTACTGCTATTATTATTGTTATCATTATTATTATTATTATTATTATTATTATTATTATTAGCAGTAGTAGTAGTAGTAGTAGTAGTAGTAGTAGTAGTAGTAGTAGTAGTAGTAGTAGTAGCCTATTGCTTAAGCAAATATTTTTAGTGAAGAAAGTTTTCAAAATTTAAAACTAAATATATATTTTTAACATGCAAACGTTTATGTACTTGATGTTTCAGAAACCTGACCACGCTTTCTGTTAGTACGGTGTCTTATTTTTTACTTGGTTATTTAACGACGCTGTATCAACTACTATGTTATTTAGCGTCGATGAAATTGGTGATAGCGAGGTGGTATTTGGCGAGATGAGGCCGAGGATTCGCCATAGATTACCTGACATTCACTTTATGACTGGTGAAAACCTCGGGAAAAAATCCTGTCAGATAATGAGTTCAAGCGGAGCGCAACTCCAGATCAGCAGGCAAACGCGTCTACCGACTGAGCTACACCGGTGGCTAGTAGTACGGTGTCATCCGTCATTCGTGTTAAAATGGCGTGTTAATTATTTTATTAATCCCTGCCGCTTTACACTATATTTCCTAAAGAGCACTCGGTAAATAGCGGGCTCAGAATGACAAGGTTCTATTTGACATTTTTAGCAAAACTGAAATTTTTGTTGCATTGAATTCTGCTACTTCACAGCTATCTATCATATAAATTATATGTTAATATCTCAATTATTGTTCGTGATAAAGTTAGTTTGAAAAGGTTCTGATCTGCATTGATTTTATTAACAACCAAACTTTTAAAATGCTCTCCTGTAAAATTTACTAAACACTAGATAGAACCTTGTCATTCTGAATCTTCGAAATGTCAAAATTAATTAATTTACAAGCTGAGCGACAGGGAATAGGCTATGATTATTTTATTAACCAAAATGTGGTAGATAATTTCAAAGAAAAAGAAAAACTGTAATTCTGATGATTTCCTTGAATATTATGACTCAACATAATATTCCATTTTATAAGCCCAAACATTGGTCTGGAAATGTCTGTTCTTGAGCATATTATTCTCAAATACTTCAAAACAAAATGTCATCCACCTCTGATAGACAATACAAATCAGAAGAACTCCACACAAGGCAGTAATAACACGCCCAAAACTAATGTTTCCATTATTTGTACAATACAATACAATACAATACAATATAATACAATACAATACAATACAATACAGTGCAATACAGTGTCATAGCGACACTCCATTGGAGAGGAACAAAATTCCAAAATATAAATCTCATAAATTAGATTCTATTTGTGTAAAATTAGGATCTCATTGTGGAAAATCTATTCTTCAACAATTTTATGAATTCTGAAAAGAAGCAGCTAATGAACTATTTTGTAAAAAAAATACAACAATTAAGGAATATAATTATGCCGTTGCTGAAATCAGATGTTATCCCTAGGATTTGTGTTTAATTATAGCCTATATCATGGAAATTACTATCTTGAGAATTCCAAGCTCATAGAAAACTTGCAATCTAAATATGATTCAGTGGAATGCCAGGGGCATTTTTAATGAAAATAATGAACTAATTGATCTTATTTATCATTATAAATGCCATATCCTAATAATAGTAGAAACCTAGTTACAACTAGGGTTGTTATAATGAAGAAACAAAAATTCAGGACATGATCGAAAAAGGAAACATACGGTATGAATTTCTAAGAAACTTTTAAATATAATTTATTTTTTTATAGAAACTAGTACATCAATAGCGCTTGTTTACTTTTATTGACGAGGTTGGCCACTTCAGTAATACACTTCATCTTATCTATCACCTTCTTATTTCGCATGGGATTTACATTATTACCATTTACTTTAGCACCACACCATTCAGGTCTGTATATCATCATCACAGAACCACTCATACTTCTCACAACTGTGAACAGAAGAAAGGAACTTTGTTCGTTTGTGGATGACTTTGTAAAATTAACTGCAATTTACATTTATCATATTATACTCTATCTGCAGAAATACATTTACTAACTTCAGTGATAATCTGTTCCTTTCTTCTATCCACTGAGCGAGCATTCATCAAATAATATGCTCTTTGAACGTTGGCATTGTATCCAGGTAGAGAGAAATGACATTCTACAATTTTCAGCAGTTTTGAGTACTGTTCCACAGAAATACAATTGTGACAAAAATTTACCGAGATTTTGTGTGAAATCTTATCTAAAGAAATTTTCTCGTTGTTGTGCAGTAGGAAAAATTCTTATCACCTGGACAAAGATAATGCCACTATTCAGTACCATTCCGTCGTCAGAAACCTCGGCATTTTCTTGGACGAAAATTGAAATTGGGAATGCCAAATAAAGGAAATATCCAAGAGAGTGTGCTATACCATGCATTCTCTTAACCCATTCAGAAACTTCCTCCCGCCAGAATTAAAACAGACTTTAGTGCAAACCCTCGTACTACCACTGTTTGACTATTGCGACGTAATACTTACAGACTTGACAACTGACCTTTCGAACAAGCTGCAGCGTGTGCACAATATGAGTGTCAGATTCATCAGCAATGCTCCAAATTTGACCACATTACACCCTCGTTCAAATCTTTATCCTGGCTGCAACTTAGTAACCGTAGAACACTTCATTCGCTGTCTCTTCTGTTTCGAGTTCTCCTCACTTCTACTCCAAATTATCTTCGTTCCCGGTTTAACTACTTATCCTCCAATCACAATCTAAACACCAGGTCACAGGAGAGCCAAATCCTAGCAATTCCTGCCCACAGAACATCCCACTATTCATCCTCTTTTACTGTCTCAGTCCCCCGTGAATGGAATTCTCTACCTCAGAAGATAAGGGGCTGCCAGACAATAACCCCTTTCAAGAAAAGGCTAAACGACTTCTTACGGTCGCAGTCAAATTGAAGTTATAATTGTGATCGAGTGTAATAATTTAATTTAATTTAGGTATGACTATCATCATCATTATTATTATTATTATTATTATTATTATTATTATTACATAATTATTTTATTTGTGTTGTGAAGATGAAAAGAATTGTCATTGTATTATATTAATTATGTATTATAGTGTCTTGTATTGTAGTATTGTATTGCTTTGAATTGTATTGTATTGTATTAATTATGTTATATTCATAGCATTGTAGTAATTTTCTATCATACTGGTTGAGTGGAAGAGAAGGCCGAATGGCCTTAACTCTGCCAGTTAAAATAAACCATTATTATTATTATTATTATTATTATTATTATTATTATTATTATTATTATTGTTATTATTATTATAAAGAGAAGGCCCTTATTCAGTTCGTAAGATGTACTATCTTGCATCCACCTGAGTATCATTTCAACATTATCTTACAAATTATTGCAATTTTTCAGATTTCTGTCCGACTTCATCCGTCTTTTCGGCCCAGACTTTCTTCTTAGACTATAAAATCAAGGTCTGTTCACGAAATCCGCGGCATATGGCAGCCCTAGTTACAATCCAAACTCCAATTAAATTTAATACATTTTCTCAATCCTATTGATTAGACAGATCAGATCATTATGAAGGGATATGTGTTTACATTAAAAAAAACATACAAGTAAGCTCTTGAAGGATGTTTTCTTAAACTTTGAAATTGTAGGACAGCAAAATATATATACAACATTAAAATTGTACACATGTGAGGCATATTTCTGCAAAATTTCAGCTCAATCACATTAAAATTATTACGCAAGGGACTGTTTAATAATCGCATATTGGCATCGCGCATATTATGTTGGTAATTAATAGATTAGTATGATCTAATATTAAAATGTATTTTATCTGACAATATGAAATTCATTGTTTTGATTAAACAGTTTACGATTCACGAGACCTAACCTAAAAATCTATTCTAGCTGATCACGTGAAATGATTAGTACGAATTCCGAAAACAGAACACCACTTTGAAATTTATACCCTACTTAAAATATCGGTACATACTCCTAAGTCGCTACCATGATTTTTCCTCTCTTGGACATTTTAATAAAAATAAAAATCTGAACACTAAGAAATATTTTTTTGTTCATTAGTCCGTGCATGTTTCATACCAAGTGGGTCTAGACCTATAAATTATATTTTATTTAATTACACTTACCTGAATATAGTGTTGAATTGGAATCACAACGCAACACAACTGAATTATGTATTCATATTAATATAATACCGGTATTACTAATTAATTATTAATTACGTTCGAATTTCACAAGTCTAGTCACTCCCATTTCACCATATTTCTTCTACTGCAAACCAAAATTATTGCTGCCAACATAACAGTTGAAAATAACTGCCAGTTGTCGTATTTTTCAGTACTCGAAATTCGAAACAAAGTTGGTAAAAAAAATTCGACCTGACATCTAGAAAATCACTATAATCCACTAGCAGATGTGGTAATATGAGAAAAATGGTAAGGGTTCACCCTTAGGGTATTAAGTAAGCTGATCCGGACTATACATAAGAAGACGTCCTATTCCTCAGCGTACGGAGGGAGCGTAGCAATAAGTTCAATGACTTCCCTGCAACTGACGTACACGTAACGTTCAGTATCAGGACCGAAAATCCGCTGTCTGATTATTACTCGACCAAGGCCAGTGGAGTCCTTCAGCCCGGGCCGCTACTTGTACTGTTCGTATAGCGTCATCGCGATAGTTCACATTACGCTCGGGTCTCCACTCGCCTCGGTCAAGTTATACTAATGTTGAAGTATGTATTATTTAATTATTTATTTATTATTTTTAGGGTATGCTACTGGAAATCTTTCACTACGCAGTAGTACTGCACCATTGGTTCGTGGCTTACTATTCTATAATTGTGTTGGATGTTGCTGGCGCCGAGTTGCAGTATTTAAAGGATGTCAGGCGCTTCCCGATATTTTACCTCACAACCTGGAATTTCGTAAGTTATTACAATAAAACTTTTCAATAGCAGACATCTCTCCAGAATTTAAAATGTCGGATACTGAAAATTGTCCACTGTTGGAAAAAAAATTGCTGTATTTTGGCACATGACTTATGTATTTTGAATTTCTTAGACTTAGTAGAGATGAAATAAACTGTTCTTTTTAAGAGACAGTTTCGACTGTAACTGTTTCTTGAGCGAAACTGTTCCAAAATAACAGTTTCAAAGGAACAGTCTCATAAGAATAATGTTTACAACGTCGGTGCCAAATGTTCCAAGTGTTCCAACTGCTTCAACTTCTCAACTGTTTCAGAAACATGTTTCAAAGCCCTTGAATCGTCTTAGATCAGGTGTTCAATGTATTATAACGACGAAAGTAATTTTTCGTAGGTTTCTGTTAAATAACTACAATTAAAAATGAATCGATTTTAGTAAAAAAAATAGCATAATAACCCTAGGAGAGTTTAATAACGACAAGACATTTTTCGATAATATTTTTTCGGTATATTAATTAACACTGTGTCAGGGCACCATGAACATATTCTCCATCAATGGGTAGCTAATAATTATTAATATCGAATTTATTAGGGAATTTGATTCGTACTACATACTGTTGCACAAAGGCAGTGTGGAAAATCTATATTATATCTACTTTCGATTCGAAATTGATGATAGCGCTACACGTGACCTTTGCAGACAGCAAAGAGGAGGGAAATTGTTTAGAAATTGAACTTTTTATCTCTTATGGAAAGTTGAAGCGGTGTAACATTCATTGGAACAGTTGAAACAGGTTATTTCACAAAACTGTTTCATACTGAAACAGTTTCAAAAAACTGTTCCAGCTATTTCGACCCATCTCTAGACCTTAGTATGATAATTTTAAATGCGACTTTTTTTACATATTTTATATAGCAGCCTAGTATTTATATAAAAATTAGTGAACAGTGTACAATATTTTACGTTATGAAAATAAAATGAAAATTCTAAGTGAATAATTTAACTGAAACATTTATTAACATTATTTCTATATTTTTAATTTTAAAGAAATCTGAAACTTTTGTCTGTTTCCTTCTCGCTTTTTGAACTATATTATTTTCTAGATCTGCATAAGAAATGAGTTTAAGTCCTTGGGTATCACTAGAGCCCAGTTTTTAAGTTATTGATTTGAAAATAAGAAATATATAGCTAAAAATGTCAAAATATGTAAATCAACATGTAATAAATAAAAATATGTAACTTAAAATCTATGCTTTATTAAATGTATTTTTTCACGCTGATAAAAAATCTGAGATGCACATGTGATTCAACCTCATTCGATTCGAGGCGCAATTAATAATTAAATATTTTCCATATTTTCTGCGGTCATCGATTGTTTCGTCAACGGCAACGTTGAAATCACCAAGTTCAGCTCTAATCGTCTCCATTGTGTCAGTATAGCTGCAGTTCAAATAATTTTTCCGGAGTGTTGATTCATCCGGAATATTGAAGCTGCAGTATTTGCGTAGGAATGCTTGAAACTTTGGCACTCCAAGTTTATAACATAGCATGCTTGCAGCAACCATTGCCATGCAGAAATCTTTATTAAACACACTGGTAGAAGAAGAAGAAGAAGAAGAAGAAGAAGAAGAAGAAGAAGAAGAAGAAGAAGAAGAAGAAGGTTCCAGCACCACTTGTGTAAGAAGAACTTGTTTTTCTATTAAATTGTAACATGAAGTTCAGTTTTTAAATGCGTTTGTCACACTCTTTGTACAGCACGAATTTGCTCTCACTAGGAAAGGCATCGTCAATTGAAATCCAATCTTTTAACTTGGATGCTATCTTGGATGCGACTGGCTTCATAGCAGTAGACTAGCTAGCTGTATCACCTAATGTCAGAATAAGCTTCTTAAGAAAACTGAAATAACTAGGCCTACTCTTTTCTTTCGGAGCAACTGATTGGGGAGGTTTGTGCCAAATGGTCATACCCACAGGGTAATTTTCGCTGTGTCCTTCACCGCGGTAGCAGTACAATGAGTCAATGAGACACCCTTCGCTTTGTTAATTGTTCCTACTTTACCGTTATTTCTTAAGGGGTACACAAAATTTAGCATGGAAAAGAGATGTCCATTGTTTTGACAGAATACGTTATTTTATTATTTTCAATTATTAAATTATTTCCATGCATTAGAGACGAAGGCTCAAGCTTTATAAACAATTTTCAAACATAACTTATGAGTCAAGCTGAGGGAAAATTGGTTAAAAATATGTGTATTCTTTCAAAATACGCAATATCCTTCAAAATATGTAAAATATGTGATATATGCCAAAATATGTACAAATATATAGCTTAAAACGTCGGATTAATGATCCCTTTGGTGTGATTCGCCGACATTTTAGTTTTTCTTATAGCTACATACACAGGAACAGAATATGTAATTAGATAAAATCCGAGCTCTACCTTTCTCCATAACATATTTTTCACCTTCCTCACCTATTCTACTGCAGCCCCTCCTGCAATAACAGGTTCAATGATAGAACAGTCATCGGCTGCGTCTTCTTCATCAACAGGAGCGATGTTTGAAAGGGTTTCGGCAGTGAATGATCTAATAACTTCACTTGTATTCGCGAACGAATCTTCGGTATACAGAGCATCAAGTGTCAGAAAGTTGCTGCGACATTTCTGAAAGTGTCAGAACTTCGACAAGTTCAAATTGGACAGATTCCTCAACCTGATATACATCACTCATGGTTTCAGTGTCATTTTTCCGAAAGCCGGCGTTAAGAAAATATTTCCGTACTGTTTGAGGAGTAGCATAAAATATTTAATAGATGAATAGAGAGATGACGGATGACACATCAAATATATATTATGGAAGCGTGCATTTGATACAATACATTTTAAATATATAGGTGGAAGTAAAATAATCTTGCAGATTGAAAGAGACGATATGGTACACTTAAATTAATAGAAAACCTATATTACGTTTTGTGATTATATGCACGGTTAATTAGAAAATTAAGTTTGAAGTTTCAGCAGTCCGGCAACATCGTCGCTAAAACACTCTACTCGTATACAGATGTAAGAAGTCAACGAATTCGGTGAGTCTCCGTAAGTAAGCTGCCAAGCTGCCAAAACGTTGCCACGCGTTTGCTTCGTGCAGTGGTTTGAATTCAGAGGTTTTTAAAATTAAATTTACACGAAAACTGTACACGCTATTTAAATACGCCAGAGAGATAAATTATTCTTTATTAAATTTCGTATCGATATGGACAAAAATTACGATCCTACTCGCAATAGTTGCCGAATAAGAGACTGTTAAACATTTGAAAAAAAAATATGAACTTTCCACCAATGTGATATTATAGTTTTTGTTACATACAACATAAGCTATTCGCTCTGGAAATCTGCAAGGCTATTTCACTTCCACCCTGTATATATAACACTGGTACACTAAATGTAAAGGCAATATTCACTAATGATGCCACATTTACAGGCCGGACAGGTGCTATTCTTCTCTATATGCGCGCTTCAGGATGCCTTCGGCCACAGTTGGACTGCTCGCAATAGGAATTTGATCAAGAAACTTCAAGATTTTTTCTTCACGTCACTCGTGTTTCCTGGTACCATGGTGAGCATATTATTAGAACACTGGTGTTAGGCTACTTCTGTTACACAGTTCTGAAGTTGAAATTATCATTCTATTCCTCATTTTAAATTATTTTAAGTAACTACATCAATATTAGTCTTTTTAATTTAATACGATATTTTTCACTATAAGTTTTATTAGTCTACTGGTACTATCTCGGCTTCAGTAACATTACGCTGAAAATGATTGAAGAAATAAGTAATTATCAATTAAATCTATCAAATTGGTGTTTGAATATTCCCTCAATTTCAGTCTAATTAATTGTCACAATCTTCTGTGTCAACACATTTTTCTTCTGAAATATTTACTTCGTGTAAAATCACTTAGAAAATGAAATTTTTAGAAACTATTTAACCACAAGACGAAAGAATTTCAACTTTAGCATAAAATCGAAGTCCATGAATAGTCTCACACGGTACTATTCACTATAAATAAAACAGGAATTGCAGTAAAGATTACACTGGACGCTTACGAAAACTGTAATCGAAAAACTATGGGGAGTTATGACAATTTTTAAACTCCTATAGTTTTAAAGATCCCGCACCGTGACGTCGTGGTCTAAGGCATCTTGCCTAAGACTCGCGTTACGGAATGCGCGCTGGTTCGAGTCCTTATGGGGGAAGAAATTTTCTCATGAAATTTCGGACAATGTATAGGACCGGTGCCCACTCAGCATCGTGATGCACTTGGGGAGCTACGATAGGTAGCGAAATCCGGTTTCGAAAGCCAGCTATAACGGCTGGGGGATCATCGTGCTAACCACACGACACGTCCATTCTGGTTGGATGTTCGTCCACCTCTGCTTCGGTATGTGGACGTGAGGCCAGCAGCCGGCTAGTCAGTCTGGGCCCCTTCATGGGCTGTAGCGCCACGGATTATTATTATTATTATTATTATTATTATTATTATTATTATTTTAAAGTTATTTTGAAAATTTTACCACATGCTACATGCTGTACCAAATTTGGACTGTGTGAGTTTATCGGTTCTCAAGTTACAATATTAGCATTTATTACCTTACTTACTTACTTAGTTACTTACTGGCTTTTAAGGAACCCGGAGGTTCATTGCCGCCCTCACATAAGCCCGCCATTGGTCTCTATCCTGAGCAAGATTAATCCATTCTCTATCATCATATCCCACCTCCCTCAAATCCATTTTAATATTATCTTCCCATCTACGTCTCGGCCTCCCTAAAGGTCTTTTTCCCTCCGGCCTCCCAACTAACACTCTATATGCATTTCTGGATTCGCCCATACGTGCTACATGCCCTGCCTATCTCAAACGTCTGGATTTAATGTTTCTAATTATGTCAGGTGAAGAATACAATGCGTGCAGTTCTGTGTTGTGTAACTTTCTCCATTCTCCTGCAACTTCATCCCTCTTAGCCCCAAATATTTTCCTAAGCACCTTATTCTCAAACAACCTTAATCTCTGTTCCGCTCTCAAAGTGAGAGTCCAAGTTTCACAACCATAGAGAACAACCGGTAATATAACTGTTTTATAAATTCTAACTTTCAGATCTTTCGACAGCAGACTGGATGAAAAAAGTATCTCAACCGAATAATAACAGGCATTTCCCATATTTATTCTGTGTTTAATTTCCTCTCGAGTATCATTTATATTTGTTACTGTTGCTCCCAGATATTTGAACTTCTCCACCTCTTCAAAAGATAAATTTCCAACGTTTATTACCTTCTGATTATTAAAAAGTTCCTTGCATACCTGTAATAGTTTTAATCTGATTGAACTGAAATACTGCAAAAATACTTTTCACATGTGTACAAACAAAAATTGTTCCTGATTTTAATGTCGTATATACATACAGTATTTTGCAGCCCTACAATTTTTTAACTCTCATTTGTATTATTATGTTTTAAATTTTTAATATATAATCAACCTAAAATAATTTACCACACTGAATGGACATAAAACCCTGAATATTAATCCTTGTACTTATTAAAACATTATCAGGAATTTTCAACTCATTCAGATTAGAACTGTTCCGCAAGGAACATTTTATATAGAACAAAATTCTGAAAAATGAAGAAATAAGAAAACGGGGAGTGAAAATCTGCGGGACCCTTAAATACAAATATGCATATCATTTAAAAATGTCTGTTAGGACCATGAAAAAGGCGGAACTATATTGCATTTATTAACATTCCATGGTATTCATACATTGCTTTATAGCTAGAATATGGAACAAGTCAAAAAACTTAATACTATTATAAAGTCTTGGGGCCATATTCATAGACATTCTTAGCGCGGGCTTCCGGTGGATGATCAGCGAACTAACGTTTTTCGTATTCATAAACCAGTGTTAGCGACTTGATCTGATATAAATCCAGTAGGCCTACAAGTAATCAGTCGATAGCCGGGGCTAGTTTAGCACGCTCGTAGCGCGGACTAGCGAAATGTCTATGCATAGCACACTTAATTTATAGTCACAGTCTAGATCAAATATATACAGACGAAATTTACAATATAGTCTACTAGTACAACGCATAGTTTTAATACCAATTTTATGAAGCGTTATTGAATGTCATGAATTCACCTACAGAATTGAAGGCGTGAGAAATTAGGTACTTCTTTAATTTGGCCCTAAATAATCTTATGTTTTGAGTTTCATTTTTTGTACCGATAGGGAGGCTGTTAAAAATTTTTACTGTCATATAACGCACTCCTTTTTGATAGCACGATAGACTTGCCGATGGAGTATGAAAGTCATTTTTTGACGTGTATTTATGCTATGAACTGTTGAATTAGTTACAAAGTTTTCACGGAATGGGTAAATTGGTATTATTTTCCGACTGAGGGAGAATTGACACTGTGTTCCATAACATGCAACTCACTCATTTTTACAGTTGGTATGGACGGCATTCTGGGGTTTGTACTTAGTGGACCGCGAACTAGTGCTGCCTCAGTCGGCTGACGAAGTGACCCCACAGTGGCTCAACCATTCACTACATTCCGTCATTTTTGTGGCCGTGCTTTTGGAGATGATGTTCACCCGAAAGCGCCTATTTGGCCACCTAGTATCTATGGCTACTCTTGGCTTCTTCTGTATAGCATATGATACGGCGTAAGTACAAAGAAACTGAATTCAGAAACTTTCTCGAAATTTGTCCACGTAATGTCCTACAATTCTATATGATATCATTTAATATAATTCCATTATCATTATAATCATATTATCATATTCGTTAGGGAATGATTATTGCTCCATCTTCAGGGATTTAAAAGTCTGAGCGCATACTGATTGCTCAAATTCTCTTCTGTCAATTTCTTTGCAGCCAAAAAGTAGCACGAAATTAGTGTTTTTGTGTTAACGGTTATTTTTTCAGCTCGTTCTAACAAGCAAACATTCTCATGGGGGCAGATAAAAAACTTACAAGCTTAGGGTATAGTTTTGTTCATTCTATGTCAGCCATGTCATTGGACCTTCTCCACGAAATCTAATTTTAAAAGCGCACATGTCACAACAGAAGTACCTTTTGTCTTGTGGTATTTTTCTACAAAATGGTATGTCTATCTCTATATAACAGGAATTAGCAATAAACTCAATTTTGTTAAAATTTGACTTACGGGGTTTCTTAAAAATCCGATTCAATTGTGACTAAATATTAACTAAATGCTCAAAATAATATTTTCATATGTTCATATTTCAAGAAACAAATAATGCAATTGCATAATAATGCCACTATGATAATTTTAAAATTACAAGAAGAATGGATGATTTTTAACATGCTCTGTCCATTAAACTGATTATTATATTTCTCTCTAATCATAGTTGTTTGTTTTAAACAAATTTAGTCAGAAGGTGGAAATAAAAGTACCTGCTGATATGTCCTATAAAACAACATTAGTTACTACTGCTAATGCTAATGCTACTACTAATTTTTTCTTCTGTTGCAGGTTCATGTGCATTAACTACATATATGGAGCTGCCCTTTATCCTTTATTCTATTTGGTAAACAGCTGGATGCAGAAGCTTCTAATCTTATTTGGATTCAACGTATGCGTCATGGGGTATTACATTTTGGGTGCGAAGTTTATTTTTATACGAGAAAAGCAAGTCTAGAGCCATTTGTAGTCTAAATTCTTTATAAACTTCTTATGGCCAGCGTCTAAACCAGGAAATGGTAACAGTATCATGAGTCCAACAAGACTAGTTGTAACTGTGCATTCTAGAGGCTAGTCCAGATTGCGTCCACGCACTCTAGTGAGAATCTAAACGAATATAATACAACTAGAGGTAGGACAGTGCATTGCTGGGCACTTCGGCCCTAGTGGACTCATTTACGTCTTTACGAAAAAAAGGACTTGGGTCTAATTAAACCTTCGCGATACTTTGTAGTACAAAACCACATATTATCTTCTAAGGCTTAGGTACCTAATGATATTCATAAATTGCATGTAACGTCAGAAAACACATTGCAAAGACTAAATGATTGGTTGATTGGCAAACTTACTCGTGTTAAATTACATAAGCAACTGTGGCTTACATCTGTTTCGGTGCTTCTTCACACCATCCTCAGAGCCTATTAGATCTCGGCGTCATCTCGAACTTCGCTGCCTGTTGTGGGGGTGCGTTTGCGTGTTTAAAAGTGGAGTCAAATAGTGTGTGTGTTCTGAAATTGATCTGTGTGTTGAGAATTTGATCGGGATGTGCTTTAGTGTATGTGTATATTTCATATTGTTCTAGTGTGTTGAGTTTTTGGTTTTTGGGTTGTATGTGTAGGATTTCCATGTCTGTATTTATGTTATTGTATGTGTGGTTAGCATTAGTTATGTGTTCGGCGTATCTAGTAGACTCTGAGGATGGTGTGAAAAAGCACCGAAACAGCTGAAAGCCACAGTTGCTTATGTAATTTAACACGAGTAAGTTTGCCAATCGATCAATCAATCAATCAATCAATCAATCAATCAATCAATCAATCAATCATTTATATTGAAGTGTTTAAAGTAGTGTACGCAAGATTAAAGATGCAAAGACTAAAATCTACTTAGTCATATCTGTAAAGGATCTCTTAACCACTTCGCAATGCCTAATCATGGGATATCCTCTATCAAGGGACCAGTACTACGTCTATAAGCCCACTGAATTCTTAAGTTCGGTCTTTTCCAAAATCAAAAACTTCCTAGTATGGCCTTAGGGAATCTTTGAACTGTGAAACATTGCATCATAAGATCCCATTTGGTTAATTTGCTCCTAAGCATACAGTGTCGTGTCAGCAATTCCATCAGAGTACTCAAGCCAGTTCTTTTTAGGAGAGTGTCTAGTTACATCTTTGGAATACACCTGAATCTTCACATAAAAGCGTATGCTTGATGTTTCCGATTCTGTGTATGTGGATTCTGAACGCACATTATACCAAGAAAGTATTACAACTCGTACCATTTCAAACCCAATGTCTGCTCAGTCATATCTTTGATGTTCTACTGGACAGTTTTCAGTGTGTGTATAACTATTACAAAAAATTATACAAATCTTTGGATAAAATATATATTAAGAATAAAAGCTTCCGTTTGTTCACACTCGCTTATAATGACTGACTAATGTTACGAGATTATTCTATTGTATACACATGCTGCTAAAGTACTTCCTGAAAAAGTAACTGCGCATTTGCGTAGAATTCCATCATAATACTCAAGCAGATTCTTTTTAGGACCAAGATCTGTTTAGTGACATCTATGGAGTGTCTTTAAATCGTCGCATAAAAGAGATATATTTGTTGTTTCCAATTCTGTGTATGTGCATTCTAAAGGCACATTGCCCTGAAGAAATTCAGTTGGAACTCAATCCATTTCAATGTCCTTGATGTTCCTCTCAAATGAACTTTCAATCGCCCTTTTTTAAACTGACATCATCCATACACATGCTGCTGATATAACTGTACCTTTGCATAGAATCCCACCGTTGGTACCATTATGTTAACGCCAACGAATGACACAGCGTAAAATAAAAATTATTATGAAATCACTTGAATTTCTTACATTTTCAATTATTACAGTCTGAGCTTGATAGACGAAATCTAAATATGTACAAGTAAACTATACCACAACAAAGTATGTGGAGTCGACCTGGTTGGCGAGTTGGTATAGCGCTGGCCTTCTATGCCCAAGGTTGCGGGTTCGATCCCGGGCCAGGTCGATGACATTTAAGTGTGCTTAAATGCGACAGGCTCATGTCAGTAGATTTACTGGCATGTAAAAGAACTCTTCCGGGACAAAATTCCGGTACATCCGGCGACGCTGATATAACCTCTGCAGTTGCGAGCGTCGTTAAATAAAACATAACATTAACAAGTATGTGGAGGGCACAGTCATAGATCAGGTAATAGCGCGTTTTTCTGCTGATACGAGGTTGTGTTAGGGCGTGGGTTCCAATCCCGCTTAGACTGATTAACTGGTTCAGTTTCTTCCGAGGTTTTACGCAACTGTAAGGTAATCACATGCTTAATCTTTGACCTCATCTCGCCAAATACCATCTCACTATCGTCAATTTCATCGACGCTAGATAAATACAGTTCTTACAGTGTCATTAAGTAATCAATTAAAAACTTGTGTATTTATAACCTCATTTTAAGTAATATTATGAGAATGAATGGTGTACTGAACATATCAATAATTACATACTGTGATAACAATTTTTATGTTTTTTAAACCTATGTTGTATGTTGTTTCCAACGTTCTTTAACTCCTACTATAACTACTCAAACTACAACCAGCAAATGAATTTCCGAAGCGCCAGGTTATTGAAGGGGTCAGAGCCATAGTGGGCCAAGCGCTATAAATTAAAAACGGAGAAAACAAGGGTTAAAATTAAGTGTTTACCATAATTCAATGAAACATATAGCAAATAATATAAAGTGTGCACATTGAAACTAAATTATATGTCAATCTTAATTCAATTATGGTATTCATATAACTTTAACCCTTACTTTCTCCGTTTTTTAAAAAAAGGCTCTTGGCCCACTATAGCTCTAAACCCTTCATATACTGTTGCGTTATGTCTCGTAAAAATGGTTATTGTCCACTCTGGTTCCTTTCAATTTGATATTTCAATACATTTATAATTTAAGATTAAATTAAATTGTTAAAAATAATGACAAGGTCCTGTCGGAAGTGTTTTATTATATTATATCATTAGTATAAGCTCTAGTTAATAACACTCTTGCAGCATGCATTTTATATATTTGATTCTGCATTGGGCATCGTTTAGATTCAGAACGATATCGCGGCGTTAATGAAATTAAAAGAACCGAGACTTAGCAACACTTCATCGCTCCATATCCAAGATGTGATAGACTACTGCTAGGTAGCGAGTTCAACAATTTCCTATTGTTTAAACTGCGACCTGAGTACCTACCCATTTCAAGGACTCTACGAAACAAAGGTTCCAGTCATACGTATACGGCCCGAAATCATTCTCTTTCAATAGTAATAATTTAATCATATAGATCTACTTGTCGAAAAATTCAATATGTGTGCATGTGGTATTCCAAAGAAACTAGTTCGATTAATTAAAATGTGTCTCAGTGAAACGTATAGCAGAGTCCGTATAGGTCAGTTTTTGTGAGATGCGTTTCCAATTCACTGCAGGCCAAAGCAAGGAGATGCACTATCACCTTTACTTTTTAACTTCGTTCTACAATATACCATTAGGAAAGTTCAGGATAACAGAGAGGGTTTGGAATTGAAAGGGTTACACCAACTTCTTGTCTATGCGGATGACGTGAATATGTTAGGAGAAAATCCACAAACGATTAGGCAAAACAAGGAAATTTTACTTTAAGCAAGTAAAGTGATAGGTTTGGAAGTAAATCCCGAGAAGACAAAGTAAATGATTATGTCTCGTGACCAGAATATTGTACGAAATGGAAATATAAAAATGGGAAATTTATTCTTAGAAGAGGTGGAATAATTCAAATATCTTGAAGCAACAACAACAAATATAAATTACACTCGGGAGGAAATTAAACAAAGAATAAATATGGGAAATGCCTGTTATTATTCGGTTGAGAAGCTTTTGTCATCTAGTCTGCTGTCAAAAAATCTGAAAGTTAGAATTTATAAAACAATTATATTACGTGTTTCTCTGTATGGTTGTGAAACTTGGACTCTCACTTTGAGATAGTAACAGAGATTAAGGGTGTTTGAGAATAAGGTTCTTAGGAAAATATTTGGGGCTAAAAGGGATGAAGTTACAGGAGAATGGAGAAATTTACACAACACAGAATTGCACGCATTATAATCTCACCTGACATAATTAGGAACATTAAATCCAGATGTTTGAGATGGGCAGGGCATGTAGCACGTATGGGGGAATCCAGAAATGCATATAGAGTGTTAGTTGGAAGACCGGAGGAAAAAAAGACCTTTGGGGAGGCCGAGATGTAGATGGGAGGATAATATTAAAATGGATTTGTTGGAGGTTGGATATGACGATAGAGACTGGTTTAATCTTGCTCAGGATAGGGACCGATGGCGGGCTTGTGTGAGGGCGGCAATGAACCTCCGGGTTCCTTAAAAACCATTTATAAATAAGTTGTGTTATTCAATTGTTTTTCTCAGCCGAATAAAGTAACTACCGTTCCTTGTTTCCCTTTGTGTAAATGTGATAAAGGAATTAAAATTTCGGAAGACTTGTGTAGCCTATACAATTTTGGTATCAGTTTTATTGATATGTATATAAGTAGTGCAATGTTAATAGTATGGTAATATTAGGTGCTCACTGGTAATTAATTCTATCGTTTGTCGTTTGTTTCCACGAAGGTAATAGGGCGCTCCAGTTCGTAAAAACGTCCCTTTCGAGTCATGTATATACTTACAGATTGATCCACTTCTTGTGCAGTCATAACTAGTCTTAGGAAATTTTGTACCAAAACACTGCTTTCAGATTGAGTGCAGCAGGCGTGTAGATCTATTACACTGGCATACTGTACTCTGTTCATATAAACAACTCACAGTATATCCGCAACTATGGCTGGATGACTTGAGTCACTTCACTACATTAATATTACGTACTAACGTTCACAGTGAAGTTGTAATAATAATAATAATAATAATAATAATAATAATAATAATAATAATAATAATAATAATAATAATAATAATAATAATAATAATAATAATAATAATAATAATAATGATTTATTTTAGCTGGCAGAGTTAAGGCCGTAAGGCCTTCTCTTCCACTCAACCAGCAAAAAGTGTATATACATATGCATGAACTCACAAAGAATCCAACAATTTGATTTAGATGAGAGTTACATGTATACAAAAGTTATTTACAAATTAAACAACAAAATACTATGAACTATTAATTAAACACTGAAATAAACTGTGTAGCAGAATTAAACTAAAATACATAGAATGTTAATATATTTCAAATAATATTAGATAATAGAAAGAGATTATTACGAGACAATTAAAATACAGCACAATCAGTATGATGTCTAAAGAAAAAAGTAACAATGTAGTCAGTGATAGTTTAAATCAGTATGATTGGAGTGAAATGCTAATAAGGTTATCTTTTAAGCTGTTCTTAAAGGTGTTTATTGTCTTGCAGCCCCTAATACTTTGTGACAAGGAATTCCATTGACGCGAGGTGGATATTGTAAAAGATGATGAATAACAAGATGTTCTATGAAGAGGTATACTTAGCGTGCCACAGATAAGTGATCTGGTATTTACGTCGTGGTTAGAGTATAGATAAGAGAAACGAGACGAAAGGTAATTTGGTGTTGAAGTGTGCAGAATTCGAAAGAGTAAAGACAAAGAGTGTAAAGTTCTACGTTCTTTAAGTCGGAGCCACGAGAGACTTGCGAAGGACGGTGATATGTGATCATACCGTCGGATGTTGCACACGTATCTGACGCACATATTCTGAGCTCGCTGTAACTTGACTGACAATTCAGAACTTAGGTCACTTAACAAAACGTCACAATAATCGAAGTGCGGCGTTACTAGGGTTTGCACTAGGGTAAGTTTTAGTTGCTGGGGCAAGAAGTTTCTCAAGCGACTCAAACAGTGAATGGAGGAACAGATTTTTTTTATCGTTTCTTTAACTTGAAAATTCCAACTTAGATTATTATCAAAAAAGAAGCCAAGATTTTTTACGACAGATGAATAAGGGATTAGCGTGTTGTTAAGGGTAACAACTGAAAGATTACTGTTATTAAGGGAGTTAACTATAAACGCTTATGTCCAATAATTATGGCTTGAGTCTTACTTGGATTAAGTGCGAGTCCGAAATTGGCCGCCCAAGTGGAGACAGTGGCTAGGTCACAATTTAACTTGTCAATCGATTCATTGATCGTATTGGGTCTGGAATGTATGTAAAGTTGTAGGTCGTCGGCATAGAGGTGATATCGGCAATACTGTAAGTTCTTTGATACGTCATTACAGTTTAATGAGCGGTTTTCAATGTGACAGAATTTAACTCCTCCAGTCACAAGACGTTGAATGCAATACTTCAAGAATTTGCTTTTAATCATAGTAACAATTGGAGGAACACTTTACAGGATACTGTGAAATGTGGAAATTTAATCTATAAAACGAATAGTAGTTCAGGAATACTGTGCTATGAAAAAAACATATGGAATACCGCCCTTTACATGGGAAAACAGCAATTGAGAGAATTCGTCTTCTTTAAAACTTGAGTCAAGTATACATAATTATTTTCGAAATAGATCTGTGTATAATGTCGGTATGTTGCAACGTCCTTACAAAACAACAGAGTTGTCTATAACAATCATTCTTCTGCAGTCTAGAAATGTGGAAATGACTGTAACCGTGAGATATGTGAAAAAATAATATTGTTCAAGTATATTAAGTATATTTACCAATCCGCAGAAGTCATTAAAGCAAATATGAAAAGAATTATGGGTTTTAATAGGATATACTACATACCAGATTTCCTATTAGATTCACAAAGCTACAATGCTACTGTTCACTTGATGATAAAGTCTAGTAAGAAATACTATATCATATTTCAGATTTGCTTCAGTCACGTTTTGTGGCGGAGAAGAAATTTTACATACAAATAGTTTTTTTTTTTTCTGAACATAGGAGTATTTCTTTTGATAAACTGAAAATGTACAGTAGTGGCAAAAGAAACCGGACCGACCCTTGTAGCTGATTTCAGAGCCTTGTTCACTCCAGAGCACGATAGACTGGTAACTAAGACTTTCGTGGTTCGAATCCTGACTGGGAAGGAACATTTTTTTGTTACTTATTCAAATTTATTCTCAATACTTTTCGATTGCTGGTAACATTCATGTTCTGGGAATAATAAGTTAATTAAGTAGTAAAATATTGCTGCAATCGAAAAGTATTGGGAATGAATTTTAATAAAGAACAAAAAAAAAGTTTCCTTCCCAGGCAGGATTCGAACAATGAAAGTCTTAGTTACCAGTCTATCGTGCTCTGGAGTGAACAAGGCTCTGAAATCAGCTACAAGGGTCGGTCCGGTTTTTTTTGCCATTACTGTACATTATTAACTATTGTGACAAGTCTAGAGAAACATTACTATTTATTTGAGTGCTTATTTTATACGTAAATTATTTTAGACTGAAAATTACGAAGGTTTATAATTGAAGGGTTCAGAACCATAGTGGACCAACGCCATTTAGTAAAACCGTAGAAAACAAGCGTTAAAATGGAGCTATTACCATAATTTAATTGGATACATATAGTAAGTAATATAAAGTATACACATTCAAACTAAATGCTACGTCAATCTTCATTAAACTATGATATTCACTTAACTTTAACTCTTGCTTTCTTTTTTGCTTGCTTTTGTTTTTAATAAATGGCACTTGGCCCACTATGCCCCTGAACCCTTCAATTGACAATTAGTGTCTTTTTAGATTATTTGCTTATTGCGTTGTTTGTTCTATGGCGATGGACCATTGGCACAAGGACAAGTTTGGTTACCACCCGACTGTACACGTTTGTTGTGCTACTTTTTTGAAGTTCAGAACTAGGCCTACATTATTATTTTTCATTCTGTAGAGATATTGGTCTAGTCCAAGCTCACACAACTTAATAGTTTCGGTACGAACTTCCTAGCTCTGGTCATAACATCCTCCGGAGAGTTTTCGTTTTCCAGAGACAATGAGTCGATAAAATGGTAATGCTGTAGGTATAGCATAATGGTAATGGTAGAGGAAGTCTATGTACTCGGAGAAACCACTTTACATGCAAAAGATCAATGTCTTTATTGCAAATTTAACTCTTGAACTGTACAGCGAGTGGATCAACCTGTACTTCGACACATGGTTCAAAGCTCTACTACTTCATATCATAACTCAATGACCCTGAAAACCTCATAAAATATGAGTACACCTTTGCTCAATCGCTATCAACAACACAGGTCTAGTGATCAATATGGCTGTGGTTTAGCGTGCTTGACTGAAGCAAAGTCCAACACACGTTCCTGATCACTTGATTGTAAAAAGAGACTTTAACCTTCTCGACACTCTAAACTTGTTTGTGTAAACTTTGTTTAATAACCTGTCAAGTGCAGACTAAACCTGTCAAGAACAGATGATTTCAGAAGATTCTGCATTACTTTCAGAAATAAAATTCATTATCATCCATTCTTTATTTCACTTTATCTTTATCTCAATACGTTATCGTTACATAGATTTAAGCCCTGAAGGCACAGAGGAAGTAAGTTTATCAGAAACATGATCTGTAAATATGAGTCCATTGTGCTGCATTAGGTTATAAATATGTTCAAGTTAATCAATTCAAAATTATTATTTCCTGAAATTTTCATAATGTTCCGGTGAACACTAAGGAAAGTCGAAAAGTTCTAAAAAAAAAAAAAAAAGGTATTAAAAAGTTTTCACTTGTATTAAGTCTAATTTTACGCCAAACCAGTAACATGAGATGCTGCCAGGAAGTGAAAAGGAGGATAGTAATGGACAAGGAAGCTTTTAATATAAAAAGGAGCATCTTTTGCGGACCTATGGAAAAATAACTAAGGAAGAGACTAGTGAAGTGCTTTGTTTGGATTAATAATAATAATCAGTGGCGTGCAGTCAACCGCAGTGGTAAGTAATTTCTATACACCGTTGTTTTACTATACTATATTCATTGTTGCATAAATCTAGTTTGAATTTCCCACGCGCGAATCCACTTTGATGTGCTGTCAGATGAGAACTCGCCAGACCCAGCAATACTGAATTTGCTGAGTTAGCGCATGCGCTCTCTATATTTCTGGTGTGCTTTGAGGGCAAGAGAGTGAGAGGGGGTTGGTCGTGTATAATGTAAGAAATCCTGCAAGCTGGCGTTAGGTGACGTCAGAATTCTTAGCCAGTGAGAGCTCACTGTTCTTAGCACGTGGAGCAACGAGCTAGAGTTTCTCTAGCTCGTTGGCGTGGAGCCATAGAGGTATAAATGGTGAATTGATCAGATCAGGATAGCCAATAGTGTAGCCGGAAGGTTTTAAAAATACTGATGATAATATTATTGAACATATTTTACTCGTATCAAGTTGGAAGTTACCTTTTAGCTGGAATGTAAACTTGTTAATAAACAGTAGGCCAACATAGTTAATTTATTTAATATGTTTTATAATGTAGTTATTTCTGGACTGACTTTTATTGCATTCAGTTTGTTAACTTGGTAAGCGTGGCCAACTACAATTTGAATTTGTGTTTACGCTTAGAATTTACACATGTCGCGAAGTAGTTAAAGGTAGTTAATGCAGTTCGCTTTGTGGCATTGTCATTGAAATATTCTAGTTGTTATATTAATTTTATTGAGAACATTTGTAATTTATATGAAAAATGAGTATATTGGAGTGCATAATTGAGAGGCTACATGAGCGACCGTTTTCAACGAGGCCTTTTCAAGAAAAGAAGAGCATTATACAGGAAGGTAGGCCAACCCCTGAGTTGCCAGATTTGGTACATAAACCTAAAAATTGTACCAGACATTTTACAGTTTCTTCTTATGAGAAATATTTATGGCTAGCTGGAAGCAGAAAATATAACTCTCTATTTTGTTGGAATTGTCTGTTATTTGGCCAAGATAGAAATACCAGCTGGACAAAATCAGGTTACATTAACTTAGGGAGCTTCACAAAAGCAGCAGTTTCTCATGAGCAATCTGTTGGGCACATTAAAGCATCCTATTTAATTGCCTCTTTTGGAAGAGTTCGGGTTGACATGCAACTAAGAGACCAGCTTAAAAATGAAATAACTTTTCATAATAAGAAAGTTGAGCAAAACAGGGAACTCCGTAAGAGATTTATTCATGCTGTGTGTTTTCTAAGCAAGCAAGAACTTGCATTCAGAGGCCATGATGAATCCAGTACTTCCATTAATAGGGGTAACTATGTTGAACTTCTGAAATATACTGCAGAATACGATCCCCTCTTGAAAGCACACTTAGAAACCTCTACAGTATTCAAAGGCGTGTCTAATAGAATACAAAATGATCTAATAGAAGCAGTAGCCAAATCTTTATTAGAAGAAATAAAATTATAAATAAAATTAGCCAATTATGTTGCAGTTATAGTTGACGAAACAACAGATGTCTCTAATACTGCACAATTTTCCATTGTACTCCGATACGTACATAATGGCCAAACAAAAGAAAGGTTTATTGGCTTTCAAGATGTAAGTGAAAATCGCACAGCTCCAGAGATTGCTGAGCTAATAAGACAATACTTGACGGAATTTGACAGCAATGATAAACTAATCGCACAGTCTTATGATGGAGCGGCCTCAATGGCAGGTCGTATAAACGGGGTACAAGCACTTATTAAACAGACACATTCACAGGCGTTATTTGTACATTGTTATGCGCATTGTCTAAATTTGGTACTATCAAACACAGTCCATAACATAAAAGAATGCAAAATTTTTTTTAGTAATCTGAGTGGCATTGCTGCCTTCTTCTCCCGGTCACCCAAGAGAACCAAGTTCCTAGATGCGTTTCTACAGAGGAGGCTACCTAGTGTTGCACCAACTCGATGGAATTATACAAAGAGATTGGTGAATACAGTCTATGTCCATAGAAATGACTTATATAAGGTGTTTCATGCAATGCTAAACAATTCAAGTGAAATTGAGAAAGATATTTTGGCACCTGTGAAGGGTTACCTTCTAAATTTGAGAGACTTCACTTTCTGTTTTCTGCTGAGAACTTTTGACAAAATATTTGCATTTACTAGTGTTCTATATAGCATTCTTCAAAGCAAATCTTTTGAATTGTCTTCTGTAGGAAGAAAGTAGATGAAACTCGCAGAAACATATCAGCCATGAGAAATGAATTAGAAACTGTTTTTGCAGAAACAGCAGATGAAGTCGGAGAACCATGCAAAAGAAATGTGAATTACAAACAAATATATTATGAAATATTTGACAAAGTTGACAGCCATCTAGAAAGTCGATTCCAAGACTATGGTAGCTTAGGCTTTTTAGGACTAATATCAAGTGAGAATGGAAAATACGACATTTATCAAAAGCAGTTTCCACAGATTGAATTCTCTAACTTACTTAGTGCCTATGGTAACCATTTTGAGGAAGTCAGGTTGCGAAATGAGCTAACTGTGTTCTATGCTGCTGATGATTTTAAAGAAAAAAGCTCATTTGAGTTATTACAAATAATGTCAGACAAATCCATTTCGACATGTTTTCCACAGCTTTCAAAGTTAATTTTACTAATATGTACAATACCAGTATCTACAGCTTCAGTCGAGAGGTCTTTCTCAGCATTAAAACGAATTAAAACATATTCAAGAAACAGGACTGGCGAAAAAAGACTATAAAATCTGGCGTTACTGTCAATTGAAGCAGATCTTCTTGAAGAAATCAGGCAAAAGGACACATTCTTCTTTGCTGTGCAGGACAGGAGAATAGAGTTCACCATTAAGTAACAAAACAGCACTTTCATTCCTGGCGTACGGTTATCCCACAACATACCTGCATTATGTAAGTATTTTAAATATTTATATTAATACATTTAAGATGATTAATATTGCACTTATTCACTATTATGTCGAACAAATTTGTTTTTTTTTTTTTTTGCTGGGGTATCGATGAATGTCACCGCACGCCACTGATAATAATAATAATAATAATAATAATAATAATAATAATAATAATAATAACAGTGGCGTAGCATGAAATTTTGAGCAGGGGAAGCAAATTCAAGTTGTCTTTCATACAATATGAGAAAACGTATTACAAAAATATAGTTTTAAAATAAACAGTAGTCAATGTCAAGTCAGCAGTCGAAGATTGGTTGGAACCTCTTAAGTAACACCAATAAGGCATGACCTCAAATGGTACGTAGTAAAATATGATTTCACGGTTTACACATATCTCTAACAAATAGACACCTACCCAACATTAGCTCACTCCCTGTCATAGTTAGAGGAATCACAATATTAACGGTCAATGGATACAGTACATTAAGTATGCATCTGTCTTTTGGTTGTGTCGGTCATTTGTTTTTTAGATCACACTTTTGTTCGTAAGTCAGTCTTGATAATAGAATTGTCCTAAAAAATGCAAGTAAATTGGTATCAGGAACTGTTATTTCACTCATTATTTATTATATCAGCCACAATGCACACTAACACTTCAACTGAACACAACTGACGAAAAGGGATAACCCGGAAACTACTTATTTTCAATGTCAAAGCTAGCTTCTTGAAAGCCTTGCGACCAGGATAGTTTAGTTAGAAAGGGATGGAAAATCTGCAGGGTGGGTTACACAGAAGAATGAGTGTAAGAAACCAGTCTGCTTGGAAGCTGATGTGTGCAGGCTTCTTGTTTACTGCTGCATCACAAATCATCCTGAGCTGCCGCATCACAATATTTAACGCGTAAATATAAATTCTATTAAAATTAATAAATAATTTTGTCCATAGGCTGCAGGTTTATTATGAAATTATTATTAACTGGGGAAGCTGAGCTTTTTAGCTTACATTGACGCTACGCCACTGAATAATAATAATAATAATAATAATAATAATAATAATAATAATAACAATAGTAATAAGGAATAATACCTAACCACGCCCACTTTATTGAAAAAATTAAATAATGCCTTGATCTTGACTTCTTCACTTGTCCATTACTCTACTTATAGCTGATATAACTTATGGTTTTAATTGCGACCTTGTGTCTCAATTATTGGTCTGTGCGTTTCTGTAATTAATAATTATTAAAAAATCACGGAACTCAATTCTTTTTAATGTTACAAGGTTACACACGACAAAAACTTGCTGCTTTGAAAACCATGTAAATCAGTATAAATATTATTTCTTACAACTAGGTCAGAAGCTATGAAAGATTGGGTTAAGAAAGCCGAATAGGTTCAATTCTTCCAAATTTCCATTGCAATAACTTTTTCAATATTATCAGTTCACTGTTATATTTATCTTGTAAAATATTCCACTACATAGTCAAATAAACGTGACTTGGAAGCTCAGGAAATGACGAAGGCACAGCGCTACAACATACCACACACTGTGATCCAACACTACATCACAACTTTTTAATTAGGTAAGTAATTATTAGAATACGGATTAATGGCAAAATGCCTTTTATTTTGTTGGTGACCGTCACAAAAGTAGTAAGTGTACAGACGTGATATTCATAATCTATCAAACATTATGGGGCACTGGTGTACGCAGAATTGTCACTGATAAAATTATTTACAATTTTACATTATCAGTATTTTAGATTTTGTGTATTAGGCCTATCATTATCATCATCATTATCATCATTATCATCATCATCATCATCATCATCATCATCATCATCTAGTTTTCAGGGAGTTAGCGAAGATAGCACTCAGTGTCGCCATTAGTACATAAATATATCCGCATTATAGAATTAAAAATTTAATCTTCGTCTAATGATTGCAAAAAAAAAAAACACTAGGTTTAGCGGAAAACCGCTATTACTGTCAATTATTATGAAAATAATTTATACTTAATCTACATCACCATTTTTCCCCAACATCTTTTTTTTTTTCGTCCCAATAATGGTGTCACCTATTGAGAACTAGCGGAACTATTTCAAAGTTTTTCAATTTGTTTTATCTTTGGTTCTAACTTATACCACAGTCTAGTATATACAGTCACGAAGCTTGAGTTGAGAGGGTACTAGGAACAATAGACTTTGCCGGTACTATTTCGCATTGTCTGTAATGAGGCGATAGTAGCGATCCTAGTGGTTAGCAACTATCTATGGATGCATATTCTCTGCTATTGATCTTCGTAGCTGTATATACTAGGCTGTGCTTATACTATGGTTAGAACGTTGGCTTACACGATCAGAAAATTGTAGGTCAGATATCTTTGAACGTCAGTGTACATACATTACTACTAATCTTATTCATCCATTTCCTTTATGGATATTCCATCTCTTTTATGTAACATTAACGATTCCACATATTTTAATGTGGTAATGAAATCTATCAATACTGCAGACTCACATTGGGATACTATTATTAGTATTACTTATTAATAGTTCAAAAGTACATAAACTTAATAATTTAAACTGATATATGCACAAATAGTGATTATACAGAATAAATATACAATTTAATAACAAATTTTCTATCATATAACTATTCAATTTATGTTGGTTTAACTTACACTTACTTCGGGTACATTGGGATACAATGATTTTCGTTTTTACTTTTCCATTTTGTACAATTCTAACCTAAAAGCATTGAAAAATAAATAAATGCAACCCAAAGTCCAAGAAATTACCTGTAATATGTGTAAGTATAACAGACTAATGGCATTAGGTCTATGTATTACGTAAATATCGTATGTGTCGTCTAGTTTATTAATATGTAAATGTAACTTGTATTACAACTTTTTAAAGGATCCTGAGGTGAAAGACAAATGGGTCAAAGCTGTCGGGGGGGGGGGGAACTGGATGCCTACTCGTTGCAGCATAATTTGTTCCAGTCACTTCAGGGAGGAGAATATGGATGTAACGTCCTTCTCAGGTGTTCGTATCAGAAAGGGGGCGGTACCGTTTAGATATATTCAACCTACCCAAAATATTTCCAACCTATATAACCAAATGTGTGTAGTATGAACATTAAATAATAATTAATCATAATAATATAGTGTGTACAAAGTAGGCCTGTTATATTACTTATTATTAACGGTAGGAATTTATACCACAACATAAGTTAGTTGTGCATAGACTGTCGTTACGTCATGAATAAGGTATGGCCAGGTTACAACTGAAATGTGTTGTGTATCGCAGCAATTGAATATGGATATGCTTCTCGTGCGTAGGGTTCAGCGTTGTGCCCCGGCAATTGGTTTACATTGCACTGCGATTCGTTGGTTGGTTAACCACATAAAGCTACAACCTCATCCTGCTTATACCACGGCAAAGTTCCCTAACAGGTGCCCGTGCACTTCCATTGCAAGCTACACCCACTCTTTCTTTCAACAACGAACACTCAATGCATAGCTAACCTTGTAGTCTCTGTGGGTAAATTCCTATCTTTACTTATTATGAATCATTATTTTCAGGAAAGAAGATCAGTAAAATGAAAGTATGCTGAAAATTCTTGTCTCTCCACTGTCACAGTTGTAGATGAAGCTGGGACCTATGCTATGACTTCGACAGCTGATACTGAAGTGAAATTCAGATTCTGTCAAAGAAGAATACGGTACTTAAAGAAAGCTAAGTTGTGTATAAAAAGAAGATTAACACATTACGACAGTGTAATCAGCGAGTGGTAAAAGAAGTGGCTGATTTGAAAGATGTGTTGAAAACTCTAAAAAAGGAAAACTGTGATTTGTTAGTCCTTGCTAAACCTTCGTAGGCCTATAACTTATTTGACTTTAAAATCCTCATCTTTTAGTAAGAATGGACAGCCACGTGTTCAAATGGTTTAATTTTTCTTCCCTGTTTAAGGAATGTCTAAATAGATTATCGCATCGATATCTAAAATATCATTCACACAATCATAACCACTGTTGATTTGGCAAAACTGAAATATTTAAAAGACATGTTGGTTCAGAAAAGTGTGAATACAATTAATAATTATATATAATAAATTTTCAGTGAAAAGTGTATTTGACTGCATATTTATTATACAGTGTGTTTCAAAAATATGAGGCATAATTTCAGGTATGTATTTCCCACATGTAGACAATCAAAATAGTTCATTACAACATGTGCCCGGAAATGCTTTATTTCCGAGTTATGGCCTTCACAACATTGAAATTCACCGGAACGTTTTTCTTTCCGCAGGTCGTTGCCGTCAAAGGAGACATTAAGAGGGCACTCTGACAGTTCATTCCGAGGCGAAGGTTACATTCAGTGTTGTGTAGGCGTTAGACTGTGCGACATGTATTCAAATCAAGAGCTGGCGGAGATACACTTCATGTACGGTAAGGCGGACGGCAATGTTGCGCTGGCTCGTCGTTTGTACCAGGAGAGGTACCCACAGCGACAATGTCCAGATCGGAAGACATTTGTACGTCTCCATTACCGTCTGTGCGAGTATGGAAAATTTAACTCTCCTGGTTTGGGAAGGGGACGACCAAGATCTACAACTCCAGAAGTACTGTACAGGAGGAGATTCTGGAGGCTGTGAACATGACTCCTATCAGCACACGAAGGGTAGCGTTGCAAGTCAATATTCCTCATACGACAGTCTGGAGACTGTTGAAAGAGTATCAATTGTATCCTTATCATCTGAAACGTGTACAGGCCCTGTCACCAGCAGATTACCCTGCACGAATTAGGTTCTGTCAGTGGTTCTTGCAGCAATGTGGTGTAAATCCGAACTTTCCTGGAGTTTGGGATCGTGTTCGCAGGTCAATGAGACATCGATGTGAGGTCTGTATTCAAACAGGAGGTGGACATTTTGAACATCTTCTGTAATGACAACGACCTGCGGAAAGAAAAACTTTCCGGTGAATTTCAATGTTGTGAAGGCCATAACTCGGAAATGAAGCATTTCCGGACACATGTTGTAATGAACTATTTTGATTGTCTACATGTGGGAAATACATACCTGAAATTATGCCCCGTATTTTTGAAACTTCCTGTATATAATTATTAATTAAAACTGAAATAACTTACGCGAATGAACTTAAAACTTCACTTAATGAAACCAAGGCCCTGGCTGACGAACACAATTATTAAAATGCACATCATACAAGCAACGCCCTGCATCCAATCAATTTCTGTGTCGTATAAATGATCATTTAACATTATTCGTTTCATATAACACCAGAATGAAGTCAATTTAATGAGAAGGGAATGTATTTACACGTCCTTAATGTGCTATGCCTAAGTAAGCAATAAACTGAGGTGATCAGCTGTTCAGCGACGCTGCCATCTAGCCGTTTCTACACTCGCTAAACTGGAATCCAGAGGTGCATAACATTTAACATGGATAGTTACAAGAAGTGTATACACGAGAGAGCTTATACGGCGTTTATTGGTAACATTTGTGTTTAAACGGTGTATAAGTCTGGTGTAATATTTATACACTGTTTATTAATAAGACCGTAATAATATAATTAGTTATTTCTTCACTTTACTCCAACGGTGACCAAAGCGGATGCCGTGATTACATCGTGTAATCACAGACATTCAAACGGGTACGAGGAGTTTCCTGTACATTGCTGTGTGTTTTATTCAAGTAGTGAAGGTAAGTAGTGGCGGTATCATATCGTTCTACAAACTCTGTCTCTACAAGCAGTAAGAGGTGGTTTCGTAAAGAATGAGGAGAATTTTTTTGTTGTTCTGTCGGACAAAATGTAATATGTTTACTTTGCTCAACGGTTCAATTAGAAGTATATAGAAACATTAATTGCCTCGCTGAATAATGTATTATTATTATTATTATTATTATTATTATTATTATTATTACTGATCACTAAGTATGTGTTTCTATAATTCTTCTGTACGTGCATGAATATTGATATTTTTAGATCTTCTTCCTAGAAGGATAAAATTATTAGGTTCTATCTCAATTTTAATCTTCTTAATCTTTAGATGAGAGTAATTATTTTATGTTATTCATTTAATAATAATATTGTAGAAAAACTGATTCAATATTGTGTGCCAACGAACTGTTAAACCAGGAATTTACATGTCTTAAATCATAGCCAAGAAGAGAAAGATGACATAAATAGATGTAAGGAAGTCAGCTACCTAATGGGGTTTGAAATATCTCGTGCTCTAAAGCCTTTTAGTAGAACAGATTTTCTCAAAAGAGTAATGATTAAAATAGCTTAAATAGCTTGTTCATAAGAAGTTTTTAATTTAATTTTGAAAAACTACGAATTTCTCGACCAAGTATCGAGAGAAGGATTTAGAAAATTTCTGATTACATTCCAGAGGAAAAAGAAGCAAGAAAAATCGTATATTATTCACAGGCTCTTTATAACAGCAATGACATTACTGATACAGCAAAGCTTGAGATTTTTATCCGCGGGATTGATCAAGATGTTAGTACAGAAACCACCACTGGTTACAGTTTTCATGCCAAGTAACTTTCCTTCGTCTCCTTACTTCATAGGCTGTCTTTCGCAGATAATCACTGCAGTTCGAGTTTTGGTCACCGCTGCTTTAATGTATGTGATACATGGATTTACATCTTCAGTATTGGTATTTATTAGTTTTACTCTTCATTAGGTATTATTCTAATGTTACTCAACGGATTTTTTTAGCTTATCGAACTTAAAAATAAATGGTTAATTTTAAGTTTTTAGATTGATTTAGATTTTGTGTATCAATTTACTGGTAAATTAAATGAGAAAATGGAGAATTAAGTAGCCTACCGGTTTTTTTTCGACATGCAAAATGATTAAGTAAATTGCATAAAAACAGTTTCTTAATGTGGTATAATCCGTCGGTTACCTTGCTAGCCTAGCGGTTTGTGCTGCTAGTTATCACTAGCTATCAAAAGTTGGCAAAAATGACCTCGGCTTCGGAATTGTATAACAGAATGTTAGTTGCGGCAAGGTCTCAATATACAGTTGAAAGTGACCCGTGCAGTGTCTTAATAAATATACCTGGAATACTGTTAAGAAGGTGGCCACCCATGTCTTCACCAAGGTCACTTCAGCAGTTGTGATGAGACAGAGAACAAAGAAGATAGGTTTCACCAGTGATTCAGTAATTCGCATCCCTATTTATTTGCGGCAGGTGAAAGTAGGTAGAATTTTCTTTTTTATAATTGAATCTCTGATTGCAAAAACACTGAATTCGTCCGCTAAAGCTTTATTTTGCGTACTTGATACATAGCTATTAAAGAATAAATGAGAAATGACACTACATTTTTTTTTAATTTACGACGCTTCATCAACTACTATGGTTAACTAGCGACTGAGTGAGATGAAGGTGATAATGCCAGCGAAATGAGTCTGTGGTCCAGCGCCAAAAGTTACCCAGCATTTGCACTTAATGGATTGAGGGAAACCTCGTAAGAAACCTCAACTAGGTAACTTTCCCCAACCTGGATTTGAACCCTGGCTCGTTCGTTCACGGTCGGACGTGCTAACCATTACCCCACTGATGCTATGTTAACATTTGAGCCGTTCAGAGCAGAAGTGGTGTAAGTCAAAAATGGGTAATGAGGATTAAAGTAAACATTCTGTAAAATACAGCGCAAAGTAGCAATTAATATTCAATTTATTTCAATTATTAGTAGTCAGTGGATAGCAGGAAGGACATATTAATTGCTAATTTGCGTTGTATTTTACATAATTTTTACTTTAAACCTCATTACCCAATTTTGACTTACATCACTTCTGCTCTGAAAAAAGAAAAATAGAGTTGGATAAATACATGTAAGAGACTATATCTCGAGAAATCGTGTACTCACAACAGTACGTGAAAACAATACCATTTGTTTAATTTAGAAAAAAAAATGCATGACTATAAACTGAATATGCACAAGTATGAATCTAACTGAACCAGCAAAAATAAATTTTAAAATATAAACCACATGGACGTCCAAGAATTACATAATCAGAGAACGGAACAGACTATTATATCCTAATTTAAAGAAAAAATGCATTTTAACGATATTACATTTTTGTTAAATCTCTTCTCTAGTCAGCTATGATTTAGACCTAAATAATCGTATATTATTAGAGTCTGGTAGACTTTACAACATATTTATAAGACCTTGATTAAATTGTTCTTAAAGGAATGTAAAATAAGAAAACAGATGTTCAATACATTGTTTTTCTTTTTCCAGAGAATAACAGTTGATATTACTTTTTTTTCATTGTAGCAATTAGTTGAGTGGTAAACCTGCTTAACTGGAATGAAGTAGAGGAAATGCAAGCAGAGGTCTTAGTAAGCTGACGGCTAATCGTGCGCTGTAAAGATGCTGAAGGAAAAATATGAAAAACCTGTAAGTAATATTGAATTTTCAGTGCATTCTGTAAAGCAGAATTAATGAATACAATAATAGTACTTATATTATGATACAAGGTTCGGAAGTGCTTTTTACAAAAACTAAGAAAAGTTTGAAAAACATGTATTGTACAGTATTTTTTTGCATGGTAGTATATTTTGAAAGTAATATTTTTAAAAATCTTAATATACAGTACATACGTTACACAATGAACAGCTGATTGAAGGTTAGCAGTCTGGCCAACGTAAAAACTTCACCATCAACTTCAATATGAAGGAGTAAAAATGATTCAGGTACTTGTAATATTTCGTGTTCAATTGGAATTATTTTTATTTCTTTTTCTTAAGTGAAGTTTGAATTGTTTAAATAAAGTTTAGTACATTTAAATAGCAGTAATTTGTTTTGTATAATGTATATTAATTAACACTGCCTTTTGAGTATGATTTTCACATGCATTGTAGGATTGTAGCATACAGATAAGCAGAGCTTTTCATTACAACTCTACAGTAGTTACTTGTAATATATCAACATACTTATCTAGGTTGGCAACTCTGAATTCAGTAAAATCAACTTTCAATCGTGGCGGTCGTTTCCTGTAACGACGAAAAAACATTAACGTGCAAAAGTCATTTACATAGGATTTTACACATAAAATTGAACTACATTTTACAACACATAGGACCCAAAAATGTATACACAATTTCACAGATGTTATATTATAATGGACTCTCAGGGCCATATTCACAGATATTCTTAGCGCGGGCTTCCGGTGGATGATCAGCGAACTATTTCGTATTCATAAACCAGTGTTAGAAGTATGATATGATATGATATGATATGATATGATATGATATGATATGATATGATATGATATGATATGAATCCTGTACAAGTAATCAGTCGATAGCCGGGGCTAGTTTAGCACGCTCGTAGCGCGGGCTAGCGAAATGTCTATGCATAGCATCCTCAAAGTTTAACTGAATTAGGCCCGTTACACACCAGAGAGAAATATGTAATATATTCGTCGAGCTATGAAAAATGTTTTCCTTTAGCACGGAGTAATGCTCAAAATAAGACATAGCTGACATTTTCGGCTAGCGACTTTTTGAAAACATAGCTGCTTATTTCCCGCTCCCACAGATAACCTAACCTAATTGTAGCCTATAAAATTATATTACGTAAATGAAATTGAACAATTAATAGAAAGGCAGATGTTCAAATTTTTGTACCTAACTTTATTTCTATCAGCGCATATCAAACCCAAAGACCTTGTAAAGTACAAAGTCTTTGATCAAACTGCCTTCCGTATGACGTAATAAAATTCATGTTTTAATTATCTATACAGAGATGGCTCCACTGTGTAGCCACATATTTCTCGCTATAGTGTGATGACGTCAGGCTAAGCTAAGCCGTGTCCCCACATTAGACTACATAGTTCATAGCTCTCGCTGCAGTGTGGAACCGGCCTTTCTGCAGTAATGTATACTGGGTGTTCATTTCAAAGTGTGTCATGACGTCACTGTTGTTGGGTCACCGATTTGAAGCGAGTTTCAGCTGATATGTTAGAGAAGTTGCCTATTATTTAAGGCGTTCTTCAATTTGAACTTGAGAACGTGTACGGTATAACTTGAACGTCGTAGCAACAGATGGCGGTCTGTACGGTCTGTGTGCTACCATAACCTCTTTCGAACTGTGTTTTGCGCCAGCAAGTCGTACGCAGGGTATTTGTTATCATCGGTTGCGTACGATAACATTACACAACACAAATCAAATGCTCCGTGTCCATGTTGACCGTCGAAGTTAATGTCAACAAATACGTAAGTAATCGTCTTAACCCTCTCCCCATATCCCGACAGTACGTATTTCCAAACAGTTCACATTCCTGCCACTACCGGCGTTACCGTACGTATCGGCACGTACTCTTCAGAATGAACGCCGTACTTGCTAGCCAACTTCTCTGCCTCTTAGATTATACACCTGAGCTGCGGAAGTGTAGGAAGATTGAATTCTCTAGGCTCATCAGCTAGCCACATGACGGCATACAGCGAGCCAAGACACATTTTGAACTGAACACCCAGTAGTATGAAACACTATTGAAAGATAATGCTAGTCGTATAAATACTAGAGCCAACAATGCAACTGGTAGGACAGTAAAAAATATATGACTGCATGTATGTCATTCAATAAAAAGGCACAAGAGTACGAAGAATTTGCGAGAAAAATTATTTGACCTAACAAAGTACAATTTAACCAGAATGGTAGAGTGTATGACAGTTATAATTATTAATTTCAACATGTTAGTTACCTTTAATAGTCATACACTGTATTTCTTGAAATAGATAAGGTTTTGCGCCACGCTAGCCGTCTGGCCGTGAAGTCCCGATAATTGTGAATGTGTAGTAATTACGAGTATTATCTTTACGGGAATTAGAACGGAATCGGTAAAAGTACGATTCAAGAAGTAATAACAGTCTCTTCATATATTACAACAACTTTTACCAAGTAGGCCCTATTATTCTTTAGCGCTAGAATGCATTGCGAACAGTCTGGGAGGCTAGTTTTCAATCATAAATAGACACTAACTGCATCACAAACAAGATGCAAGTGTTTCCTAATAGTACCTGTGTCGCGCGCGAAAAATGACGTCACGTCAATATAGTCCGTAGCTAACGAGAAAGACAGGCTTCGGGACGAATCGAAGTCACGTGATTATCATGGTCTAGTCATGGCCATCCTGACAATCGTCTAATATAAATACATGGTCAAAGTTCTAAAAAACAAAGGAATTGCTATATTAAACTCACGTTAAACAATATAGTCTACGGACAGTTAACTTATTTCTATACGCCAGGGCCAGAATACTGTCCCCCTAGTAATTAGAGTAGAAAGATAGTTCCAGCAGTGGGAATGAATGTACAAATGCAGGAATGTAGCAATATTGGATCGTGAACAGTGTTCAAGTATATGTTATTTAATTGGGTTTTATTATTTTTAGAATACTCTACTGCAAGTCCTCCACTACGTAGTGCTGCTGCACCATTGGTTCGTGGCTTACTATTCTTCGTTTGTGTTGGACTTCCATGACGCTGATCTACAGTATGTAAAGGATCTCAATCGCTTCCCAGTAGCTTACGTCACCACCTGGAATTTCGTAAGTTGTTTACGTAGAATCTCCATGGAATAAGATTAAAATATACTTAATAAACTCAAGTGACTACGGATTATTATTGTGTATTTGTGACTTGATGGAGTGTGAGAGAAGGCTCTAAGGTCTTAACTCCGCCGCTTCATCTGCAATACTCGTACTGTCAGTGACTCAGGAGAAGGCGAGAGCGGACTGAGGAGGAAGGGATGTGAACAGATAATGTACGACAACACGTGAAATATTTGTACTGCAGTAAGCGGAAACATTAGGTCTCCTTCTGTTCAACTTAGCTTTAATTTCCATACGCATTGTTACTCATGTTTCCTGCACGAGTAATAACCGAGCTACTGGGATGCTTATCTGAGCGATGTTTATAATAATCAACAGCGATAGTCAAGAAGGTCACATTCTTTCCGCTCGTCTTCTCCTGAGTAACGGACAATAAATTTGACCATATAACGTCATCTTTCATGGGTCCGCCTAAAGGAACGTAGAATAGCACATTCTTTATCTGTTCTGTTTAGAATATTATTCACTTCTACTCCAAAATATCTGAGAACTCGCTTTGAATATCTTACAACGTTACGGAATCAATATCAGGCCTCACTATCCATTCCTCGTCACCGCATCTCTTTCTATTCATCCCCTTTCACAGTGTCAGTTTGTCGCCTATGGAACTCCTTACTTCGTCATTACAGGGATTGCCGAAAGATTAATCAATTTAAATTAAGAATTACACACTTTTACATGAAATTGATTTGTGTTAGCCGATTTTTATAGGTTATTCTGTTTGTATATAAATTGTCATTTAGGCCTGTCAAAGTAGAATTAGGATATGAATTGTAAATAACTTAATTATGTATCATGTTTACTTAATATTTCATTATAGCCCATGTAAGCTTGTTAATGTGCATGAAAATGATTTTTATATTTAAGTATGACTTTACTATTTTTGTCATTGTTTCATTATGCATTTCACTTCTGGTAGTGTGGAAGAGAAGGCCTCATGGCCTTAACTCTACTAGAATAAATAAATAGACAGACAGACAGACAGACAGACAGACAGACAGACAGACAGACAGACAGACAGACAGACAGACAGACAGACAGACAGACAGACAGATAGATAGATAGATAGATAGATAGATAGATAGATAGATAGATAGATAGATAGATAGATAGATAGATAGATAGATAGATAGATAGATAGATAGATAGATAGATAGATAGATAGATAGATAGATAGATAGATAGATAGATAGACGGGTGGACAAACAAACAAACAAACAAACAAACAAACAAATAAATAAATATAAATACAATAAATAATAACCATGTATATTTTGTTTTACATATTTACTTCACTACGCAAAATCCAGATTGCATGCGTAAACGCATGGAAAATTCAACCGTGTAGACGCACCTTAAGATCTTGGAAACTGTAATCAAGTGAGTTATTATTTAAACGAATTTCTCCTTGAGAATACAGACACGAGTTCTATTTGGTAATAACTATAAATTATTATATTTCCACTTTTTTATATCCACATCAATTTCGTTGCATCTCTGCATCTTCATAAAGCTCTTTAGACCATACCCTTTAGGTAATTTGCTACATTACCCTCATTCTTCTATACATAATAATTCTAAACTGTTTTGCTCTACTTGTCTTAAATTCAGGACGTACAGTTATTTGAGGTAACTTTGTACCATTTTTATCATACTTTTATACTTATTAAAATAGTGCCTATTGAAATTGATGTTTAAAACTAAATTATTTAAGAAAACTACTTATTTTATGGATTGACACATAATACAACCTAATAAAATAATAAATCATATTTTAAATAGGTAAAATTTGTACATGTGTGTTTTCCTATTAAACTCAATTCTTTATATTCTCTTTCAAATTCAAGGTAACTTTTGACCATACAGTAACAAAATACATGAAATTTTATTTCATATGAAGTCACAAAAAATGTTTATTGAAAAGGTAGAACATTTAAGCCTATTGTAACAATAAAATATACTAGCACTACAAAAGAAAATATAACACAATTTTTATATCTTTATTGCCTACATATATATGTTTGACGTAAGTTATTTTTAATTCGCTAATCAGCTTTCGCTTATTAACTTCCGTTATTACTTCAGACATGTCAGGCCACATCCAATGCATTCCCTTCTTGATCTTACAACCGACTTTGTATCTGGAGACGGAACCATGCAGTTCAATGCCATTGATTGTAGGCCCACCATGGAACACTGATCCTTTATATAAGACTATTACAAAGTCATCATAGAACAGAGCACCAACATTCTCGGTGAAAACATACTTGGCCTCCCAAAATTATTTCTGTGTTTATTTTTCAATTTATTCACTAGTGTTTGTCCTGGGATGGAATACAAACGTGCAGCTTCTCGTTGGCCAAGTTTTCCAGGGTTTGTAATATCTAGTGCCTGCTGCGGGTTTTACTGGAAACCCTTGGCTTTACTGCATACTGTCTTCTCTCCGGAGAATCCTTTTCCCTCTTTCTACTTACTTACTGGCTTTTAAAGAACCCGGAGGTTCATTGCCGCCCTCACATAAGCCCGCCATTCGTCCCTAAATGTTATGGTTTATTTAACGACGCTCGCAACTGCAGAGGTTATATCAGCGTCGCCGGATGTGCCGGAATTTTGTCCCGTAGGAGTTCTTTTACATGCCAGTAAATCTACTGACATGAGCCTGTCGCATTTAAGTACACTTAAATTCCATCGACCTGGCCCAGGATCGAACCCGCAACCTTGGGCATATAAGGCCAGCGCTATACCAACTCGCCAACCAGGTCGACATTGGTCCCTATCCTGAGCAAGATTAATCCAGTCTCTATCATCATATCCCACCTCCCTCAAATCCATTCTAATATTATCTTCCCATCTACGTTTCGGTCTCCCCAAAGGTCTTTTTCCCTCAGGCCTCCCAACTAACACTCTATATGCATTTCTGTATTCGCCCATACGCGCTACATGCCCTGCCTATCTCAAACGTCTGGATTTAATGTTCCTAATTATGTCAGCTGAGGAATACAATGCGTGCAGTTCTGTGTTGTGTAACTTTCTCCATTCTCCTGTAACTTCATCCCTCTTAGCCCCAAATATTTTTCTAAGCACCTTATTCTCAAACACCCTTAACCTATGTTCCTCTCTCAAAGTGAGAGTCCAAGTTACACAACCATAAAGAACAACCGATAATATAACTATTTTATAAATTCTGTAATGAGGCGATAGTAGCGATCCAAGTAGTTAGCAACTGTATATGGATGCATATTCCCAACGTATTGAGCTTCGTAACTGTATATACTAGACTGTGATATTATGTTGTGAAGTTTTCTTTTTTTAACAAACTTTCTGTAACAACAGAAATGATACGTTTTCCGAAAATTAGAAATGAAATGTATAACTATCAAATAACGTGTCACATGTTAATTCCTCATTAACACTTATTTTACTAATTACTTAATAATAATAATAATAATAATAATAATAATAATAATAACATCAGTACTAAGAACAATAATAGAAAGTGTTATCATTTTGAAACACGGTGTATAATACTGATATATTAAATGACAAAAAAATTATAGCGCGGGATCTTCATTAGGCTTTGGACAATGAAGAACAACACTTCGACACTAGTCAGCCAGGTAATATTCTAAAAATTAACAAAGTAAAGAAGTTGAGAAGTTGATCACTGATATTATATGTGTTAAAAGTGTGTATAGAATGAAACACACACACACACACACACACACACACACATATATATATATATATATATATATATTAATTTTCATTATTGATACCATATTTACAGGCTGGTCATATGCTGTTCTTCTCTGTATGTGCGTTACAAGACGCCTTCGGACACAGATTTACTGCTCGTAACAGAATTTTGATCCAGAAGATTCAAGATTTTCTCTTCACGATACTTGTATATCCTGGTACCATGGTAAGCATATTATTCAAATAGTAATATTAGGATTTTCCCTTTTGTACACTGTGTAAAAAATTTATTTCTGGTGTTTACTTTAAATTATTTTACGTTAACTATTTGAATCCAAGTCATTTTAAATTTAATAAGGTGCATCACCTTTTTCGCGTACTTAATACGAATAAATGTAAAGTGATGACAATATGTACCAGCAAAAAGAAAATATGTTTACATCTTACTCTATTAATGACAAAAAAGTGGACTGTGTTTCGAGAATAAGATATTTGGGTATAGAATTATAATCTAACTTTCAAACCCTACACTATAACAATTACCTCTGATTGAGGTTTCGGCTGATATATACATCTATTATCAGGCAGTACATTTCACTTGACGATATGTGTCAGAGGAAGAACAATTGTATGTATGCATTTGAAGTCTGATTAGTGGAATATCTAGCTAATCGGCAATGTATGCATTGGAGGGGGAAAGAAACTGGCCACCCTATCCCATTATCTCTTGGCCTAGTTGCCTCATAAGTGATTTCATATTGCTATCATTTGTGAGGTTGGACGTTTTGATTTTCGAACGATTTCCTTAACAAGAAAAACAATATTGTTATGTTTATATTTTTCTCTTTCTAAATTTGTGTCCTTCAGTCTTTGAATTCTTAGCATATCAGGTACCTATATCAAGTACTGCAAAGTAATGATTCTAATAACAATACAAACTATATTCAATCTAAAAGTATATTATTATTATTATTATTATTATTATTATTATTATTATTATTATTATTATTATTATTATTATTATTATTATTATTATAGACGTTTTCACACATCACACCCACTGCTATATGTCATCTTCTGCCACTCAACATTCTTCTCATTCTGATGACTTCCTTTTTTGGATCTGGTTAATTTTGAATAATTTAAAGAAAAAATTGTTGTTCCGCGGCCGGGTATCGATCCCGGGACCTTTCGCTTAGCGCACGAATGCTCTACCGACTGAGCTCCCCAGGAACCATACACGACACCGTCACAAATTTTCCTTTTTTTATCCACACAACTCAAATGGGCTGACAAGACGCCAGAACCCAACTTTGAGTGCACACGAATTGTGTGTGACTTAAATTGTGGCTTCCTGTTAAAGTACTTCCAGTAACGAATATATTATGCAAATCTGGCTTTACAGGGAGCTACTACCTGAAAGCCAGATTTGCTGGTTAATTTTGATGATCATTCATTTGTAAAACGAAATAGCCTATCTAACCAATAACTCCGACAATAACAGCTAATATGGCGATGAAACAAATGAAGACAAAACTAATGTCATCTTCATGGTATTTTCTAACAAGAACCGGATAAGTTTGTGACTTGTCTGTCTTTGCTAGAAAGACGTTGGACTAATCCGCTTTTTGCAGAAACGCTACATTTTTACTCATTTCAATGGCACAAATCAGGTTTTTGTAGAAACTTGTTATGTTAATAGATGTCGCTTGAAATGTAGTGAAGAGAACTGTACCATGCTCAAAATTTGAATTTTTGGGCCTTGTCCGGTTTTTGCTATCAACCCTTCAATTAAATCTATACTTTCTTTGGAGAAGAGTACAAAAAATTCATCCATCCATCCATCGCATTACATTACATTCCAGAAATAAGTATGCAGGCACTGATTGTAACGATGTCCGTACACACTGTAAGAAAACCTGATTTCCTTCTAATGTTACTTGTCTATGCTTTCCTTGGCCTGACCTCATTAATGTATTGCTTATGTTGCAGTTGGTATTGACGACATTCTGGGGTTTTTACTTTGTGGACCGCGAGCTGGTGCTGCCTCGTTCGGCGGACGAATTTGTCCCCCAATGGTTCAATCATTCACTACACACTTTCATTTTTGTGGCCGTTCTTTTGGAGATCATGCTCACCCGAAAGCGCCTATCTGGACCATTAATGACTCGGGTTGGTCTTGGCTTCTTCTGCGTAGGATATGATTCAGTGTAAGTATAAAAACTTGGATTCGGATAATTTTCTCGAAATCTAATGTTATACATCAACTTAACTAATAACATAATTATTATCGTAATCATCATCATCATCATGTACTTCTGAGCGCATTCGGAGTCTCCCCAATACCCTTTTCCAATTGCTTCGTGTGTATTAGGTAGTTCTGGATTCATTTTAAGAGTTCAAGGACTTTCGTTATTTCTGTCATTAAGGGGTTAGGTGCAGCTTACAGCAGTAAAATTTTGGAAGTATTCAACATTTTTTTCCTTCATTACTGCATCTTGTACAATAATGAAAATTAGTATGTGTAAAACACTGTCCTTCTGCTATATGAAAAAAATATGTTTACGATTAAAAAAAATTATTTACATTTTATTTTTTTCAAAATTCAGTTCACCTTGCAGTAATGAAGCGTTTCCCACATAACTCAAACACTATCCAACATTCTGTGATGATATGTTTCGTGTGTATTTATGCATGTCATATTTACAACATGACGCAAGATCACTTCTTTACCTTTGATAGACTGTCTGATAAAAATATATTCGTTTTAAAAATGGTCAAATAAAAAAAATATTATTTATTAAGGAATGTAGTTGAAAGAGCATGATATTGTAAACATGAGTTTCAGCAATAAAATAAAAGAGAAAGAACATGAAAAAGTTAACAAGTTTATGACTTATGAGGGGAAATGCATCATCATTGCACAATGAACTACCACCATCATGAATTTTGAATATATATATATATATATATATATATATATATATATATATATATATATATATATATATTTATATTTTAAATCGTAAAAATATTTTTATGCTCGACCATGCCGAAATGTAGTAATTATACACCTGGTAGCAGTCCTTTAATGCTTGTCATTAAAGTACACCTGTTCTTTAAAGTTCAGGTTTTCGATTATTCTCGGATATGCAATCGAAAGACGAGGGAAACGTCACGGAGGCTGGAAATCCAATACTGTCACAGAAGGTTATGTTCTGTTACTATAATAATTAGCGTTAATTGTAAATAATATTCAAATAAATTCAATTTCGTATGAAAATTATGAAACTGGCTTGCGCTCGTTTCATAAACAAACGTACTCGTGTCTTAATTACTATCATTACAGGCTCGTTGCATAATGTACTATTTTCATGTAGCAGAAGGACAATGTTTTACACATACCAATTTTCATTATTGTACAAGACACAGTAGTGGAGGGAAAGAATGTTGAATATTTAAAAAAAATTCTACTGCTGTAAGCTGTACCTAACCTCTTAACTTATCATTAAAGATAAAATAACTTACAGAAATAAAACTTATAAGTAAAACCATTTCATTTATCGGAACCATAATGTCAGTCAAATCATTCTAAGTTGATTCAATTTAAAACACTTATGGTTAAAATTCACAAAATCGGACAAAATGAGATAAGTTTCACAGATATTTTAAATTATGTATTTATTTAGTTCATTTTTCTGTACATTATTGTTAATATGAAGATCGGTGTTACATAACTGGCCATAATATTTAAAAGAAAATTTTATTTTATTCTACAAAATATGTAATAATGTCCACAAAAATGTTAGTTCTGTGACGTCTCAGAGCTGACAAAAACCAATTTTCAATTTGTTATCCTTTAAATCTCACGTTGATTACTGAGTTTAAGATTATGTTTAATATGCACACCATCATATCTCATTGTTAACACATTTACGTATTTTACGGAATTTAACTATCTCAGAACTGACTGGTAATACAGGTATTCACCGGAAAACAGTTACATGTGTTTTTCTTTCCCTCGTATAAAAATTACAAATCACCCTTTCACTGCATACTCCTACACTGTGGCCCATACCGTCAAGCAACCAACACTGAGTGCACACAAACTCTGTGTGACTTAAATTGTGGTTTTACTGTTAACGAACAGTGACGTGTATTATGCAAATCGAGCTTTCAGGAATAACTCCCTGTGAAGTTGATTTGAATAATTTCGAGAGAAATTGGTTGCTTGACGGTTGTCGGCCCACTTTGAGGTCTGTGGATATAGAGGGAAAAATTGGATCGGTGTCTGGTAGAGTTCCTGGGTAGCCCAGTTGGTAGAGCGTTGGTACGTTTAACCAAAGGTCGGGATACCCGGCCGCGGAAGGATTTTTCTCTCGAAATTATTCAATTTTCTAATTAATTTTATTGTAATGTAATATGTATGAAATTACATATTATTTGAAACAATGACTAACTTTACCAACAACAGTAAACAAAAGTAATTTATTTCGGTGCTTAATCTGCTAATAATCGTGCTTTAATAGCTTACTATTGGTGTAATATGAAAAATGATCGACAATCCGTAGTTACAAATACTGTATAATATTGTCATGTCTTCACGATACCAACAATCAGCTTTATAATTTTAAATATTAAGCTCGTTCTCATAGAAGTTGTAACGTAGCATTTAGAATTGTTTGCTTTCATATTTTCAAATCTTACTGTTACAATTTTGTGCTACACGTGTTTATTATTGCAGGAGAAAGAAATTTGAGTGAGGCTAGGAACAGCCAGTTATTGTCGGGTGACAGAAGGTATAAGATCGGTTAGCTAGAATGCCTAAATTCAGTAACCATTGGAAAGTGAACTTCTTGCTTACGTTAGTGAATTTGGTGCTCACGTGTTCTCAACCGATGGAACAGTTTTGTTATATAAGATTTGTGAAAAGAGAGTTAATCACGAAAATAAATTCTTTTATAAGTCAACATGTGTCACCTACGAAGTAAATATGTGAGTTATGTTGATATAATTTAAATTTATTGCTAAAACATATTATGCCTTTTTAAAATTTATAATGCCTTTTTCAAAGATTATTGTGCCTTTTTCTCAAGTTTTTATTGCCTTTTTGCCTGCCTATTTTAACTGTTATAAATGCCTAAACATCTCGGCTCTATTTATTATAATTTGTTCTTTGCTGTTTGATTTGTTACGAGGCAACCAACATCAAAAAATGACAATCGATACGAATAGCTGTCAGAGAGGCGACTGTTTATACAACCATCGCTTATGCATGGTTTATTAGTAATGTTTTCTGTCTCAACTCTGCACAAGTTTCGTATAAAAACTATACACGGTTTATTAGTAAGAGCGATAGTGTATTAGGAAAGACGAAATCCAGAAAATTAATACTGTCAGTAGGACCTATTATGCAGCCCAGGGAAAAATGTTGATTCCTAAAATTGCATTATAGTGAAAATTGTTTGCATGAAGTAAGAGGCTTATTCGAAAGTAATTTCCGTCAAATTCCTTGAAAAAAAAAAACCTTTCACGAAATAACTAATTGATCTGAAAAAGCAGTAAATATAGATATACCGTTTAATGTGGATATCATTGCTCTTATTAATTTCTATGTAGTACATTTTCATTAATTTTAATTCAATTTACTGATTTTGAGTAGCATTGTGTTATTTCTACCAAGGCCTCATGTAGCAGTGTGAAACTCTATGTTAATACAGCAGAGATAAAAAAAAATTGACTCTAGTAGAAACTAATGCAAATTATTAAAGTGAATGAACTTACATTTTATAATGTTATTTAATTCCTCTGAACCTATTAAGAAAATAAAATTATTTTAATGCATTTCGATGTAGTTTTCATTCTCATAACATTTTTCTCTATGAAATTTTCCTGTTCAACATGCAGGTAAGATTCATTCATTGTGTTCTTTAAGAGTAGGTCCTTCACTGCAAATCCGACAATCTCCATTCTTCCCTTCTTGCCGTCTTCCCTTCAGTCTCCGCATACGATCCACATATCTTAATGCTGTCCATCATTTGATATCTTCTTTTTTCCGTTCACTATTCTTTCCAGTGCATCCTTCAGTAGGCAGTTTCTTGTTAGCTAGTGACCCAGACAATTTTTTTTCTTCCTGATTAGTTTCAGGGTTATTCTTTCTTTACCCACTCTTTCTAGCACAGATTCATTTTTTATTTTTTCTGTTCATTTCACACGCTCTACTCTCTATACCCACATTTCAAATGCTTCCAGTAGTTTATCTTCACTTCATCGTAATTTTCATGTTTATAGTGTTTACAAAAAATTGCTTTCCCATGTTAAAGCTCTGTGTATGGTAAACTCTGTTACACACTGTATATTTTCTCCGAAACCAGTGAAACCTCTATTAGCGTCATCCCTTTTGATATTATTATTATTATTATTATTATTATTATTATACTTCATATATACTTAATTTTGTTCTGTTACAGGTTCTTGTACATCAGCTACGTATATGGAGTTTCTCTATATCCTTTTCTCTATAATGTTAACAGCTGGGTGGTGAAACTTCTTTTCTTACTCGCATGCAACACATGCTACATAATCTATTACATCATAGGTGCGAAGTTCTTTTTTGTGAGAGAAAAGCAAATGTAGATGCATTTATAATCTAAATTCCTTATGAACTTCCTATCACCAGCATCCAGACCAGTGGACTGAATTGTATGAATGATAATCGGCATGACTAGTTGGAGTGTGCATTTCAAAGACTACTCCTTTTCATGCACATGCGGCTCACGACAGGAAGAATTTGGCTGTGACATCAAACTGCGCATGCGTGAACTGGGTTAATAAAAACTTAAACTAATCAATTGTTATTAGAGGAGAAAAATTCGCTCCGGCGCCGGGGATCGAACCCGGGTCCTTGGTTCTACGTATCAAACGCTCTAACTATTGAGCTACGCCGAAGTTCAATCCACAGCACCGGATCGACACCCTCTCCTCTAGTGTTTTTCCCTTTGTGGCCTTACTCCATGTTCGACATATTATATGTTGACATATGTATATTGAGTCAACTGCCATTATACAAAGAGCGCACTCAATTGAGTGACTTGGTGGCCGGGATTCCACAGTATATACAGGGTGCAGGGAACTTCTTTTTAAGTGCGAGTACTTATTAAATACAGTCTTTGTATATAAATACTTACGCAGTATTCTGAAGTATAGCGCGGGACTCATTCGGAACCTTTCATTAAATTCATACAATGATTCGAACATGTTATTAATTCTTGGCCAGAAAATTTTACGTAAACGTCTTTGTTTGATTAGGCCTAAATTCAATATCTTCGTCAGAGTCATTAGAACTACTCAATAACATCAAAACTGCTTTAGTTTAACTCTTAATATTATCTAGTTACTCAAAAAGTAATTTAATAAATATATTTATTGTATTCATTCACAATTTGTTGCAATATCAAACTTTACACATCTCAGAGCTATTGTAGAAAATGTGCTAACTTTACAAGTAAAGTTTACACGTTTGTAAAATAACTCTTCATTGTGAAACAGAATACTTGTAAAGTGCGCAAAATTTAAGTTGTAAATATTTGATTTCCTTTGTAAAGTTCAACATTACAAACAAAGATTGTGAAACAGAAGTTCACAATCTATAAGCAAAGTTTACAATTTACAAAGATTGTAAACTTGTGAAACAGGCCCCAGGAATATTACATCTTGAGATCCGTAATGTGACACCGATTAGTTCAAAGAGTGTCCGCGCACGCGTAGCGGTAAGTCACGAGGGCATCTGAAAGCCACAACCTCGAAGATGAGCTGTGACACGAGATAAAAACGTCACAAGTTCACGACCTCTGGAGATTAGAGGCAGCTAATTAATGGGTATATCGAGTGTCAACGACGACCAAGAGCACTTGGTCCTATGCTTGTTTATTTATTAAGGGTATTGCATACATGCTACAAATTTATTTTAAATCAACTACAGTAATAGTGCATCAACTAATAAATAATAGGCTAAATTGCTTCTCATGTCCTTAAATTTTAAAAGATAATGATGATTTCAAGGTATAGGAGGATAGGTACATCGAGGATACAACGTGTATGGTCCAATTTCATGTGATCGTAACAAGCCACTAATGTGAAAAAATTACGCGAAGCATTTATGTTTTAGGTTGGGTATTATTAAGGAATTGATTCTTAATAGGGTCCAGGGGAAAAACCTGCTAAGTCACATTTTACTGTTCTTACAGGAGAGCAAGTTAAAAGTTTCAAGGTCCATTACATTCTGTTGTCTCTGAGGTATCATTCTTAAAATATTTCTGGCTTAATCAAGTTTTTACTCTGTACAATTAAACCACAGAAATCTCTACTGCCTGAGGTATTACATGGCAACCAAAACAAAAAATTGATAATTTTGGACTTAACATGTTTTTTCCCCTGGACCCTTCTTTATTGCAGGGATTGTGGATATGATTGAGACTGAAATAAACTTAATGCAAATTCTTGTGTTGCATTACCACTGTTTATTTTTCCTTTATTTCTGTACACCGTTTCCGGGCTAGAGGCATCAAGAAATAATTGTTCACCATTTATTAACACAAAGATATTTTATCATTACTGTATATATTTGGCACGGGGTGCAGAAACTCTCCAAGATTTTATTTTTATAACAACAATGCTAGAAATCTATACAACAAAGCAATAAAATTGAAGAAAACAAAAAAGACACGATTTATCATTGCGATTTATGCCACGAATTGCTAACAGTCAACATTAATCATTCTAATTGAACGTAAAACGTGGACACCATAGCAAAAAATAAAGTGCGTGCTTTGGCTTGCTGAATTTAAATCGACGCCAAATACACCTACGTCGAAATCAATATTTGCAGTGAGATAGAACTCTTAAAGAGACAGAATTCTTGATTCGACAAACAGATAAACATCCCAAGAAAAAAATAATCGAAGAAACGGTCGATCGTATATGAACTGCATTCAACCGGAGCCCAAGGAAGTCCGTTAGGCAGGCTAGTCATCAGTTACAGGTTCCCAAACCAACTGTTCATGACGTTCTTCATAAAGGACTCAAACTATGTGCTTACAAGCTCCAGCTTCTTCACCGCATTCAGCCGAACGATACAAGATTAAGACAAAATTTTGCGACTGAAATTCTGCAACGCATTGACGAAAACCTTTCATATCTTAAGAAAGTGGTATTCAGTGATGAAGCTACATTCCATTTATGCGGTAAAGTTAACCGCCATAACTGCGCATATGGAGTCCGAGAACCTTCGTGCTGTAGTGGAACACCAATCAGACATGGGAAACGTTAATGTTTGGATGAGGTAAATGTACAATGAAATTCTTGGTCCATTCTTCTTCTTGTAGAAAACCGTGACTGGGCACAGTTAACTTGATATGCTAGAAAAGTTTGCTGTGCCCCAAATCCTCTTTGGATTAACATTTCAAAAAGACGGTGCTCCACTACATTATCACCATGATGTCATCTGTTTCCTTCATAGAAATTTTCCTTGTCGTTGGATTGGAAAAGGCGGACCCAAAGCATGGCCACCAAGGTCTCCTGATCTGACTCCGTTGGATTTCTTCGCCTGGGGTTTCATCAAGGACTTTCTGTATCAACAACATCCAATCCGAAATTTGTTGCAATTGAGACAACGCAACAGGTTAGCAATTGACCGCATAACGCCTTAAATGTTGCAAAACACTTGAAGGGAATTGGAATATCGTTTGGACATTTGCAGAGCAACAAGAGGTGCCCACATTGAGATATACTGAACTGGATGTGAAACTTGGATAGGTTTATATAACATTAAAACAAATTTTCAGTTAATTAATCTCATGGTTAAGTCAGGTTTTTCTTTTATTTCTTGATACCTCTAGCCCGGACACAGTGTATATTATATGAACACATATTTAGCCACCGGCGTAGCTCAGACGGTAGCGCGTTTGCCTGTTGATCCAGGGTTACGCTTGGGTGTGGTTTCGATTCCCACTTGGGCCGATTACCTAGTTGGGTTTTTAAGTTTTCCCCAACCGTAAGGCGAATGTCAGGTAATCTATAACGAATCCCTGGCCTCATCTCGCCAAGTACCATCTCGCTAGGCCTATCACCAATTCCATCGACGCTAAATAACTCAATAGTAGATACAGCATCGTTAAATAACCAAGTAAAAAAATAACATGTATTTATAACGGAATTACTGTGTTTCACCTGAATTGGTTTGTTGGAGAGTCGTTAGCATAGGTATATGATAAGAGAAACCTATAATAATTATCATTTATGCAAGGAAGTAAATCTATCCTTCGACGTAACTCTTTACAGTTGTTAAGCAACTGACGTGAGATTTTAAAATGTTGATAATATTTTATTCTTATATTAGGCACCATCAAAAAGATGGCGGCAACAAATAAAGGACCCGCAACAGGCTTAAGAGCCTATAGCTTGAAGTAGAAGAAGAAGAAGATTTTGTTCTAAACTTTTCACGTTAAAAACAAAATTATGATAAGAACAAGGAGAGTAATGTCATTTGTTCACACTGCGAGTCTCAATTAGAGATAACAATTTTCCACAGTTGTCTAACCGCCTATCATAATTCTACATTAACACTGAGAACTACATCACCGTTTATCAAGATCAACATATAAACAGAAAGCTATTCAGTCATTTAAGCATTATGTACACAACAAATATTGTTCTTACTACACAACTTCCAGAACAGATATGGGCAATATGTTCAAGCTCGGGCACTGTATACAGTATACACCACCTTTTCATTTCTCCCTCTACAAATATTCTATCTCTGCGTGTATGTATAATATTAATAAGCATCTAGGCTGAACTCGGTACTATAGTGTTCTAATCAAGGGTGTGTAAAGTGATGGAATATACCTAATAAATTGTAGGTTTCCTTTTAATTTACATAAAATATGATAACAAGACTGTTTTGTTATTACAAATAAAGATAAAGTTCAATATCTCAACTGTTCAGTTTAGATTTATATAACACAAGGCACTTAGGACCATATTCATAGACATTCGTAGCGCGGGCTTCCGGTGGATGATAAGCGAACTAACGTTTTTCGTATTCATAAACCAGTGTTAGCGATAAAATATGATATGAATCCTGTACAAGTAACCAGTCGATAGCCGGGGCTAGTTTAGCACGCTCGTGGCGCGGGCTAGCGAAATGTCTATGCATAGCACACTTAAAGACTCTACAAGAATAAGTTGTTAATAGAAAAGCCAACCCACAATCACTACTACTAATAATCCGTGGCGCTACAGCCCGTGAAGGGCCTAGACCGACCAGCCGGCTGCTAGCCTCACGCCCACATGTCGAAGCAGAGGTGGACGATCATCCAACCAGAATGGAAGTATCTTGTGGTTAGCACGATGATCCCCCCAGCCGTTATAGCTGGCATTCGCAACCGGATTTCGCTACCTATCGTAGCTCCCCAAGTGCATCATGATGCTGGATGGGCACCGGTCCCATACACTGGCCGAAATTTCATGAGAAAATTTCTTCCCCCATGGGGAATCGAACCAGCGCATTCCGTAACGCGAGTCTTAGGCGGGATGCCTTAGACCGCGACGCCACGGCGCGGGACAATCACTACTACTAATAGTTGAAAAATGCAGTCCAATCTTGAACATAAGAAGGATTTTGGAAAACATGAACTTATAGGTAAGAGTTTAAAATATTATTGTTAAAAATTATTTATATTATAAAAATAGTTATTACATGCGATAAAGCAATATGTTATCTTAATTTAATTTGTTGTGCAGATTGAAACAGTGAGTAAGTTTTCAAGACTCTACGAGAATATTTTGTTAATGGAAAAGCCAACCCACAGTCACTACTAGTTGAAAAATGCATTTATCACGTTTCAAACACATAGACGAGTCATAAAGAATAACCTTTGTCAAATGTACGGTAAAACCGACAAGAAATTGTATGACAAGTCCCCTAACTTACGTAATTTCGCAGCTAAGATGCTGCAATCTTTAAATCCACTTTGTAATAGGTTGTTTCGACACAGCATCGCTATTTTCTGTTTCAAAAATACAACTCCGGATCATCAGACTAAAGCGCTACCGCCTGAGTTTCACCCGTAATTTAAATAGTACTATTGGAACGGACAGGCAGTCGTCATCTTAACGTTGATTACTTTTCTTTATATCGAGATACATCAACTCTGGGAAATCGCAACGATAACCTTACTTTCATGAAAGATCTTTCGTAAATTCGCGAATTACGCAAACATACTGAGTATCCGTAATTCAACACTATTACGATTATTAATAGCTGTGTCTAATCTATGACGTCTGCGATGTTCTCTAGACACAAAAAGAATCAATGTTTATGACCTTTGATAAACATGTTACTCTGCTTTGACGTAAAAAATTCTTATTTTAATTGTGACCTTGTATACTTTATGTTTTGATTGAATCCCTGCAGATCATGGAACGCGTATTTTTACTGATACGACTAAAGTTTGGTGTTTTGAAAACCTCATAGAATATCAATATTAATTCTTACTACTAGATCAGAAGCTATGTCGGGGGAAGGTACACCTTTCGCTAGTACTGTATAATTTTACTATATTTCGACATTTTTTTCCTCAGAATCCATAGTTCCTCTAGAAATAAAAATTGGCATACTTAGTATACACTATATGTACATTAATAAATAATTTTAATGTTGTTGAAAACCCAATAATTATTCTTTTTAATTATGAGACTTTTTTTTTAATTTTGTTCAGCCTGGCAGCGTTTGCATGATAAATTACTCAAATATTTTAATCTTGATCTAATTCTTCTTTTGAAAAACCTAAAAATGTTTAGTCGACACGTTAAAAGTGTTATTTTTTTTAAAAAAAGGTTATGAACCTTAGACAGACGGCCCGTTTCGACGCCGGTGCTGCGTCATTTTCAGTGTCCTACGAACTACTGTTGTTCCTGTTGATCTTTAATTCTTCTATTTGTATTCGTCAGTTGTAGGGATGGGGGTGTGTTGCTCTTATGGTGGGAGTGTTTTTTTTATTTTAGTAGGTTATTTTACGACGCTGTATCAACATCTTAGGTTATTTAGCGTCTGAATGAGATGAAGGTGATAACGTCGGTGAAATGAATCCGGGGTCCAACACCGAAAGTTACCCAGCATTTGCTCATATTGGGTTGAGGGAAAACCCCGGAAAAAACCTCAACCAGGTAACTTGCCCCGACCGGGAATCGAACCCGGGCCACCTGGCTTCGCGGCTAGACGCGCTAACCGTTACTCCACAGGTGTGAACATGTGGGAGTGGTTGTTTGTGTGTTATGTAACATGACATCGAACAATGTGTGGGTATTGAACTGTAATTGTGTATTAAGTATATGTTGTGGATGTGTTATTGTAGGTTTGTATATTTCTCATTGTTCTAAGATGTTTAACTGTTGACGTTTTGGTGTGATGTGTAGAATTTCCATATCTGTTTCTATATTACTGTAGTCATGATTACTTACTTACTTACTTACTTACTTACTTACTTACTTACTTACTTACTTACTTACTTACTTACTTACTTACTTACTGGCTTTTAAGGAACCCGGAGGTTCATTGTCGCCCTCACATAAGCCCGCCATAGGTCCCTATCCTGAGCAAGATCAATCCAGTCTCTATCATCATATCCCACCTCCCTCAAATCCATTTTAATATTATCTTCCCATCTACGTCTCGGCCTCTCCAAAGGTCTTTTTCCCTCTGGCCTCCCAATTAACACTCTATATGCATTTCTGGATTCGCCCATACGTGCTACATGCCCTGCTCATCTCAAACGTCTGGATTTAATGTTCCTAATTATGTCAGATGAAGAATACAATGCGTGCAGTTCTGTGTTGTGTAACTTTCTCCATTCTCCTGTAACTTCATCCCTCTTAGCCCCAAATATTTTCCTAAGCACCTTATTCTCAAACACCCTTAACCTATGTTTCTCTCTCATGATTATTGTTGATAATATGTTCTTCGTAATTTGATGTGATGTAGGGTTTGGTTATAGCTTTAATGTGTTCATTATATCTTGAAAAAAGGATGTTCCTGTCTGTCCTATATAAAAATGTGGGCAACTATTGCATTTTAGTTTGTAAACGCCAGTTGAATTATATTTATTTGAATGTTTGATGTGATTATTTAGATATTTCTGTACTGTGTTATTTGTTCTTCTTTTGATCTATTAAAAAAAAACATGTCTACAACATACAGTAAAATCTCTAACACTTAAGTTTTAAAAACATGATTTTTTTATTTTATACTGATTTCTTTTAATTATGTTTCGATCAATATTATTTTTAAAAATAAACTAAACATTCTATCTTAAAGATTTTACTGTATATTGTTTACATGAGCGAACTTTACATGCAAGCAAAGTTTCATTAACATATCTTACGTACGTTTTGGGTTATCATGTAAAAACAGCCTAGCTGAAAAAAAAATCATCAAAAAATTTTCATTACTAAAAAACATAACTACTGGGTTTTCAAGAAATTCTGTTTTATTTAACGACGCTCGCAACTGCCGAGGTTATATCAGCGTCGCCGGTGTGTCACAATTTTGTGCCGCCGGAGTTCTTTTACATGTCAGTATATCTTCTGACATGATCCTATCGAAATTAAGCACATATAAATGGCATCGACCTGCGCCGGGATCGAACCCGCAACCTCGGGCACAGAAGGCTAGCACTCTACCGACTGCGCCACCCTGGCCGACACCGAGTTTTCAAAAAATATTTATTAATGTTGAGATGGTGTATATTTAAGCATGCAATTTTTTTTTTAATCCAGAGGACCTATAGAGTCTGAGCAAAAAATATTGATATACAGTAAAATTATACTAGCGAAAGATGTGCCTCCCCCTTGGGAAAAGTCAATAGCTCTCATTCTTTCAAGTCACAATTAATCACAATAACGTCTTTCGATATCATCAGCATCCTATTATTTTGCTACAGATTTGACCACTCAGATAAATGCTGACGGATCCGTCGGCAAACATAGAACACACTATAAGTCGGCAAACAATAGGAATAGTACTCATGTACAAAATACCACTTGGATATAACAACAATAACAAAGTATTTATTTGAAAGCAACTTATACGCAATAAAAGACAACTACTACTTTCTATCGATTCCCTTCTGTCGTGTGGTGTGCAGAGTTTTATAGCCTACACCCCATTTAACGTGACATACGATGGAATTAATCGATACTGCGCCGAGTCAAAACAAACAAATCGCAGAAAACTGAAAACTATAATTATCGAAAACGGGATTCGAACATAAAACCAGCAAAGTTGCTTGCCTTAACCACTGCGCACACGATGGGTGGCCATGCCCACTGCTTTTATCTTAAATACAACGCACAAGGGCAAAGTACAGTAGAAAAGATAACCCTGATGCAAATGATTCGAATATTACGTAGGTACTAGCTAGTTAATGCGTATTCCGTCGGGTCGTTTGTAAATAAATAAAAATTTGTACAAATGCTTTAGAGATAACGCAAACATATCAAGACTAGACTGTATCATACTCAAAGATTTAACGTTAATTTATTTTACTATTTTGAGGAATGTCACTAGGATCCAGCACTGAGACCTTTAAAAAATAAAATGTGTGTATATATATAAAGCGCTTACCATCCAGCTAGATGCATTGCAAACCACATCAACCGAATATACAGAGTTCGCTGAGTTCTCAATTTTCGAGCTGGCAACCCCACTCCATAGACCAGCCGGCGATCGGGGATTGCTAAGAAGTGGAGAACAGACGAAATTATTTTTTTATTATTTACAATTGAGGTGATAGTCGGAAAAAGAGCCCATAAGCAAAAGTCATGCTTCGAGAAAACAAAGATTGAAAGATTTATTTCTATGTAATTGCGATTTGAATTCACTTTCATCAAGATAACAATTTGCATACTGTTATAATAATATTTGTCTACAAGTTTTAGTTAAATAATGCATTCCGACTTCTATAGTGTTATAAATATATACATTTTATAGGCCCTTTTTCCAGAGAACAATTTCATTTTATCAAAATACTTTCAATATGATTATATTTTAGTAGAAATTAAACATCAGCATTGAACAGCGTACATTACAGAGGTTTACAAGTTCATAATCATTTTAGTAAAATTATATTTCTTACATATATATCTCATAGTTACGTCATACATTGTACCGAATAAGTGAAAATCAAGAATATCTGTTGAGTACAGAATACAGATTACAGGTTATTACAGTACGATTATTTAGTCTTGACAGTCGCCGGAGATCTGCGCTTGGGTCTGCGTCCATTAAGTTACGCCAAGGGATGTTCAGGTTAGTCTGTTGCCTGCAGTCACAGCGATTGGATGTCACGCATGCGGTGTAGCGTTGTGTTCCCAGTACAGTTAGGCCCGATGCAGAATAGCGTCATAAAAGACGCGCGTCCAATTATTTGGTTAACACTGCGTCCCTGTGTCCACCCGTCCAACGTAACGTCATAATAACGCATTATTTTACGTCGATTTCGCAGTCCATACGTCGTAAAGACGCGCGTCCAGTGTGTATTGAACAATAGTCAACAATGAAGTGCCAGAACGCAGCAGCCAGCGGTGACGCCGCGTTCTGTCAGAACACGCAACTAGATAATTAACGCTGCGTGACCGTCGTCTGTCTTTACCTGACGCTACGTCCTGGGAACCACGTGTGTATTGGTCACTTAGAACAATGTACTTCTAAACCGCGCATCAATGAGACGCTGCGTCACAGCGTCCTTTTAACGCTAGTCTGCATCGGGACTTAACCTGTACTGCATTCCTTTACCGACCGCTCGCCCTTATCTCTACTCCGGATCTCTCCCCACTACTCCTATTACTTCCCCTCTTTCGCGTCGCTGAGCTGTCAGGACTAAATAATTGGTCTGTAAGTATTCATCTAAGATGGATTCACACTCACTTCAAAGTTTATCTTCAGAGTGCAGTTTACACATCCTGGAGGATCATCTTCACTGAAGTTTGCTGAGTTCCACAACTACGCAAGAGTGTATGGATTCATTCAGTTAGCTACCTTGCCCTCTGTTTACAAGATATTGAAACGAAATTATGTAAGAAAGTAGATTTTAAAACGAAGAATCCAATTAAACATTCTCCCGAAAAAGACCTATAGATCTATATGCCCATTTCTCGGCTACCGCCTCAATTCATATTTATTGTTTCATATAAGTATAATTGTAATACCATAGTCTAGTATACACAGTCACGAAGCTCAATACGTAGTAAATATGCATCCATAGATAATTGCTAACCACTAGGATCGCTACTATGCCTCATTACAGACAATGCGAAATAGTACCTGCACAGTCTATTGTTCCTGGTACGCTCATAAACTCAAGCTTCGTGACTGTATATACTAGACTGTGGTAATACTATCTAATATTTTTTCAGTCTTCTAACTTACGATTACATTAGCACGTAACACATTTTACATGTATTCTATCATTTTGATATGTGTTATCGTTTTGGCCTGTTTGGTATCTTCGGATACATCACACAACAAAATTTTTAAAACTTACAAAATAATAATAATTAGAAAAAAATGTTCATACTTAAGTTAATTGAATATTAATTTATACTTAAAGATAGCATATAATGAATATAGCCCACAATCCATTTCACTAATAAACCTTTAAAAACTTTACATCATTAAACGAATTAGTTCAACTCCTTCACATTCAGCTTGACATAGGAGACGTTTAACAACCTCCCTCAAATCTATTTTAATATTATCCTTGCATTTACGCCCTGGCCTCCCCAAAGGTCTTTTCCTCTCAGGTCTTCCAACTAACACTTCATATGTTTAGATTCACCCATAGGTACTACATGCCCTGCCCATCTCAAACGTCTGGATTTAATGTTCCTCATTACGTTAGGACGATAAAATACAATGCTTGCAGTTCTTCGTTGCGTAATTTTCTCCATTCTGCTGTAACTTCAACCCTCTTAGCACCAAATATTTTCCTAAGAACCTTATTCTCGAACACCCTTAACCTCTTTTCCTCTCTCAAAGTAAGAGTCCAAGTTCCACAACCATACAGAACAATCGGTAATATAACTGTTTTGTAAATTCTAACTTTCAGCTTTTTCGAGAGCAGACTGGATGACAAAAGCTTCTCAACCGAGTAATAGCAAGCATTTCCCATATTTATTCTGCGTTTAATTTCCTTTCGCGTGTCATTTATATTTGTTACTGTTGCACCAAGGTATTTTAATTTTAATAATAATAATAATAATAATAATAATAATAATAATAATAATAATCTTACAAGACTTTAAAAAAATCCCGAATTCAACCATTTTGTAAGGAAACTACCACCATCCTGAAATTCCGGTTTTTCGAGATTTTTACTGCCATCTGACAGCACTGTAAGGGATTTTTTTTTCATTACTGCAGTGATCACAAGTATACAATTTCCATATGTGCTCAATGTTGACAGTAACAGCAAAAATGAACACTATACATGTGCGCAGTATAGCTATACCCTTTTAAAAACGTGCGGCTCGCGACAGTAACAGTTTGACTGTCAGATGATAACTGCGCATCCGCGGAATTGGTTAACAAAGACCTGAACTGAACAAACCTAACCTTCGTATATGCAAAATGTTTAACTGGAGCACGAAGGGAACTTCTTAATTTGATTAAAATGTGCACGCGAAAATAAATCCAGGTAAGGATCACGCTGCCACTGCATGAGAGGTCCGCGCATGCGCCACAGCAAAACTGTTCCTGTCGCAAGCCCCTCCTTTTAAAAATAATTTCCCTTATCTTAACCGTGTGCGCAATACAGGGCCTCCCACTCCGCCATTACATCCAAGGTCGCAACACATCAGGAAGTAGACTTCATTTAACGAGGATATTCTGCATGAAAATTCATGTGGTCTTCATAATACTGGTTGAAGTAACAAATAAGTCAATAGATATCCCATCTTATTCTAGACAAAATACGTCAGTTTGTTTCTTTAATAGTGCTCTGATGCGTGAGCCGGTCAATGAATTATGTTATGTCTCGCTTCTATGTAGGCGATAACCCTTCCGGACTTGCCTTGAACCTCTAGCTATTGAGCAGTTGACTCCCCGCCCCTAGATAGGCCTATCAACTGTTGGATATTCTCGGACTGACAACCTGTTCAAACAAAACTACAGCCTACATACTAATGATATAATATTAGTAATCTGTCAGTGCATTGCCTGTACTTTTTTTTCAAATCAATTTTATTGCACTAGACTAGTGATGTCAAAGCAAGCGCATTTTTCTGACCTTGACGTCGTGCGCTAGGTATGAAAGGAGAAATAAGCAGCCTGTTGGATTAAGAAAACAGTGATGCACAAACTTCAAACGGAACGTGAAATTTTATGTCGTTATTTTTATATCGCTTCTTTCTGTTTAATATTATCTATATTGTTTGTAAAACAAAAGTACGACACCAATTTCTTAATATTGTAGTTGTGTTTCAAAGGTTAATAACATACTGTAATAAAGAGTTAAGGAGGAATATTCACATAAATTCCATAGTAGTACAATTATACTGTACTAAGTGGATGAAACATCATTCATAAAGAAAGTGATATCCCAAAAAAAGAGATTCAAGTTCCGATGCCGGATTGAATCTCGCTCATTTTTAAGTTCTTCCTACTGTGTTCCCCTTTGTTGGCCTACCCTCGTGTACCGTGCCACAATATGTGTGACAATAGACAATGTCCAACCTCAAGTACAGAGGTGCACTCATTACGAGTGACTTAATGGCCGGGTTTTTCTCCGTTCTATCGATTCTTCACTATATGGAAACGAAGAATTACTGCACTGAAACTCTATAATATATCAGCCGTTCAAAGCAAAAATGGTGTAAGTCAAAATTGGGTAATGAGGTTTAAAGTAAAAATTCTGTAAAATACAGGTAGCAATTAGTATATCCTTCGTGCTGTCCACTGACTACTAATAGTTTAAATAAATTGAATATTAATTGCTACTTTGCGCTGTATTTTACAGACTGTTTATTTTAACCCTCATTACCCATTTTTGACTTACACCACTTTTGCTCTGAACGGCTCATATGCACTTCGGTACATCACAGTAATACTATATGAATAGTTAAATGGGTAACAAAACTATAGAGTCACAGTCGAATGCTAGGTCATGAACCAATATAACTATGTGACCAAGCTCAATGATGGCACATCCACTTCCTAGGGGCATAGGGGTAATGAAATTGCGTATAAAATGAACCATGCCGCGCGGCCTCTCTCAGTAATATATCGGCATCGAGAGCAGCTACAGATCTGTGCGACCACTCGTTCGACTTTTAATCGCAAGTTCTACAATATTAAAGTGAATATTAGACTTTTACTACGTCATACTATTTTTTACCAAACGGTACGAAAGGACGTCTTTCAATCAATCCTGGCTGTTTATCGCTAGAATTTTATCACTTTCCTAGCATGTTTGTTTTTATCACTTCCCTAACATTTGTTGTTTTTTTAATGCATGGATAATATGAGGCAACGAAGAGGAAGGCAGAAAATAGGAAAGATTGGGGAAAGCTGGGTTTGCAGTGAAATATTTGCCCTTGGACAGAACACCAAATCAATGAACATTTTGTTTCTTTGTTTACCAACATTTCACACTGAAAATTCTTTACGGTACTATCATCATTTTTTCCCGCATAGATAGTCAACTGAAAATGGCGGCTCCATTCAAACATTTTGGTGAAGCTAACGATAGTGAAATAGAATTTTGGTAAGTCAATTAATACCTGTTTTTTGTATCAGAGTACTACTTTATTTCTTCTAATCTTTATATAATTTCTTCTGTTTTTATCACCTCCCTACCATTTGTTTCTTTGTTTGCCAACATTTCACACTGAAAATTCTTTACGGTACTGTCATCATTTTTTCCCGCATAGATAGTCAACTGAAAATGGCGGCTCCATTCAAACATTTTGGTGAAGCTAACGATAGTGAAATAGAATTTTGGTAAGTCAATTAATACCTATTTTTTGTATCAGAGTACTACTTTATTTCTTCTAATCTTTATATAATTTCTTCTGTTTTTATCACCTCCCTACCATTTGTTTCTTTGTTTACCAACATTTCAAACTGCAATTTTTTTACGGTACCATAAAACATGCTTTGTGATTGTCATTTGTTTACCGCATAGATAGCCAACTGAAAATGGCGGCACCGTTCAAACGTTTTCGTAAAGTTAATATTAGTGAAATATAATTTCAGTAAGTCAATTAAGATTTTATCTTCCCATACTTTCTTCTAATCGTGTAACAGTCAATTAAATCTCAGTCGAGTTTTCATTTTCTCTAAATAAATCAAAACCTCTAGTGAGATTACTTTTGAGAATAATAGACAAGTACTCGTACGATACACATTAAGAGAACCATAGTGAAACATTAGTTGCGAGCTGGAACTAATTTCGGATTGTCGGATCACATGTCCTCCATTAATTACTGTACTTCTCTTGTCATAGACCCATACTCTACATTTGTAAACCGAAACAAAAATAAAACATTCAAATCAATATAAATGCGTTTTCATTTCCGACAGTGGGTGACGTAGGCATATCCTACGTTCAGCTGTAACCCTTATACAAAGCAAACATTTTTATTCCAACTTTTATTGAGTATGGAAGTAAAGGGGTAAAAAAAAAAGATAAAGGTATCCCTGTAACATGCCATGAAGGTACTTGGGGGGCATGGAGGTAGAGTCCCATGCTTTCCATGACCTCGGCACTAGAATGAGGTGGTGTGGTCGGCACCACGCTCTGACCGCCTTTTACCCCCGGGAAAGACCCGGTATTCAATTTTATAGGAGGGTGAATGAACCTCGGGGCCGTTCTGAAAGTTTGGCAACGAGAGAAAATCCTCTCACCACCTGGGATCGAACCCCGGACCTTCCAGTCCGTAGTCAGCTGCTCTACCAACTGAACTACCCGGCCGAGTATAAGGGTATATTTTAAGAAAAAAGAAGGCGAGAAATTCTAAGGTGCCTACAGGCAGCACAATTGTAAATTCGCCACTGACTGTAGTGAAAGAGCTCCGGAAAGAGCAAAGAGGATAAAACCACAGGAAGGGTATAAAAGTAGTAAAAAAGCAGACCGGAGACAGCATTGAACTGTTTGATGATAGCCTCTGCAATGACGTATCGAGATAAGATGAGCGTGCTTTATGTAACCTTCAGTGGAGTAATATACTCAATCAATAATGCACAAAGAGTAGCCTATACACTAAAATCACTAGTCCGTAATAATGCATTCCAATTTGAAAGTACGCTGTTTTCACAATGTCAGTAAGAATAGGTCAGAGAAAGAAGATTCTTAGCAGAGCGCATGTCGACTTAGGCTACATACAGCTGGTTAAGGATGGCTTTGTTTGACTTCTTTTTTTTTTAGACTGGATCAGGAACAAATCTGTACACTTAAGCTTGTTTTAGTCCATTGTACGCTCTATATGAAACGTGAATTGCAGAAACTCAACATGACCATTGAGTAAATTTTTCAGAAGGCACAAAAAAACCTATATCTTCAAAAGTGTTTAGTATTTTGAACTGATTCTGTTTTATTAAAGCACAATAATAATAATAATAATAATAATAATAATAATAATAATAATAATAATAATAATAATAATAATAATAAGCCCTAAATAAGTCCTTATGTTTAACATATATGAACTTCAATTTTTTTCTTTAGTATTTTCTGAAAAAAAAAATCTGAATTTCCTGAACATCTGCAATTAACAACAACTAGTAACAATCAATTTATTTCTTTAAAACAACTTTTATGTGAAGAAGAGGTAGGACAATATTTTCTTCATCTTATAAATAACTTTAAATGTAGACTATTTTAAGCCAAGAAATTGAAAAAGAACTCATACAAGAAATCGAACACGAGCTTTGCTCTTTCGGGGTATTTTAATGTAACGTTTTTATGTATATGTTATTATTGAATAAAATCTAAATCTAAATCTAAATATGAATAACATATTTAATTCGTGGCATTTCTGCAATTTCCTGCAATTCACTGTAGCTTATTGCAACTGTGAAATGTACACTGAGCACCGGAGATGTGGGATTTTTGAACCACTTGCAAGACCTCTGTAAGAATATTAGTACAACCACGTAAAAACTGAATTTGAGAAAAAATGTGACTTGTGAGATTTCTGCAATTCACGATTCATATATGCGGTGACTGGCCTTGGTGGCATTCATGGAGCCGATGCTGACAGGTAGAACATCATGTCTCAGCCCTGACGGATCAAGAACTAAGTCCTTCCTCTGTCAGCATTAGAAACCTGCACTAGTGACATGCATTACAGGCGCTATGTCCGATTCAAGTTTGTCGAGTACGGCGAAGTTTGATATTCGCGCATGTTCGCTCTACAGAAGGAGGCCTGTCGTGTTTGTTCCAACTTGTTATAAACATATTCGCTGTCCTTCACTCACGTTTTAATCGCTTAAGAATTTTAGCACATATCTTGCGATTAGTTTTTCATATAAAATAAGACGAAGTTTTTATGTCTTGGTTGCTTCTCTCATGTTTGGACATTGCAGGACACTAAACTGTACTACCAACACAGTCTAGTATATACAGTATGGTCACGAAGCTCAATACATAGTAAATATGCATCCGTAAGTAGTTGCTAACCACTAGGATCGCTACTATCTCCTGATTACAGACAATGCGAAATAGTACCGGCACAGTCTATTGTTCCTAGCACCCTCACAGCTCAAGCTTCGTGACTGTATATAGGCCCTTACTGGACTGTGCTACCATCAAGACTTCATCTCAGTCTATTTTTAACCATTTCCGGTGATAGATAATATCAGAGGAAGTGGAGAATGTTTGAGAAATAAGAAAGAAACGGAAGTACACTGAGAAAATCCCCTGCAACTTGTGCTTCGTCCACCACAAATTCCATCATGACATGACCGGATACGAATACGGGCCGTCTGGATGAAAGACCAGTACGCTAACGCAGCGATGTCAAGGTCAAAGCACGTACTTGACTCTACGTGCGATCAAGCGATGACTCGTTGCAATGAATCTATTCGGCAGGCAGCAGCGGTGAACAAGAACGGGTATGCAAAATGAGCTCTATTGGCCTCCACTGCCAGATGGATTAAACTGCTTCTATTAAGCAGTCGGTAACATGTCATACTGATAAAAGACAACAAGAAATCAAAGCATGTTTTGCAGCAGGTACCTCTCTAGTAAATAAAATTAATTATAAAATACTACAATACATGACAAATCTAGACTCTCCTTAACTTATACATTTTCAGATAATAATTACTACGCCTATATAATATATTATTATAATTATCTAATAATGTAATTATTAGTACATTAGCCTGCTTCTCTGTTTTAAACTTAGACAAATGTAAAAGAAATCGTAAGGCATTCTATATTTCTAAAAATTATATAGTAGACCTAAAATAAATAAACATATTATATTCTGTTTAACTTACGAGTTTTAGATAACAAAGTCTATCACATTAATTGTTCTGTAATTGTTATATAATCATTTACATATTATATGTACAGTAGTGGCAAAAAAAAACGGGACAGACCCTTGTAGCTGATTTCACAACCTCGTTCACTCCAGAGCACGATAGACTTGTAACTAAGACTTTCGTGGTTCGAATCCTGCCTGGGAAGGAAACTTCTTTTTTGTTCCTTATTTAAATCTATTCCCAATACTTTGCGATTGCAGTGATATTTTACTACTTAATTAACTTATTATTCTCAGAACATGAATTTTACTAGTTATACTGTATTACACAAAGATATGGGTGTGATGTGTGTGATCTTTGCTTTACGACTCAGCATGCTGGATATTAACTTAAAAATACAAAATTGAAGCTGAAGAAGTGGGATTTTTAAAACCATTGGTGGGATATAAGAGAATCAACAGAAAACGAAACTGCTAAAGTTATATCGATATTAACAAAGATAAATAACAAAAAAAAACTGGTAGTCACACATGCATAGAATAAGTTGTAGTAGAATAATAATTGCAAGATATCATTGATTTCAATCGATAACGATGGAAGAGTGAAAGTGGAAGCACCGACACGATAGGAACAAACATATGGTATGGAATCGATATAGACCTGACAGTCTATCGTGGCAATCATGGAAATAATCAAACTTTACTTCTTCGTTCTTTTTTGTTACTCTTGCACATCAAAAACTAATGAAGTTTGCACAGTCTAAGAGTGAATGGAGTCATAATAAGCCACTATTGAGTGGAAGTGAAGTTTATCCGGGGTTAGCGACGCGATAAGATAGTTACCTAAGGGACGTATAAAGGCAGTCTCAGCGGACGCCCCGGAATTAGATCCATACACGCACACAACGATGCTAGCCACGCTGTTCCATTTTCTCGTGCTTCTGCACCACACCTACGTCAGTTCTTACTTGTTGACGCAAATAGACTTCAACAAGTCCGACGATGATTACGTACAGAATGTCATGAAGAAGTTCAAGATGCGCTACTTCACCTGCTGGAACTTCGTGAGTACCTGCATCAGAGATTACGTTGGGAAAAATATTTTTAAATTTAAAATAATAATAAATAAAATTATAAATAATTTTAAATATAAATGTTCACAGTTGAGATAGATTTGGAAGTAAATCCCGAAAAGACGAAGTATATGATTATGTTTCGTGACGAGAATATTGTACGAAATGGAAATATAAAAATTGGAAATTTATCTTTTGAAGAGATAGAAAAATTCAAACCTGGGAACAACAGTCATAAATATAAATGATACTCGGGAGCAAATTAAACACAGAATAAATATGGGAAATGCCTGTTATTATTGAGGTGAGAAGCTTTTATCATCCAGTCTGCTGTCAAAAAAATCTGAAAGTTAGAATTTATAAAACAATTATATTACCGGTTGTTTTTTATGGTTCAAAGAGGAACATAGGTTAAGGATGTTTGAGAATAAGGTGCTTAGGAAAATATTTGAGACTAACAGGGATGAAGTTACAGGAGAATGGAGAAAGTTACATAACGCAGAACTGCACGCATTGTATTCTTTACCTGACATAATTAGGAACATTAAATCCAGACGTTTGAGATGGGCAGGGCATGTAGCACGTATGGGAGAATCCAGAAATGCATATAGAGTGTTAGTTGGGAGGCCGGAGGGGAAAAAGACCTTTGGGGAGGCCGAGACGTAGATGGGAAGATGATATTAAAATGGATTTGAGGGAGGTGGGATATGATGATAGAGACTGGATTAATCTTGCTCAGGATAGGGACCAATGGAGGGCTTATGTGAGGGCGGCAATGAACCTTCGGGTTCCTTAAAAGCCAGTAAGTAAGTAAGTAAATGTTCACAGTTAATGATATCTAATATTAATTTGCTTTTTCATGTTGAGAGATTAGCCCTCTTGCCTGTTCTTCTTGTTAAGTGAAACAACGCTTGTTCTCCTCAACTCCTTCCTCCTGTTGATGGTATTTCCATCTTGCTTTTGACAGACAATTAAAATTTAACTTCTAAAATATTCACTTTTTTCTTCCATACTGCATACTATTGATTAACAGATTCAATCTATTGTTACTTTCTTATTTCTTAATTCTTATTATTATCCAGTATTTGAACATATTTCATTATTGTTATTATCCCCCCTTTGAACATCCTTTTAGCCTTAGTATTATCTCCCATCTCTGAACATTCATTCATCATTATTAATCCGTCTTTGAACATCCTTTCATTTTCATAATTATTCAATCTTTTAACACTCTTTCATTTTTATCATCACCACCATCATCGTAGTCATCACATATATTATTTGAACATCCTTTTATTCTTATAATTATCATCTCATCTTTGAACGTCCATTCTTCATTATTATTAATCCGTCTTTGAACATCATTTCATTCTTACTGTTATCAAATCTTTGAACATTCTCTCATTCTTATCGTTATAAAATTCTTCAACATTATTATTATTATTATTATTATTATTATTATTATTATTATTATTATCCGATCTACGAACATCTTTTCATTATTATTATTATCATTCAATGTTTGGACATCCTTTCATTCTTTTTATTATCCAATCTTTGAACATCCTTTCATTCTCATTATTATCCAATCTTTGAACAACCTTACATTCTTATTATTATCCAATCTTTGAACATCCTTTCATTCTTATTATTATCCAATCTTCGAACAACCTTTCATTCTTATTATTATTCAATCTTTGAACATCCTTTCATTCTTATTATTATCCAATCTTTGAACATCCTTTCATTCTTATTATTATTCAATCTTTGAACATCCTTTCATTCTTATTATTATCCAATCTTCTAACAACCTTTCATTCTTATTATTATTCAATCTTTGAACATCCTTTCATTCTTATTATTATCCAATCTTTGAACATCCTTTCATTCTTATTATTATTCAATCTTTGAACATCCTTTCATTCTTATTATTATCCAATCTTTGAACATCCTTTCATTCTTATTATTATCCAATCTTTGAACATCCTTTCATTCTTATTATTATCCAAACTTTGAAAAACCTTTCATTCTTATTATTATCCAATTTTCGAACATCCTTTCATTCTTATTATTATCCAATCTTTGAATGTCCTTTCATTCTTATTATTATCAAATCTTTGAACAACCTTTCATTCTTATTATTATCCAATCTTCGAACATCCTTTCATTCTTATTATTATCATTCAATCTTTGAACATCCTTTCATTCTTATTATTATCCAATCTTTGAACAACCTTTCATTCTCGTTATTATCCAATCTTTGAACAACCTTCCATTTTTATTATTATCCAATCTTTGAACAACCTTTTATTCTTATTATTATCAAATCTTTGGACAACCTTTCATTCTTATTATTATCCAATCTTTGAACAACCTTTCATTCTTATTATTATCCAATCTTTGAACAACCTTTCATTCTTATTATTATCCAATCTTTGAGCAACCTTTCATTCTTATTATTATCCAATTTTTGAACAACCTTTCATTCTTATTATTATTCAATCTTTGAACAACCCTTCATTATTATTATTATCCAATTTTTGAACAACCTTTCATTCTTATTATTATCCAATCTTTGAACATCCTTTCATTCTTATTATTATCCAATCTTTGAACAACCTTTCATTCTTATTATTATCCAATCTTTGAACAACCTTTCATTCTTATTATTATCCAGCCTTTGAACAACCTTTCATTATTATTACTATCCAATCTTTGAACAACCTTTCATTCTTATTATTATTCAATCTTTGATCAACATTTCATTCTTATTAATCTCCGAACAATTAATCAATGTTTATTATTCTGTCACTGCAATATGTAATGAAAGTCATTATGAGACAATACTTGATTAAAATTCCAAGTTATATCTGTTTTATGTGAAACTTTTAAATTTGTTTCTGTAGGCGGCTGGGATGTTACTTTGTAAAAATTCTGCGTTTGTCTTTAAAGAAAGTTGCAATACGTAATAAAAGTCATACGACTTTAATTGGCGGAAATTATATTTCTATTTCTGACGATTGATAATATTTTATTTGATTAAAGTTCTAAGTCCGTCTTAACAGTGCAATAGTTTTGTTACAAAATTGTTAGAAATAGCCACACTTACAAAAATGGAATAGAATAACGTTGCCAAATTTACGAAGTATAAGATAACTTACCGATATAATAAACATTGGGGGGAAAAAAACATCCAGCGTTGCGTTACTTTTCGTCAATCAGAACGTTCCTAGCAACATGTGTCACTTATATTATCTACTTTCTGTCCCTTTATCTACGACCTTAAATGTATACCTAGTTTTCCATAGGTTTAGGAAAAATGTTAGAAATTTCTCGCTAAGCAACCTTTAAATATTGGAATTATAATGACCCTCTCTTGCTGTTATGGTATTTAATTTCATTCCCCAACTGTAAATATTTGTTAATTTTATCACAGTATTTGTTCTAAAGGCTGCTTGCCAGCAGTACAGTCATGTGCATAAATAATGTGTCTTTGTTTATCCACAATTACTGTGTCATGTTAAGTTGGTCGTACAGATCTATTACTCTATTATTATTAATTATTATTATCTACTATTATTAGTCTACTATAATTATTGTTTATACTTGATCTTTCAACATAATCCACTTGCAGAGCTTCATTTTGCTATTCTTCGTACACACTGCCTTCACTTATTTCTGTATTAAGTTTTAATTTGGACTAGACAGAAATTCTCAAATGGAAAAGAGTTTTATTTAGCATGATTTTGATGGCCTGTGATCTGCCTATTGCAGGGTGTGCAGACGACATACTTTTCCATCTGCCTGATTGAGGATTTTCTGCGACTTAGTAAAGCGAAGTCGTTATTGCCACACAAGGCAAACGAATGGATACGCCGCGTCAAGGATTTCATATTCACATCACTCTTCTTCCCTGGCACTCTGGTAAGTGGCTTCACACTTAAAATTTGTATGCTACTAATTTTTATTTCCTTTATTAGAGAAAATTTTTTGATTCTGGAAAAAAAATTATTTCTAGATTTTCGCGGAAAATACGCATGCCGTTTTGTCTGCCTGTCCGCATGTCTACTGCGATTTCTCCTGAATTATTATTAGCCAGATTTTCTTCACGTTCACTGTCTGAGAATATTGTATTGTATTGTATTGTATTGTAACATTCCGTGGTATTCATACATTGCTTCACAGCTAGAATATGGAACAAGTCAAAAATCTTAATACTATTAAAAAGTCTTAATTTATAGTCATGGTCTAGATCAAATACATACAGACGAGGTTTACAGTATAGTCTACTAGTACAACACAAAGTTTTAGTATCAATTTCATGAAGTGTTACTGAATGGCATGAATTCGCCTACAGAATAGCGGGCGTGAGCAATTAGGTACTTCTTTAATTTGGCCCTAAATAATCTTATGTTTTGAGTTTCATTTTTTATATCGATAGGGAGGCTATTAAAAAATTTTACTGCCATATAGGCCTAACACACTCCTTTTTGATAGCACGATAGACTTGCCAATGGAGTATGAAAATCATTTTTTGAAGCGTATTTATGCTATGGACTGTTGAATTAGTTACAAAGTTTTCACGATTACGTACGGGGAGAATTATTAATGAAAAATGTACTGACAAGCCATGGGCATTATTTGTAGTTTTTTTTAAATAGTCCTACACGATTCTCTAGATTGGCACCTACTATTGTTTTAATTACTCTTTTTTGTAATAGGAATATACTGTTACTCTCTGTGGAATTTCCCCATAATATTATTCCGAAACTTATTACCGAGTGGAAGTATGCAAAGTATATTGTTTTTAAGGTATTGATATTTACTATCTTTTACATAGCTCTAATAACAAAACAAGCTGAATTTAGTTTGGGGGTAATTTCTTTAATATGATTTTTCCAATTTAACACATTATCGATTTTTAAGCCAAGAAATTTGGTTGTTGTTTCTAATAGGGATCTATTGTTAATTATTGAGCTTTAAATTTGCGAGGTTCAATTTGGACAGGATTTAAATTGAATTATGTTAGTTTTGTTACAATTTAATACTAATTTACTGACTGAGAACCAGTCACATATTTTGAAGAGGATTTCCTCTGTTGAAGATTGGAATGTGTTGGAGTTATTGTCTGTAATTACTATACTTATGTCATCTGCAAATAATATGGGATGACCTACATCTTTTATTAGGGGGGGGGCAAGATCATTTATGAACACTAGAAAAAGTAGGGGACCTAATATTGATCGATTCATCCGGGAATTATTCATATGAAATGCAATTTTATTTCATTAACTCTTTATTTTAAATCAAAACCAACCACACAACGACGCTGTACTTCAAGAATTATTATTATTATTATTATTATTATTATTATTATTATTATTATTATTATTATTTAAACAGTGTCAGCTTACATATTCCGATGAAAGACATGGGACTCCACAAACTTTTCTATATTAGAAATTCTAAATCTTTCTCTCCGGTCTCCAGATGCATGAAAAATGCTAACTTACATGAATGTGATTTCGATATAGCAATGTAATTTGCTCTTATATTGTTTGCAAAATTGTTGTACACAATTACGAATAGTATAACATAAATGAAAACCAAGAGGTATTTCCTTGCAGATAACGACGGCAAACAGGACTGACATCCCTACTGCTACTAATTTTCACTGTCTGCGAAGTTGGAAGCCTTAAACTCTCGCTAACCTGTAGGCCTCCGTGGTCTGTAATCTTTATTGAAACAAACTTGTGCCCAGACACTTTTGATTCTTTTGAACTAGGGAGAATGTGATAATATTTTCTGTAATATTTAACTTCTTTCTATAAAATTTAATAGTATTGTTTGTTGAAAATTAACCATTGTAATCCATGTTCTTCATTTTGTTGTTATTGTCAAGGTTAAATGATTATCATTTTGCCTCTGTTTTGTGTCTATGTACTAACATAATCTAGCCGAATATTGATATATTAGTGGAAAATAAGACGTATCTACGATCAGTTAATCACTAAGTAGAGAAATGTTCAATAGTTTGTGTGTGAATTTATCGGTATTATCCTAATTTATGTTAGATTGGTGATTGCTTTTACAACATGACTTTATGTAGGCCTACTATCCGCCACTGAAGCAAGTTTGAGATTGAGAGTGATGGATGAACGTCAATCGTGTCTAAAAGATTTGGTGTGAGGTTGACATCATACTTTCCCCTTCATCTGACTTTGGCATGGCTTCACTAGATGACAGACTAAATGAGGAGCTGGAGTGTGGTGGAATGATAGAGAGAAAACGTGAGTACCGCGATAAAAAAAACCCTCTGCAACGTCTTTATTTTATCCATCATAAATTTCATCACGACCTGGCAGAGGATCGAATCCGGGCCGCCAGGATGTAAAACCAGCACTTTTAGCTGCAGACGCGACAATGGCGAAGGCATATTTGTCGGGGATAAAGCCAAGGTTCCTGAGAATTTTCTTGGGGTTCTCCTGTTTCTCTCTAGCATTCCAACGTCACTCTCTTATTTCAGAATTTATTATCAATGATCATGATTACAATAGCATTAACCAAAAACGGTGTCGGCGTGATGGCATCAGTCTGAGGAAGTGTAGTACGCTTCCATTTCGCTAACCGTAGATTGACATCAACTATAGTCCAGCAGCAGACTGTGAATGAAGTCATCGCGTTCCCGGATCTCCTGCGTCACGTGCAGAAGATAACTCTACCCAATATTAATGCTATCAGCGGACTTCGCTCCTTGTTGTGTCTATGACACGGATTCTGTTAGGTCGCAGTGACCCTCACAGCGACCCGACATCTTTATCTGAGGTCAGTTGGAACCCCAACAGTCGCGCACTTAATTCGTGACCCTTCAAATTTCACCATCATCTAATCCGTTCGAGTATTTTCTGAAATCGTCTTAATCTTGGATTCAAGGCAATGTAGTGTTATTACTAAACGCCTGAATTTTCCAGTCTTTAAATATAGGTACATGGGTCCTTAGTATAGGCCAACTTTATCGCAGTGTTTTTCATCCGCCGGTCCGCAAAATTATTTTGCCCTCCACAGAAAATTCATACATTCAATTATTTTAGTATTCACTGCGTTTTAGCACATTTTGAAGAAAGAAAAAAAAATTAATTACTTAATTAAAAAAATAAATAAAATGTAATTCTCAGTCATCATGACATTGTTTAGTCAACAGACGTAGTGGTTAGTAATTTTAAATAAAACAAAAATCCTAATTTATAGAGATTGGTACAAAGTGTTATGATATACGGGGCAGAATCTTGTACATTAGACAGAATACGTTAAAACAAATTATTGGCTACTGAAATTGACTTCTGGCGGAATCAGCAAGAAAATCAAGAAGGAAAAAATTATAAATCAAAGAATTAGAGAAATTGAGTTACAAAAGAATATTGTTGAAGTAATAGAAAAAAGGAGATTAAAATGGTTTGGACACATGTAGAGGATGAAAAATGTAAGAATACCGAAAACGATGCTGGAGTGGATTGCGGAGGGAAGGAGAAGACGAGGAAAAACCAAGCGAGTAATGGATGGATGGCGCCAGAAGGAGTACGTCTTGAAGAGATCTTACTGAAGAAGATGCTGAGGATAGGGATTTGTGGAGGAGAAAAATTTCTTTGGGTGAAGAATAACTTTACTAGTGTATTATAGAAAAATCCTAATAAGAAAGATTATTATTATTATTATTATTATTATTATTATTATTATTATTATTATTATATTAAATGTTAGATTTTTAAATGTTGTTTTATTTAACGACGCTCGCAAATGCCGAGGTTATATCAGCGTCGCCGGTGTGCCGGAATTTTGTCCCGCAGGAGGTCTTTTACATGCCTGTAAATCTACTGACATGAGCCTGTCGCATTTAAGCACACTTAAATGCCATCGACCTGGCCCAGAATCGAACCCGCAACCTCGAGCATAGAAGGCCAGCGCTATACCAACTGGCCAACCAGGCCAATTTATTATTATTATTATTATTATTATTATTATTATTATTATTATTATTATTATTATTATTATTATTATTTGCCATAGTAATATCACCAAGAATAATGTTGACACACTTCTACCACAGTCTAGTATAGTCACGAAGCTCAATACGTAGGAAATATGCATCCATAGATAGTTGCTAACCACTAGGATCGCTACTGTCGCTTCATAACAGACAATGCGAAATAGTACCGGCACAGTCTATTGTTTCTAGTACCCTCAACAACTCAAGCTTCGTGACTGTATATACTAGATTGTGCTTCTACTGTAAATGCCGTTTATTAGGTTATTTTCGCGTAACAATAACGAAGCCAATCGTCTGGTTCACAGTTCGTGTCGTCAATGTTCTGGGGATTGTACATGATCGACCGCGAGCTGGTGTTCCCGAACTCTTTGGATGTCGTCATGCCGTTCTGGACAAACCACTCGACGCACACCCTCGTCAGCGTCGCCCTGGTGATAGAAATGCGACTCACACGCCACCGCTACTCCAAGCGAAGTCTGGGTCTAGCAGCTTTGGCCATCTACTTGACCATCTACGATATTCTGTAAGTGTTTGCATGTTAATTCAATTTAAGGGTCCTACGAATTATTCTTGTCTACAAATTTTAATATACATCTGTGAACAACACTAGATGAAAAAAAAACAATAATTATGAAAATGTAGATAACTACTTTCGAGATAGGTTTTAAAGTAAATCCAGAAAAAAACAAAGTATATGATTTTGTCCCGTGACTAGAACATAATACGAAATGGAACTATAAATATTGGAAGTTTGTACTTTTAAAAGGTGGAAAAATTCATCTGGTTGGGAAGCTTTTGTTATCCAGTCTGCTTTCAAAAAAGCTTAAGATTAGAATTTATAAAACAGTTATATTATCGATTGTTCTGTACGGTTGTGAAACTTTGACTGTCACTTTGAGTGAGGAACAGAGGTTTAGGGTGTTCGAGAATAAGGTGTTTAGGAAAACATTTTAGACTAAGAGAGATAAAGTTACAGGAAAACTGAGAAAGTTACCCAACGCAGAACTGCACGCATTGTATTCTTCATCTAACGTAATTAGAAACATTAAATTCAGACGTTTGAGATGGGCAAAGCATGTAGCACGTATGGGTGAATAAAGAAATGCATATATAGTGTTAGCTGGAAGACCTGAGGGAAAAAGATCTTTGTTGGGGTCTAGAGGTAGATGAGAGGATAATATTAAAATGGTTTTGAGGGAGGTGGGATATGATGGTAGGGACTGGGTAGGAACCGATGGCGGACTTATGTGAGGGCGGCAATGAACCTCTGGGTTCTCTAAAAGTCATTTTTAAGTAATTAAGATAACTACTTCCAAGCTGAAAAATTTCATATAGTAAAAACTGATATAACGCTACTTTCGGAGGACTAACTTCACTCCTGCGTTACAATTTATCCGTGGTAACATTTCGGAAGGTAATAACCATCTAGTAATAAACAACGGAATGGAAGGCGGAGTAAAAATACAACATAATGCACTTTTTCTTCTGCTTCTTCTTGAAGCGCTACAACATCTAGATTCTAAATGTTCTGGCCTTTCTTTGAACCAACACAAGACTGTCACACACAGAGTCTCCCTGACTGACCGATCAACACGACATAGGGCCACAACAGAAACGTCTCATTTTAATTAGAAAACAAGGAACAAACACCCATTCCCGTGTAATGTAGACAACTATCCGCCCAAGCCAGGAATCGAGCCAGGAATCAATCGGACCGCTTTATTCGGAAGTGCACTCGCTTTCCAGTCAGCCACAACGGCAGACATTTAAGGCACTATTATATGTAATTTTATGTCATCAGATATGAATAAAAATGGGAAAAATAGATTTGTTAGGCATACTTATTGCTATGAAATATAAATTCAATATGCGTTGTAGTTACTAGAGATGAACAAAACTAACTGCCGCTCTCGTTCGCTGTGTTCGTTGCATTTGTCTTTCGAGTCTCGTCTCGTCATTCTCGTACGCTTCGAGTCTCGCTCATCATTCTCGAAAAAGCATTTGGTCGACGTGGAAAAATTTCGTAACTTTGAATAACATACATCATTGAAACAAATAATATTAGAGATGTTTAACTGATACAAAAAAATTGTAGTTATCAAAACGTTCTGGTTCCATTATCAGATATTACCTATGGTTATATAAATAGAAAAAAATCTAAAATAAATTTGCATTTATTACTTACTTACAAATGGCTTTTAAGGAACCCGAAGGTTCATTGCCGCCCTCACATAAGCCCGCCAGCGGTCCCTATCCTGTGCAAGATTAATCCAGTCTCTATCATCATACCCCACCTCCCTCAAATCCATTTTAATATTATCCTCCCATCTACGTCTCGGCCTCCCTAAAAGTCTTTTTCCCTCCGGTCTCCCAACTAACACTCTATATGCATTTCTGGATTCGCCCATACGTGCTACATGCCCTGCCCATCTCAAACGTCTGGATTTAATGTTCCTAATTATGTCAGGTGAAGAATACAATGCGTGCAGTTCTGTGTTGTGTAACTTTCTCCATTCTCCTGTAACTTCATCCCTCTTAGCCCCAAATATTTTCCTTAGCACCTTATTCTCAAACACCCTGAACCTATGTTCCTCTCTCAGAGTGAGAGTCCAAGTTTCACAACCATACAGAAGAACCGGTAATATAACTGTTTTATAAATTCTAACTTTCAGATTTTTGGACAGCAGACTGGATGATAAGAGCTTCTCAACCGAATAATAACACGCATTTCCCATATTCATTCTGCGTTTAATTTCCTCCCGAGTGTCATTTATATTTGTTACTGTTGCTCCAAGATATTTGAATTTTTCCACCTCTTCGAAGGATAAATCTCCAATTTTTATATTTCCATTTCGTACAATATTCTGGTCACGAGACATAATCATATACTTTGTCTTTTCGGGATTTACTTCCAAACCGATCGCTCTACTTGCTTCAAGTAAAATTTCCGTGTCTGTGCATTTATAAAAAACATAAAACATAATATTAAATAAAGCGTTAATACTTTTTTTACTTGAGATTGCACACTTGATCTCAAAAAAAAAAAGATCAAGGCTGCTGACGTTTGAGAGTTGACCACTCCCGACGTCTTGAACGCTTGTTTGATTCACTCACAAGCAGTTTTTGCATCAACGACGTAGGCAATTTTGTCGTGCGGGTTTTCGGCTTTGCGGGCGCTATTAGTCTTGCTTTCTCGCTGTTGTTCAACTCGAGTACATACGTATAAAAATGGATTAGGTTACTGCATGCCTAAATTGATAATTTAAAATTTGGTTGCATGCAATTGTTCTACATTGTAATACCACGCGTACGTGACAGGCAAAAGAAAACTATTCTCACTGCAGAAACGAAAGAACTTCGTCGAATTGAAATTCACAGATTTTTCGGCATACATTATCACAGGTGGGAGCTCGTACCTCATAAGAATGAGATATACACCCAGACATTACAACGTAGAAGAAAACTAAGTTAAAGATCAATTAAGAAGAACTACAAATTCACTCCAGCTATTGTCGAAGAAAAAGTTCAGTGCCGAATTAACTGGGAATGGCCGGTGATGACAGAAAAGTAATGCTAATGTGCCTGATACAGTTTTTTCAAACAGAGAAAACAGGCTCATCTAAGAGATTGACATTAGGCCTACCTTTTAACTAAAATACTACAAAATTTATCCTGGAAGAAATTAATAAATATAGTTATTAATAGTTGGGCTATTAATAGCAGTAACAATACAAAATACTAGATCGCAATATTTAAGTTAACACTCAAAACCATCTTACGAGAATTATAAAAGTATTACACATCTTGATTACACAACTTTTAACACTATATCACTTAGGAATACAATGTATGGTGATTACTTTCACGTGTTAATTTGAACTAAGTTTATAAATACCTAGTTAATAGTTTCGGCTTGGGAGCTATCTTCAGAACTGCTGAGGTCCTTCGTCTTCCGGTGGGGGTGCGTTTGTTTTGTGTAGTGTGGAGTTAAATAGTGTGTGTGTTCTGAAATTCATTTGTATGTTGATGATTTGTTGGGGGTGCGTTTTCGTGTATCTATATAGGCCTATTTCCTATGTTCTAGTGTGTTTAGTTTTTTTTTTTTTTGGATAGATATGTAGAATTTCCATGTCTGTGTCTATGTTGCTGTAGGTGTGGTTGGCGTTTACCAAATCACACAACACTTCCACATACGCAGAACACATCACAAACGCCAACCACACCTACAGCGACATAGACACAGACATGGAAATTCTACATATCCAAACAAAAACCCAGAAACTAAACACACACTAGAACAATACAAAATATACAGATATACAAAAACACACCCACAACAAATCCTCAACACGCAACTGAATTTCAGAACACATACACTATTTAACTCCAAACTACACAACACAAATGCACCCTCACCGGGAGCGATGCACGACCTCAGCAGTTCTGAAGATGGCTCCTAAACCGAAACTAGTCAAATAGGTATTTATAGACTTAGTTAAAATTAACACGTGAAAGTAATCACCATTTACAGGGTGATTCACCAGAATTTGCCGCCACTTACGGAGCTTATTTCCCAAGACATTCTGAGCAAAAAATGTCATGTAAACATGTGTCCTAATTTCATTATTTTCTGAGTTACATTAATTTAAAGTTATTAGTAAAATGCTTGTTTTTTTTAGTTTTAAGGGTAAAAGAATGTTATAAATAGAGAATGAACTATTCAGAAGTGTTCTGAAGCTAAAAGTGTTGTTAATTGCTTTGCACTGATTCTGTTTTTAAATTTTTAACTAAAAATTACATTATTCTTACGCACTTATCACAAAAATTGTTGCAAATCATACGACTTTAGAAACTTGATTCTTTACAGTTTAATTATGCATCCTAATGTACAGTCTTGAAGAATTTACAAGAGTGGCATGACTGTAACAATTGTTGTGATAAATGCGTAAGAAAAATATAGTTTTGTAGTTCAAAATCGAAACAAAAAAATTCTGTTCGAAGCAACTATGGAATTCACAACACATTTTTAGCTTCAGAATACTAGCTAATTAAAGAAATGATACTCCTAAATAGTTATTTCTTTATCTGTAATATTCTTTTACCCTTAAAACTAAAGAAAAATGGTATTTTACAAACAACCTCGAATAAGTGTAACTCTGAAAATATTGAGAATAGGACACATGTTTATGACATTTTTTGCTCAGAATGTCTTCGGTAAGTGACGGTAAATCCTCGTGAATCACCTTGTATTGTATTTCTAAATATAGAAGTACTGTATGTTGTAATGAATACTTACTACATAGAGAGGAAATTTTTAGTGCAATTAAAAATGTAGACTACCGTATCTAGCACATTTCACTGGCAATTTGTAATTTTGAATATAAATTGTAGGCTACATACCTGAGCAGTGAGTATTATTATTATTATTATTATTATTATTATTATTATTATTACTATTATTACTATTATATTATTATTATTATTTTATTATTATTATTATTATTATTATTATTATTATTATTATTATTATTATTCGATCTCCCAAGAAGCGTACGTACGCGTTTTTTCTCAGCTCTTTTTACTAGTTTGCTGGTCATTTCATTTAAAAATGAGTTTATTTATTGTTATAAAGAAATAATCCGCAATTGCCTTTAATGCGCTTAAAGTAATAATCAGGCTTCGAGACTTTGGACCCGATACAATAAGTTTACTGTATATGCACTGTAGGTTGTTGACTCGCTGCAGGTAGGTAGAGATGTGTTGAGGTAACAACGTAGCTATTTAGAGTAGAGTACGGTAGTATGGGGAAACACACACATATGTACATTCTGAACGTAAATATACATTACACAATGACAATATCAAAAGAATGTGAAAAGCATTTATTCTCCTGTCTTTTATAAACATTTGTGTTTAATTATACACAGTGTTGATAATGGAAATAAGCATGTAGCAATTTTAATTTTTTTCATTTATCCTATTGGTCTACTTTAGGAAGTGCAGTTACAGTACCAAATTGCAATGTACCTACTACAAGATACATTCTCAGTGTCTGAAACGTAAATCTTTTTCGGTTATCTGCCAAAGTTTGTACTGTGGAAAGCTGAGCTCTACGTCGCATGATGTGATAGGACCAAAACGAAAAAATCTAACATCATTGCAGTCTTTAAGAGACAGTCCTTTATTCTCGGGTGACTCTATGCCCACTAATTTGCTGTTTATGTTACACAATGTTCCACATCCGTTATTTTTACATAAAATTGATTTCCACTTCTGTTTTACACTTCAGTAACCGGTGTATTTGGTGTTTCATTAATTCTGTCCGTCATTTTCTCAATTAATTTGAGGGCTTCCGGCTCTCTTGCTCTGACTTTCCTAACCGTGTAATAGTTTCAGACAGTTTGAAAACGGGTTTGTATGAAAACCAAATTATTTGTAAGAACCTTCAAATCCAGAGCGTTTTTCTTTGCGGTTTTGTTGGCATTCATTCTACAGTACTCCCACCTACTATACGCTTTATCACTATACTCATTACGCCGTTATGCGGATTTCCCACTGAACTGCTCTATTGGGTCCGAAGTCTCGAAGCCTAGTAATAGTAATAATAATAATAATAATAATAATAATAATAATAATAATAATAATAATAACGTGAGAAATATCGCACCACAATACAAATGAAATGAAACTTGACTATGTGCAGATTCCTTAACGCTTTCCTGTATGACGGAGCATGGATCTACCCTATCTACAAGGTGCTGGACAGCTGGCCTCTTAGGATCGCATTCTTCGTGGTTTCCACTGGTTTCCTGCTTGGCCTGTACGTTCTAGGCGAACTCCTCAATTCCAAGCTGGTTGGTAAGTGAAACTTGTACTTCAGCAAACCAAAATGAGTACGAGATAAAACAGACCAAGTTGGATTTCCGAATGAATAACAAGGAGAGGGTACACTTTCGAATCGCCGATTTTGATAATTCGGTTATGGATAGAAATTTATGATGTAAGATGAAGCATAGCAAAACCAAATCAAACAACACTCATACGTTTCGAAATATTGACAACGAAAATTACGACCCGTAGCAACTTTAATTAATGTGCTGTACATACCGTCTTTCCATTCCTATCCGGTAGATCAGAACTTTAACAGCGGAATCTTAAAAGAGGTCTCGGAGACCATACAACGCTCATAGGTTTCGAATTATTGGCAACGAAAATTGCGGGTCTATAGCATTTATTTTATAAGTTCGTACCAAAAATTTTAAGTTATGTGAGCTTGGACTATAGGCCTATATCTACCGAATGAACAATAGTAATACAGCTCTCAACGTCAACAAACCAGCAAAACAAACATGTCCAGTCGGGTGGTAACGAAACGTCTTGTCTTTGTGTCAGTCATACATGACCTTAGAATAAGAAACAGAATGAATAAATAACATTGTATTAAAATACAATAATTAGCAATTAAAATCTTCATAAGCTACAATATAAATTAATTTACCTATACATATAAGAATAAGAAATTACGTAATTATGTGTCTAGCCTAGTTACAATTAATAATAATGTATAATAGTGGCAAAAAAAGCGGACCGACCCTTGTAGTTGATTTCAGAGCCTTGTTTACTCCAGAGCACGATAGGCTGGTAACTAAGACTTTCGTGGTTCGAATCCTGCCTGGGAAGGAAACTTTTTTTTGTTCCTTATTCAAATTTATTCCCAATACTTTTCGATTGCTGATAAAATTCATGTTCTGGGAATAATAAGTTAATTAAGTAGTAAAATATCGCTGCAATCGAAAAGTATTCGGAATACATTCGAATAAGGAACAAAAAAAAGTTTCCTTCCCAGGCAGGATTCGAACCACGAAAGTCTTAGTTACCAGTATATCGTGCTCTGGAGTGAACAAGGCTCTGAAATCAGCTACAAGTGTCGGTCCGGTTCTTTTTGCCACTACTGTACGGTTTCAGTTTATCACAAGATATATTTTTCCTTGCTTTAGCCCGCAGTGAATTGTAAAAGCATCTGACAGAAACTGGCCTTTACGGACTTCGCTGTACGTTTCACTGAGACACATTTTAATTAATCGAACTAGTTTCTTGGGAATACCAAATTTAATAAAAATATTACATAAAACTTCTCTCTTAACCGAGTCACATGCCTTTTGGAAATATATGAACAACTGATGTACTGTACCCTTATATTCCCATTTTTTCTCCAATATCTGTAAAATAATAATAATAATAATAATAATAATAATAATAATAATAATGATAATGATGATAATAATAATAATAATAATAATAATTATTATTATTATTATTATTATTATTCATATACTAAAAACTCATAAACAGACATGATAGGCAAAAATCGAAAACTAAATTGGCTTCTACGCTTATGTACAATGCAGGAGTTACGTCATTTAATAGTCATATATTTCACAGATATTGAATTTTTTGTGCAATTTAATTAAAATAACTAGGTTAAATCTAATTAAGGTGTTTTAATTATGTTTCAGCGTTCGAGCTCGAGAGGATCAACGAAAAGCTAAGTGCACAAAAAATAAGATGATAATTCTCATCACGTAGTGACATTTCCGTCACGTGTATTCGTATGATTTTAGTATCTAATATTCTTTAATTTATATATAATATATGCTGAGTACAGCAACATTTTTGTACTGTGTATCACAGATGTGTTTAATTATTAAATATATACATTTAACATTGTACATTATTCTATCAATTAATTGTGTACATTCGTTCCTCGGACCTTAATCGAATTGCTAAATTAAGATGGTCATTTAATAATAACAGAATATAATAATATAAATAGGCCTACAAGAACAAATGGAAATAAGAAAAACTGTAAAGGCTAATAAAATTGCTATCAACACAATAGAACGTTCATCATCACCATCATCATCATTATCAGGATTTAAGCCATAACTGGCTCGTTCTGATCTCATGAATTACAACCGTTGTATCCATCTCCTTCTCGGTCTGCCAACATTCCTTACACCTTCCGGTTTATAATTTAAAATTAATTTTGTAATTCGGTCCATCCAATCGTTCCTATAAGGAGATATGTTTTCTGTTAATTTGAATATTTTGAGTTCTCTTCGAATGTCGTCATTTCTTTTCCTATCCCATAAAGTATATCCAGCCACATATCTAAAAAAACTCATTTCTGTAGCTTCTATTCTGCGTTCTTCTTTCAAACTTAGAACCCAAAATTCTGCATCATACATCAACACAGGAACTGCTACCACTTCGTAAAATTTAAGTTTGATGTCTTTCCGTGTAAAATCTTTGTTTTTCAAATATGACACGTTGCAACCGAGGTAATTAAAGCAATTGAACTGTTCAATAGGTTTTCCTTCTAATATAATTTTAGCTCTTATTGTTTCCCATCCTCTAAATGCCAAAACTTTTATTAGGAGAGATATTTAAAGAGTCGTCGTCGTCGTCGTCGTAGTCGTCGCCGCTGCCGTTGCCGTTGCCGTCGCCGCTGTTGTTGTTGTTATTTAGTCAACTGTCCGAATACAAGTCTGAACCTCACAAATGATACTTACTTACAAATGACTTTTAAGGAACCCGCAGGTTCATTGCCGCCCTCACATAAGCCCGCCATCTCTGCCCCACCAAACTTGTCTCAACTCTGTTTTTTTTTTCTATTAACGTTAGAAAATATTGAATTCAATATGTCTTCAGATCATATGTCTGGACTATAATATTTATTTTAAATATCTGAATATGCAGGGACGTCATTTTATTTTTACTTCAATTTTTATTGTACCTGAGTTTTTGAATGTACTTCACTCCCATCCCTTCTACTACTAAACTTCCAATCGTCCTCCACACAGAACCAAGGCCGCGCATGCAGTCAAAGTGCCTTACGGTGATACTAAACAGTACTGAGTTAGTGAGTATAGTACGTTCCATAAATATATTCGCGTTTTTCAGAGTTTTCAATATTGAATCATATTTTCGTACAGGTACTGTCGTCCGTTTTCCTACGTCGCATCCCGATTTTCCCCACCTACTTCTGCTCGCCTCTCTGTAAAGGCTAATGGCTGGGCTGTCTTAGCTCTTTTCTGAAAACATTAATTTCTGTTAGCAATTGGGCGTCTACGTAATATTATACAACTGTTTAAAATAACTTAAATAAAAGGACCTCCTTCCTTTCTACGACCCTGCAATGTAACTACTTGGATGGAAAGTCGATAGCATATCTAAGTAATTTTATCTTTTCGGATTGAGCAGAAATGAAGATTGAATTTACAGTACGTAAGGTACTCTTTTAGCCTATAGATTAAGTACAGAATTATTTCCACATGAGTTACTAGTACGAAGGACGAAACTGGTAACTGGAATTAGGTACAATAGTCTATAGTGCGATAATATGCACAAAAACTGAAGCCTGTATCGAAATGAACGCCCACCATTTTCAAAAATGTGTTTAAATATCCATATTATGATTATTTTTCAATTTAACTTCATTCTCTAAATTGTACGCTAATGTGCTGTAGACAGTATAATATACACTGCATAATGAATATGTCCGAATGGATAGCTCAGTTCATGAGTAAAAACACTTATTGTTAATACTATACTGTATTTTGATTAAAGGAAAACCTAATGAAAATTATCAAACTCAAAATCGCGATAATTCCTAGTTTACGTAAATGGATGAACTACTTGTCTTCCCTCCTATACCTAGTAAAGTGATTTGTTTGTATTTTACGCCAGTATCATCGAACTCCAGTCGTGGAAGAGGGTAGCAAAGGTATAGCCAGGTTAATATTAGAAATGTTAGTAAAAATAAAATGAAGTCTCTGTATAAGAATTTCTATACCTCATTTGAGAAAGGAAGCATTGTAATGTTTCTTTTGTAACAGCCTGTACTCATGTGTTAGAAGTCTGCAGGTATTCAGGCCTCCACTTGGAGAAACATAAATAACATACTGGACAACAATGGAGAAAAAAGAAAAGTGATCCCGGTATAATATGTAAACTTAAAGACGAAATTAAATAAAATAATTAGAGTTTACATTTCATATGATATCTTCAGGAAGGCAAACTTCATATAAGAGAGTTTCTGTTAGCACTGTTACGTAGTTTTATTGATGTATGCAAGTGTTTCTGTACGAGAGAGAAAAAGAGGGAGATTGTTTTAAATTATGCCCTATTATATTTGTAGTACCTACAGTTCAAGCTCCATACAACTCCATCCGAAACATCGCGGATATGAATGTAACAACTGTAAGGAACGTACCTTTATTAAATTAAATGGTCATATTCCGATATACTGTACCACGGTCAAGCTATAACGGGGGGAGGAGGTAAATGATGTCCCCCATAACCTTGTTATATGGGGATTCTATGGTTTTGCTTTGCCCCTCCCCAAGGAAACGGTTCTCCGCCTATACGTACTGTAGGCCTATAATATGCCTGTTCTCACATTTGATGGACATAGTCATGGATGGGCAACTCGTGCTCCCAAAGTGCTAAAAAACCTTGAAAGAGAGAAAGGCAGACGGAGCCAGTCGCAGCAGTTACAAGTTGTTTGTAGTTTCGCTGCAAAAGCCAAGGTGCGCTCTGGCGGCTCATGCAGGTGATCGTGATATCTATTCGATGATTTGAATTTCAGAATGACGCATGGTACAATAATTATATTAATTTTAGACAGATTATACCTGAACACATAACAAAATTATTTTCTAGCTTTGTAAATTAGTTTAGTACTGGAAACACAAACTGAACAGAACCTTTTCAAGATACAAAAAATATAGCTGCAACACTTATTTATTATTACACTAGTTGTTAATATTTTTATTATATGTCTTATTTGAAACGTAGAACGCTAGAATTTACAAGTCTTTATACTGTACATTAAAGACTATTCCTCTGTTCTCAGAAAGGTAATAGTCTGTATTCGCAAACAATAACAAATTCAAGGAAGTATTTTTTACATATCACTGCAGAAGAAATAAGCTTATTTTTGAGCTCTTTCTTTGCTTTGAGAGCTTTTAAACTTCTTTCTTGTTTTAAACTCTGCCTCAAGCACATATATGGAAGCAAAGAGTATATTCGGATATTCTGACTTAGGCAACACTACGAACAGTTCGATTCTTGATTTTGCTGGAATCTGAGTGGCGTGCTGTACTGTAGATTTATTAATTCAAGCTATAAATTTTCAGGATTTTCTATTGGCGTAAGCCAAAAAGATTTCAGAAATTTTTCGATTTTCTTATCACTCTTCAAGATAGTTTATAGTCAAAGAAAGTGAAGTAGTCTACAGTATGTTCTTTATGATACTACGACATTTCAAATTTATCCATAAATGTTCTTAGCTAGTCGATTATACGTCGTGCAATTCTGTAACTCGCACGCACAACGTGCTAATGATATTTGATACCAGTCTCACCTTGTTGATATCTCATTTTTACCTTTAGCTGTTCTAAAGCAGATGCAGACAGTATTTCTTTACTGAAACCTTCACTGTTTATTTGTAACATAAAATGTCATGCGTAAGAAAGTGTAATAGAATACAAGTTTACCTATCTTCTTAATAAAAAAAAATTCTCTTTTTACTCGTAACTAAGGGGAAATGATCTAGGAATTATATTGTTTTTCACTTGAAATGAGCCCCACTTATTGAATATTTTGTGCTTTACACTGTCCAATTTTCTATACATGACACACAAATTCAAGTTTCTTTACCGTTTACTACAACAGAAGAGGAATGTGGTTGAAAATAGATTTATAGTTCAGTATTGCTGCAATTGAAACCGTGTCATAAAAGATGGTATATTACGTACACAATAGTAATTCCATTAATTTGCTAATAATAATCTATAGCAATCTACCTTCATTGTTATCCGTGGCTTCCTTCCATTGGCTCCAACACAAACAATATAAAACATATCACAAACAAAATATACAACATTCCGTTATCACACCACACAGGTAAATGAGACCACTTTTGTTCTATACCAGGCCTGCACAAGGTTTGCGCTCTCCGATAGATCACAAACTCGCAAGCGGAATACAGGTATTCCCTGCGCTGTTTACGTACGAACTGCATTAGAAGGGGAGGACTCGTACCGAAGGCACAGTACACAAAAGGAAGTAAGAGTATTTATGAAATAAATTTCAGTTCAGCGTTTAGAAAACAATATTTTACTAAATAATAAAGAAATCAATAAATATATTTATATTAAAGAAATACATTAATATATTTGCTATACCTACTTAAAACTACAATGTTATGTTGTATGTTTCTTTATCAATACATCAAAACAGGGTTTTATGTTGGCAGCTGAAAGAAAAAGTACTGATCGTAATGAAACATCACACAGAGATGTTCGATGCCTAAGTTCATAATAGAAAATAGTTGCTCACAAATGTAGCCTATGTTGAGCCAAACATAGTAATCATTTTCGCAGCCAGTCTGTGTAACCGTGGATATTATTGCTGAGGTATAGACTTGTAAAAAGCAGCAAGGCTAGTACTATCACTGAAACGGTCTTTAGCTCTTATGTCACATTGAAGATCAATAAGTTCAAGCTGCAAATCATGGACCACTGATAGATATGATATATCAATTGTGGGCTTTTCGTAACTCCTGAACCTTTCCTTTTCACTGCGATCTTCAGCAATAAAACAATCGTAAGTATTTTTATGTCTGGACTCGTAATGACGCATTATGTTATGTTTCTTTCTACCTTTCAGAATGTTGTGGCAGATAAGGCACTGAGTATTTACTCCAGCAGCTATGAAAAAATAAGCATTTTCCCATGCAACATTGAAAGAATATGCGTAATGATCACTTTTCCGTCTTTTAGATTCCTCCATACTGTACTGTAGCAGTAGCTAAGCAACATGAAACAGTTACTGAGAATACACACTGCACTCCACTAGATAGCTGAGTGGTCGTTTCCCTCTCCTCTACCTACAGCAAGTCTATGTCATTCTGACGTATCTTCCTCTCCGTTTCAGCGAGCGGTAAACACGGCTCTCCTGCTCCGAACGAGCGCGTGCGCTCCTTGAGCGCTGTTTGTGCAGGTGTGTTCTATACAGAAAGAAGGCGTTTATAACCGACTACATTTTTTATACGAATACGGAATCAACTGTACGCATTCTGTGAGTTTACAGGGATCCGCCGCAACGCGGCGCTGTTACCGCTATGAGCGTGACTCGGAAGGAGTTCACAGTACTTGTTACGCTGAATGTAGTCCTTTTTAAAAGCAAATTTCTTCCATTTAACCCGGCTATTCGTAACTTAAGAAATACCTTTATAGTCCCTTATTCATTTATTAATAGTCTTATATCCGGAAAACTATTATGAACACTCGTAACAGAAAATACAATTAAATCTGAAACGTTGTGAAAGCAATTATACGTTCAATATTTATACTTGTTTTTTTGAAAGATGGGACATGACAGTTAAGCGGCCGAGCTTGGAACTACAGTGCCATATTGCTAATATGGACTACCACGCTGCCAGCTGATGCTAGCAATTATTGTCGTTAAGATGGCTGACGTTAAAACATTCATTGACAATTGACGCGAAGGTAGAAAACAATACAAAAATCGACAGAGAATCAAAGACAAAACGTCCCAATGCTAACATTGTGTGCACAATAAATGTCGCCAAGAGAGCTATTAAGCACTCGCCACGTGGGAATTGTAAGTTTAGCAACTCAACCGTTGTTACCATAGCAACAGGCCTACCACGCTATGTGACCGTCAGTTGTTTTTCCGATCGTAACGCTCCTGTCATATCCCATCTTAAAAAAAAAGAAGTACAATAATAATCTTTTCGTAACAAGATGCGAATTCAGGGACAGAAAGCCCCTACAAAATGTTAGTAAATAAAGAGTTGAATGATATTTTACGTGCCTATAAATGAATTAAATTACTCACCATGATCAGTTGCCTGCTACCTTTGAGAGTTTGCGAGATGACTTGACGGATTTTCTTTGTCCTGAAGGAAAATCGGCACTTTAAGTAGTGGTAGACTAATTTAGGAATAATATCCATGATGCGTTCTCTGCAACAATCTGCTCCCGAAGACTGGATCGAAAGATCGTCAATGGTGTCAAGATAGGTGATGTCATCCCACATTGCACTTGCTGAGCTAATCTTTTCTTTAATTTTCAGTTCTGTTTGAATAAGTACGCCATACACAACTTGGAAGGGATGGGTTAAAAAAACTGACGTTCCTACCTGATCGGTAGTCTTTGATTTGGGTGAGAGCTGCACAATGTTTAGACTTATTACATTCCTGTCGAAGAGCACGAAGGATATACGCAGTAAACTTATAGGAATGATTTACTACATAACCGGCCACATGATGCACTAAACACAGGGGCGGCTCGTCCATAAGAGCTGCGGAGCTGCAGCACTCCCTGCTTTGACAGGAAAATAAAAATAATATTTATTTTAATTTGTAGAAGAATTGTTACAGCTTTTATTGGTAAATTGCTTTATATTTCATTTGGCCGGAAGATGTACTATTATCTTATGCATTATCTTTTTTGCGCGTCGACTGTACTGGAATTGACACTGCTTTCAAAGTCGTCCTGGGATCTGCAGGGTGGGACAGATCATAGACAGTGTGCCTTGCTAGGTCAGGGGGTAGAGAGGTGAAGGGAAGTAGAGGGAAACTGCCGCTGTTTAAACCCCATATTTCGCTGCAGTGGCTTGCAGAGCCAGGCGACAAGGGAAGATCTTTCCTCCCCTCACACACCGCTATTGTAATCCTATGTCAAATGGATTCTCTATTCCCTTGAAACTTAGTGACAAAATTTTTATTTTCTCTTCATATACTACTGCTGTAGAATCTTATCGAGTTAATATAACGAAATTAATATTCTCTTTTGCCTTATTATTATGTACAGCTGTCAAAAGAAAAAGTGGCCGCTCTCCTGAAACAAAGTTCCCTTCGGCTATCTTCGCTACAATTCGGAGACAGGCGATGTTACATGTTGTTGGACCACGTTGCCTGATATCTACAGTTATAATTGAAGTATACTGTGTGTTATTCGATAGCATAATGGTAGCGTTCAGGCCTCTTATTCATGAGGTCCTGCGTTCGACTACAACCTCGTGCTTTTTATGTCCTTTTTTGTTCTGTTTTTGAGAGAGACAAACTAGACATAATGGCTCCTTTCTCTTTTATGATTATTTTAGTAATTAACATCAGGTTCATTAATATATTAAGCCATGACTTTATCATTATCATTATGATATTGTGCCTGCAAATGGAAAAAAAAAAGATGTTATTCTCAATAAAATATCTTTCGTGGCATAAACAAAACAAATTTACTGGCGTCGGCCTTAAAACATTCAAACAATTAAGCGTTCAAAAAACAAAACAAAAAGCCACAATTCAATATTTAGTCTATCTTCCTCTTATCTCGATCATCTTGCAGTCGAGTGGGCATGGAATTGACTAGTCTTTGCAAATAGCGACTGTTCTTAGACACGATATTCCAGGCATTCTGAACATACACACATAAATGTTCTGTCCATGGGCAGGTCTTTCATTGCAAACACAGCAATCTCCAATCTTTCCTATTTTCTGCCTTCCTCTTAGTCTCCGCATATGATCCACATATCCTAATGTCGTCTATTATTCTTTTCAACCAGAGACCCAACCAATTCCTTTTTCTCTCTCTAATCAGTTTCAGCATCATTCTTTCTTCACTCACTTTTTCAAACACAATTTTATTTCTTATTCTATCTGACCACTTCACACGCACCGTTCTTCTCCACATCCACATTTCTAATGCTTCAATTCGTTTCTCTTCATTTCGTCGTAATGTCCATGTTCTTTCCCCATACAATGCCACACTCCACACAAAGCACTTCACTAGTCTCTTCCTTAGTTCTTTTTCCAGAGGTCCGCAGAAGATCCTTCTTCTTCTATTAAAAGCTTCCTTTGTTCATGTTTGCAGTTTTCTTGGGAAGGATAGGCATAAATGCGGTGACATCCCGTTGCTTTCCGCACACCACTATCTCTTTCGCATCTTATTAAATTCCAGGGGGCCCAAGCGTGGAGATGAGGAGAGTGGATTTGACTAATTGGGGCCTCCGGACTTCACCGAAAGTCACGGCAAGGGTTAAATATTAATTCTATCAGGATGTTTGACCCGGTCAGAGACCGGGAAACCTCAATTAGCCTTTGCCCCCCGCATCCTGGACTAGCTTCTACGAATCATCAGAAAATCTTAGAGTGTGATTGGGCCAATTTTTCCGAAAATGTTTCCACACTTTTGCTCTCGTAGCTCAGCGGACGAAAGTCGGAATTTAGATGTCAACGTCTCAGGTTCAATTCCTCTTTACTCCTTTTCATTTTATTGTGGTTCAAGATAGTATAATGTAATAATACAAAAAGAAAAACTAATACTAGTATTATGCAACTGGATTTTTCCAAACCTAATATTAAATTTATGTTATTTATATCGCTAAAGAACGATTACATATAAATAACTTGAATATTATTTATACAGTATCACTAAAGAATGATAACAGAATATAAATGATAAATATCGGTTTGTTTAATTAATATATTGCGAAAGAACAATAACAATATAAATAACTTGAATATTGTTTTATAATGCTAATGAAGGAAAACAGAATATAAATGATAACTTGAATATTATTTAAATCGCTGAAGAAGGATAACAATATAAAAAACGTGAATATTATTCATATCGGAATTTCACAGATTTATTACAGATGTATTTAAGAAATTGTAGAAGAATAGTAATTAGTAACAGTGTCCTATTTATTCTTCTTGGAGCCAAATTTGTAACTTTTAAAAGTGTGGTTACTATGTTGAAGTATATGTGTTGTAACGGATGCTTGATTTGTTATGTATGTGAGTCAGTTACGGGATGCTTGATGTCGTCGCAATGTCGTAACTATAGTTTGATTGTGTTTGTGTGACTATTGTGTATTAATTTATGATGTATGGTACGGAAAGGTGCATATTTGTGTTATAGAAGTGTTACGTATGTGTGTTGTTAATGTTTTTGTATGTTTCAAATTGATACCTAATATTTGTTTTGCAATCGCAATGCCTAATTTACGGATTGTTTATGTTTTATTTACATCGCGTAAGCTAATTTAATTTTCTTTTCCATTTCTCTTTATGCTCATCTTTTTTGTGTATAAAACTATAGCCCTAACATACATATGTAAAATAGGGCTAACCCCCATTGGAGATACAATAATAATTATTATTCATATCGTTATAATACGATAACAGAATACAAATGATGACCTGAATTTTATTCATATCTCTAAAGAACGATAACAAAATATAAATAACGTGATATCCATAAAGAACGATAACTGGATATAAATGATAATTTGAATATCATTTACATACTTAAGAACGATTAAAAAATAAAATGAAAACTTGAAGAAGGCCCGAACCTACGACCTTTGAATCATTAAACAAGCACTCTACCGCTGGTCTACGAGGCGCAGATATGGAACACTTTCATAGTTCCGGAACTGCTTGTACAAGCACATGCATCGTGTAACATCGCCGCGACCCGAAGTGGAATTTAAAAATATTCGCTGTTCACGAGTGCGGCCACTTTTTTTTTCAGCTGTACATATCCAGCCTCCAGCAGAACCTAATATTTGCCTTAACTCAAAATGATTGCAGGAGTATAATCCTTTTGATATAGCACGTAAAATACGAGAGAGACTTCTTTTCCAGTTTTAGAAAATTGTTGACCATCGGTATATCTGAGTGTTGCTTTGGTGTGACGTTTTAGTACCGGTACCGTAACTTAACTAGTGCAAATGTGTGTGAATTACAGAATATTAATTTTATTTTTCTCAACTTTCCCTGGCGGAGAAAATTGATGTAATGAAATGAAATTAAAGGGTCGTTCGTTACCCGACTTAAATCTTACTCAAGCTTCATTCAGCCGAAATAGTATATATACGAGTATATGTAAGGAAGTATAACTATGAAATTTACACTGAGCATTTGTGGTTGCCTCCTCTTCGGTGGTGATACTGCATGGACTAGGAGTGGTGTGACATATTTAGGACATTTGCCTCTAAAAATTATAAAGCACGAATCTTCGCAGTCTCACCTGAAAAATGTTGTTTCATTGGCTATGTTAGGCAAAACTAATATTGCTGCGCAATTAAGTGAAACGAACAGAGCAAACATTCTCAAATATCATCAAGAAGTGAGAAAAAATCGTGAAATTATTTTAAAAAATATTGATTGTATCAAATTTTGTGGCCAATATGAACTTCCCCTTAGGGGACATGATGAAAAAAAATGACTCGAAGAACCCTGGTTTATTTCGTGGGTTGCTACAGTCCGTGAGTAGGCCTAATCTAAACGAGCCTCTCAAAAATCATTTGGAACATGCCACTGTTTAAAGGTAATTCTAAGACAATTCAGAATGAACTGGTAGATTGCAAGTTGAGTGTCTGCCGATCAGAAATTCAGACTGAAATCGATGGTATTAGTTTTTTTTATCGATTAGCAAATGATGCCACAGACACCTCCCAACTAAGTCAGAAAGTTTTGGTTTTTCGATATGTAGTGCATTTATTTTTGTCCTATACTTATTAGTAATGGTATCAAGAAGTGAAATTTGTATGTACCAGTACCAAAATTTACTGCAGCTCTCCCAATCCACAAGTTCACGAGTCGCCACTGACTAAACATCTGTCAATCAATGCAGCAGGATATTCACACTATTTCTACTGCATTCCGATCTACAATCCGGAACGAAACAGCACGGCAATTTTTTAATTATTTTGTAAACCACACACACACACAATATTCTTTTATTACTGGTTAATTCAAAGCAGAACAAATTGAAGACATCTACATAACCCTCAACAACAAAGCATATTAACAATCCCTAACAACTTTCAACATTAAACGCGCGAGAAATATATTTTCTAGATGTCTGACTTCAGACAACAGATAGATCCTAGCGATCGAAGCGCCACTAGTTGTCAGGCCCACCACCGACAATGTGAAAGCATACAGTCCGTACACACGAAATAATTATACTGTAGGAAATTCAGTTGGCCACATTTGAATCTGTGCATGTAGTACGGAGTGTTATCGTTTTGCGCTGTTTCGAATTTACAGTGACTCATCGAATTAACTGCTAGAAACTAGAGATCTGCAATGAGCTAGTGGGGACACTGATTTACTGTTTTGGACACGAATTGGCCTAGTTTTTAAATGGACTGCGCTCAACCAAATAAAACACAGGTACCCAATCCAAACGCAGCTCATACAGCGGCGTTAAGATGCATTGGATAGTTTCAATCAGGGTTTAAGCTAGAAAATAAATAATTGTCACAAAAATCCACAAATGAAAAATTATATTTGTGCAAATTGTGAAATGCTTGTGCAATATTATAAATAATTGTGCCGAAAGATAACTTAATAAAGTATGTAGAAACAAAAAGTTATGTAATTTGCTTCTTGGAATTTTTATTACTTTCAATCCACAAAATAACATTTACAAAAATACAGTCTTAATTCTTCCCCGAAGGAGTAAAAACTCGCTCTCAGGGACTTATCTAAACACATACTTAACACAAACAAAGATAATTATTTGACACAAAGTGGGTCAAGGAAAAAAATATATATAGGAATAAATTAACTTTAAAAAATACAATTTCAATTTTAACAATTTAACTCATACAAATACATATACATATTAAATCGATATATATTCTTAAAGAATTAAATTCTTAACGCTATTTTTTAAATTTCTGATAATAAAATTTTCCAAATTTGGGTAAACAGTAGACATAAAATTAAAATTATACAATAATTGCATCTAGTTGTGCCATGAGAGTAGTATATCACTTTTTTTGGTTACTTTGCTATTTAACCGCGCTGTATCAACTATTGGATTATTTAGCGTCGATGGAATTGCCTGTAGCGAGATGATATTTGGCGAGATAGGACCGAGGATTCGTCACAGATTACCCCACATTCACTTTATGGTTGGTTAAAACCTCGAAAAAAAAAGCATGCAGATAATCAGCCCAAGCTGGAATCGAACTCAGGCCTGAGCGCAACTCTGGATCAGAAGGAAAACGCACTATCGCCTGAGCTATGACGGTAGCTTCTATCCTATCTTTAAAATATTGATATTTTGAGCACATTATTAAGACATGTTTATTATTTTACATAATATAACAATTTTACGCACATTGTAAACTTAAAATCTAACAATTAGGGCCTACATACTTACAGTTTTAACTCCTAGGAATTTATCTCTTTTATTTATGTGTACATTATCAACTTAAATATATCAACATATTTACAGTTTTACCTTCTACTCGTATTGACAAAACCTTTCGTTGTGTGTATTACCGAAGCTTTTATTTCCAGAATGTTCTGTTTATTTATGAGTTTCGTTACCTTAATTCCAAAACCTTGTAACTCTCTCAGCTGTGGATTTTCACTTTTCGAACGTTTTAAAAGTATTACTACGTTTTCATGGAGTATTCAGGTCGATCTGAATACAATTACCGTATTGAAATCTTCATGAAAACGGGGATTCAATTCGATCTGAGTCTCAAGGTCGATACACCTAAAAAGTGGGATCGGATCGTATTCAGTTCGAATTGAGTTCCATGAAAACGGGTATCGTATTCAATTCGATCTCAGTACGCTAAGCGCGTGATCGATCATTTGTTTGATGTGTCAGCTGCTTTAACGACATTGAGGGAAATATATATGTTGAAAAAAGTGTTGTAAAACATAATATTTCGTAAATAACATATATCAATATAATTAATTATTTATTCCGTCTTATGGCTTGAGCATTGAATTATATATAAAACAAAGCACTTAGAAGTGCTATGCATAGACATTTCGCTAGCCCGCGTTACGAGCGTGCTGAACTAGTCCCGGCTATCGACTGATTACTTGTACAGGATTCATATCATATCATATCGCTAACACTGGTTTATGAATACGAAAAACGTTAGTTCGCTGATCATCCATCGGAAGCCCGTGCTAAGAATATCTATGAATATGGCCCTTATGTTTTACATCTTATTTAGTCTTAATACTAACGTTTTCACCCTTATAGGGCATCTTCAGGTACGAGATATAACAGATCTCCATCTAAAATCAATTACAAAACTTTGCCTTACATTAAGGAAATTACATAAATAGAGTTAAATATAACATAGTGACAATACTAATCATCCAAAACAACATTAAAAAAGATCATGTCAAATATTAAAAACAAAATTAAAACAACGTAAGCTTGCATAGCAGTGTTGGCATACAAAATAGATCTCAATACATTGGTATCCTAAACATATTGTACTGTTGCCAATAACTTGTTGAAAGTGAATAGAGAAGCATACAGAGAGCAGTAATCAATGTGCTAATCATAGTAAAATCAATAAATTACTAGAAATATATAAACATGATATTACTACATGTAGAGTCGTAAAAGCAAATATGAACTGGCTAATTTCGATGGAGCGAGTAAAATTCTTGTTAAGTGTTCTGTGCTCTCATATAAAATTATTTGGAAATTCTAAATCATCACCGTACACAGGTTTTCTGAAATGTTGAATTGAAGGGATGTATTTGTTGTCCATGTAATCAGTTTAATTGAATAAACTGCATCCCGGTGACCAAATATTGTCGAATATTCATTCTGATGTACTGAGCGATGAAACTGTATGTAGTTGTTGGCTTACGTGTGTACTTTCGTGTTTTCCTAAAAGTCAATATTACCAGAATATTAAGTTTTCATGCACCACATTTGCAAAACGCAACATTGTTTATAGCTAATGACTTCACCACAGATTGAGCAATACGCTAATATGTCGATGACATGTTAACCAACATAACCACTTTCGTAACTTCAGCTTCCTTACTCAGATCGTTTTCAATACGTATCGAAAATTGCATGAAAACGGGGATCGTATTCAGTACGGATCGTATTCAGATCGAATTGAATACTCCATGAAAACGTAGTAAATATCTACACATCTATCTACTGGCGCTAATATTGAGCTATTACGAAACTACTTATCAGTCATTCCAGTTGTCACGGATGTTACATTTTTACTATTTTCAGATCCTATACATTGAAAATGAAATAACTTGTCACCTTTTATTGTTAGAATTAATTTAGAAGATCGGCATCATTTTACAGAAAAAAGTAGTTGAGTAAAATTTATTATTAATGCAGAAAATAAACAAAAGGTTCTGTCTCGGACGTTACAAGATTTGTGAACTCACTTCACACCTTATTAACAAAAAGTTTAAAACTCTGGTCTCTGGCTCAAGCAAAAAGAGATTCATTCTCACAGTGTCCATGTGAAAGCAATGCAAATCTCATGGCATCTAATTAGTTCACAAAAACATAATCGGTAAATATTTTATAGCTATTTCTTCCATGTCGGAATGTTACACATATTTTGTCACGGATGTTACAGATGAGTTAATGTAGCCAGAACTTGGAGAGTCGTTAAACTTATATATAAGTTATACAGGGACATCATTTTATTTTTACTAACATTTCTGATATTAACCTGCCTATACCTTTGAATCAACGGTTGCTAACCCATTCCATGACTGGAGTTCGATGGCGTAATATACAAACAAATCACTTTACTAGGTATAGGAGGGAAGAAAAGTAATTCATCCATTTACGTAAACTAGGAAATATCAAGCTTTTGAGTTTGATAATTTTCATTAGGTTTTTGTTTAATCAAAATACAGTACAGTATTAACAATGAGTGTTTTTACTCACGAACTGAGCTATCCATGCGGACGTATTCATTATGCAGTGTATATTAGAGTGTCTATAGCACATTAGCGTACGCTATAGAGAATGAAGTTAAATTGAAAAATAATCATAATATGGATATTTAAACACATTTTTCAAAATGGTGGCGGTTCATTTCGATTAATGTATGTAATTCCAATTACCAGTTTCGTCCTTAGTACTAGTAGGCCTAACTCATGTTGAAATAATTCTGTACCTACTCTATAAAAGAGTACCTTACGTACTGTAAATTCAATCTTCACTTCTGCTCGATCCGAAAAGATAAAATTACTCAGATATTCTATCTACTGTCCGTCCAAGTGATTATGTCGCAGGATCGTAGAAAGGAGCGAAATCACGTGACAGTTAATTACTTAACGAGGCCTGTTATTTAAGTTATTTTAAACAGTTGTATGGGTATAATATTACGTATATGTCCAATTCCTAACAGAAATTAATGTTCTCATAAAAGAGCTAAGACAGCCCAGCCACTAGCCTTTACCGAGAGGCGAATAGAAACTGGTGGGGAAAACCGGAATGCGACGTAGGCAAATGGACGACAGTACCTTTGCGAAAATGATGCAATATTGAAAGCTCTTTCGTCACTGGAAAACGCGAACATATTTTTGGAACGTACTGTGACGTAAGGCTACTATGACTTGGATCTGTGTAGAAGACGGTTGAACTTCATTCGTAGAAGGGGTGGGAGTGAAGTACATTCAAAAACTCAGGTACAATAAAAATTGAAGTAAAAATAAAATGATGTCCCTGTATAAAGGTTGAGTAAAAAGTATAGAACAATGCTTGTACCTTTCTTATTTTTAATTTTATGAAGAACTATTTATACAAAAGTTGTAGGGTATCAAAGAAGGAATATTTCAAATACTATACTACTTATGGCTTATAAGGAACCCGGAGGTCCATTGCCGCTCTCATAAGCCCGCCATCGGTCCCTATACTGAGCAAGATTAATCCATTCTCTGCCATCATAACCCACCTCCCTCAAATCCATTTTAATATTATCCTCCCATCTACGTCTCGGCCTTCCCAAAAGTCTTATTCCCTCTGGCCTCCCAACTAACACTCTATATGCATTTCGGGATTCGCTCATACGTGCTACATGCCCTGCCCATCTCAAACGTCTGAATTTAATGTTCCTAATTTTGTCAAGTCAAGAATAAAATGCATGCATTTCTGCGTTCTGTAACTTTCTCTATTCTCCTGTAACTTCATCCCTCTTAGACCCAAATATTTCCCTCCATTCTCTTGTAACTTCATCCCTCTTAGACCCAAATATTTCCCTAAGCACTTATTCTCAAACACCCTTAACCTATGTTCCTCTCTCAAAGTGAGAGTCCAAGTTTCACAACCATACAGAAGAACCGGTAATATAACTTAACTGCTTTATAAATTCTAAGTTTCAGCCTTTTTGAGAGGAGACTGAATGACAAAAGCTTCTCAACCGAATAATAACAGACATTTTCCATGTTTATTCTGCGTTTAATTTCCTCCCGAGTATCATTTATATTTGTTACTGTTGCTCCAAGATATTTGAATTTTTCCACCTCTTCAAAGGATAAATTTCCAATTTTTATATTTCCATTTCGTACAATATTCTGGTCATATAATCATATACTTTGTCTCTTTGGGATTTACTTCCAAATCTATCTCTTTACTTGCTTCAAGTAAAATTCACGTGTTTTGCTTAATAGTTTGTGGATTTTATCCTACCATATTCACTTCATCCGCATAAGCAAGGAAGTGATGTAACCCGTTCAATTCCAAACCCTTTCTGTTATTCTTATTTAATGAAATGCGTCTAGAAAGGAACATTACTCATTCTACGGTAGCCAACCTTTTAAGAAAGTTCAATGAAACTGGAAGTGTTAAAAATGAGCCAAAGTTTGGAAGGCCAAAACAAATTACAGATGATGAAAAAGCTCTTGATATTGTATTAGCAGTAGAAGAATACCCACATTTATCGACTCGCCAGCTTGCAATTAACCATGATATCAGCCAAAAATCTATATGCAACTTAATGAAGTCGGTCAAATTGCTCCCATACAAGGTATATCTGCTACAAGAACTCAGTGAAGATGACTTTCATAGACGTACAGTTACCCTTAAAAGGAATGAGACGACTCTTGGTCGTCGGAAGTTAAAGTTCTACAGCGCGGTTCACTCTATATCGACGTAACGATACATAACATGAGAAATAGAGCAAGAATTGATACGAGGACCACAACAAGGACAAGGACCAAAATAAGAATCACGAAGAAGACAGCCATTTAAGGCCACGATTTCACAACATAGCTAGGGTCACATGCTATCATTGCTTCTCTGTACCGAATGGCAAATGCCTGCTATGGGATCTACATTCTAGACTGCTGTTGTCACTGACTTGTCTTGGTAGCTCATGTAGTAGCGTGTCGGTTCCACTATATAACCGAAACGTCTCGTGTTCGATCCCAGGTAAAACTTTTTTTATTGTGGTGTAATTAATTTCTTCAGAGTTCCTCGACTGTCTAATTTGTCGAAAAATATGGAATAATTTATGCCCAATTTCTGGGTCTTACAAGTGGGCTGAACCTCGTCAGAAAATCTTACTTGGAAGTTAAAAGTATTCTTCCTCAAACAATAATCATAAGAACCAAAAAGAGACCTGGTAACTTAAAATCTTGTACACATGCCATCAGCTTCTATTACAGCTTTAAGTCAATCCGGCATGGATCTCACGAGATTGTGGAATAGGTTCTGATCCCCGGCGAGATCTTCCCAGGTGTCAACAACTTGATTCCACAATTCGTCTCGATTTCGAGGGCGTCGGTGGGCATAGGTGGCTATTCTGTAGTGACATAAACATAGATTATCTCTCGGAACTTTTCCGTAAAAGTAAATTAAATTCACTCCTTGAAACTGACAACCTTAGTCCTAGCTTAATATTCCCACCAGCATACAAACTGAAGTAGCCATTGATAAAGGTTCTGTACACAGAATTAGACTGAATTTCTATTCGACAGAATCTATAATCAATGGCTTGTCTGAACATGATAAACAAACCCTAAGTGTTTCCAATGTCACTGAACAATTTCAAAATATTAATTTAAAAACTAAAAAAGGGTCGTAAATTCTGTATCTAGTGATTATTTACATTTATGTCTACAAAATGAATCTTGGAAAAACGTATATGAAACTGGTACCACTGATATTAAGAGTAAATGTATTGTATCTTTCACTAAATTTCAGAATCACTTCAGTGGATGTTCTCCACTCAATGTTGTGAAAAAATACAAAAGTAAAAAAAATGTAGATAACGCAGGGACTTAAAAATCTCAAGTATTAAAAAGAAGAATCTCTATGTAATGCGCTGCAATGTAATGATCCTCATGTTCTTAAATACTACAAGAAGAAGTACAGTGTAATTTATCAAAAATTATGAAAGAGGGAAATAGAATACATTTGAATAGAAAAGTACAAAATTCAGATAATGCAGTTAAAGCTATTGGGAATATTATTAAAGTTAAACTTGTAGATATTCTAAGAAGAACATATTTTTTCATTAAAATAAGTGATTATAAAGTAGAGGATTGCAAATCTATTGCAAATTCTTTTAACGTTTTATAGTGTATGGTACAGAAATATTATTGACAACTTAAACATTAAAGATTTTGCAAAAGATACTGCAATTGGTTACTTAACAGTTGCATTTAATAATTAGTATTAATATATATAATTAGTCAATAACTGCAACATTACTTTTTCATTCAATCATAACATGAATAAAATTGAATGCATGTTAAATTAAACACTATTGGAAACACGTAGATAAAATAGTTAAAATCAACTGAAGGGGTGAGAATGAAATAATCCAAAGCCACACTTTAAAAAAAATTGTTTTATGCGAGTGCATTTCTTACACATATGGGAAAGCTACTAATAAAATATTGTAATAACTACTCAACAAATGACATAGCCTAAGGACTCTAAACCTTAGTAAAAACTTGTCTGTGTGACTTAGGAATATTTTTTAATTTCATTTTAATTGTTAGTTTTTAATATGTATGCATTTGCATTGTATATGTGTGTATGTGTGTAAATGCATTCACTAGATTAACGTTTATAATATTATGACTTGTAATTTTGTATTGTCGGTGATAATGAACACTTAATCTCAGGACTTTGTAAAACTCTATTTCAACGTTACTTAGCTATTTCAACATTATTTAGACAAAAAAATTGTTGATGTAGACTCAGAATCGAACTCTCTCTCTTCTACACAACAGGCAGAGGTCTTAGCGTCTGAGCTATTGAAACGACACGAAAGTTTTCCTTTCTGTGCGGAGTGTCGATCTAGTCATGTAGGTCCATTGTCGATTTAACTACACGATTTACGTATATATTTATATTTTATTTACGTAATATTATCATATTTTTTGCAATATTTGAAGTGAATTTCGGAACGATGGTAGTAACAAACCAAATATCCTGCATTTAAGCAACTCAATATTCGTTATCTTGTGTATCAGTGCTCTGATCTCTGATCATGCGCAGTGTCTTACATCTGAGACTTAGGAATATTCAATCGTCTCATCCTTTTCCAGGGAAACTGTACTAGTTTGCCGAAACCCTCAATGACATGCTCAACCAGAACCCTAATATTTTCCGATGTAGTTACTTTCTGTCTAAACGGTAATATAAATCGTCACAACTGCCATTACTGGGCTAACGAGAATCCCCGTTGAATGATAGAACACCATACACAACGTCCACAAAATGTAAATGTGTGGGCTGGTATAATTGATGACAGATTTATACGCCTATTTTTCATTGATGGCAACTTAAATTCCGAACTGTATTTATACCTTCTGCAGCTTGTGGTACTTTATTTCCTGGAGAAGGAGGAGGAATTCAAGATGATATCTTATCCCAGCAAGATGGTGCTCCTGCAAAATTGTGGAAGGGAGGCAGTGAATTATTTAAATCAGTATTTCCAAGAAGATCGAACAACAGAAGCGAAATTATTAAATGGCTGCCAAGATCCCCTGATCTGAACCCATTAGATTTTTTGTGTGTGTGTGCGTGCGCGTGCGTGTGCGCGTGCGTGCGTGCGTGCGTGTGTGTGTGTGGATAGGTGATTTGAAGGGTCTACCAGGACCGACCATGAGACCTGGAAGATTTACAACGAAGAATTAGGGATGAAATACAGCAGATCAGTCAACCAGTGTTGCTGAGAACATTAAGCAATTTCAAAGACAGATTCATTTGACTGCCTCCGTGGTCTGTGGTTAGCATGCTGGCTTCCAGATCAGGAGGTCCCGGGTTCGATTCCCGGGCTAGGCTCTCGGTGAATTTTTCTTGAAGAAGAGGAATTCCCTGGGTGTCTAGAGTCTGGAAATTTGTGTGAGTGTGATTGTGTGCCGGGTTAATATAAATTAACCAATCATCACAATATAAAAATACGTCAGGACTGTCGCTGGGCAGTAACCTGAACACACGTTTCAGCGTCACATTGTTGACATTTGTTAACACAACTATAAAGCATCTAATAGATGCTATAGAGTTACCAACAACGAAAAAAAAAAAAAAAAAAAAAAAAGACAGATTCATGCATTGTTTCGCAGTGAATGGAGGCCATTTTGAACACCTTTTGTGAACCGAAATCAACGTGTGTCACAACACAACAATGCTGATTTTGGTTTTAATGGGTTTTCTTGCTTTAAAATCCATGTATTGTATTACTTTTGCAGTTAAATTCCAACGGTGCATATTCTACAATGTATCTTTTTTAAATTATAAATTTAAAAAATATTAATATTATTATTCAATTTTTTTCATTAGCTTTATTCACTTGTTTCTATTTGCTTTAGTCTGCAATTGTTTAATCCAAAGCCTCCTCAAATTGATGTACTAAAGTATTAAAATTTCCCTTTGTTCAGTACACATACATTGTCATTAAAAAAAGGTAATTTTTACAAAACAATACCTTATAAATGACAAAAAAATCTGATTTTGTACGTACTGACACCTGAAGAATTAGAAAATGGGGAAATAAATAAAATAAGTACAAGATTCCATTTAAAAAACAGACTCATTAGCATGGGCTATTCCATATGAAATCGATCAGTAAAAAACCTCGCATTTTTTATACTCTAATTTTTCCCTACTTATACAAGGTGCTGAGGGGAGTGCATTTTCAAGAATATACTATCGAAAGTCAAACGGTTTTCGTATTATTGAGCGACAAATTTAACGTATTTTATAAAAACAAGCCTCTTTCAGCGTTCAGAACTCTGGAATCATTTATTGCAGAACATTGAACGAGAGCTCATTTTGAAGCTGACGTTTGGTAGGTTATGTTAAGAAGTAATCCTTATTTTTATTGTACACAGAGAGACAGATAATCTGATTTTACTTGCTTTTAGGCTTTTTGGCCATTTGTAAAAATGTAAAAAAATATTGAGGAAAAACCTTGCATTATCAAGAGGGATTCGGCATTGTTTGCTTAGTGGTACGGAAATAAGTTTCGAGGGTATTAAATAAATTATTTTCACACGCCTAGACTTGAACGACACGCACTGGCCGAGAGCTTGCCGATAAGCGAGCATTGGGCGTCATTTTACTCCTGTGTTTATGAACACCTGTGATAAAGCTAGCACAGCTATGCGCTGCTAGACGACACATCACGTGTTTCTCTCCTGGCCTTGCTTGTCCCGGCTTAGCTTCCGTCTCACAGTCAGCTGGTTAGTTCACGCGCGCACTATTTATTTCCTTTATTTGATATTTTCAATACTTTCTTATCAACATACCATCAGTAAAAAATTTGTGTTTATTTGTACTTTCAATGCGGAATCTAACTATATATTTTTAAAATATTTTTTCCTAGCCAAAGGCGTCTTAATGAGAAAAAAAATATAAATTTCTCCATTTCCATAAAAAGTAAGAAAATCTGTTTATATGTCAATATAAACTTTAATTTCTCAGCATCAAAATAAACCATGATTTTGATCATTGGCTGAAAGGGTTTCGGAGCTACAACAGTTTAAATTTGCTAATTTAATAAAAATACGATAAATTTAAATATTTTTAATTTAAACACTATGAAGTTCTGAAACCTTAAACATTGCACAAACATTGTATCACAGTTCTCTACGTACAAAAAAAAGGTTCATTGTATTTAGAAATTGTGAGGTCAATTTTCTCTATATTTCGGTCGATTTGAGATGGAATAGCTAATACTCTTTATAAATGAAGAACATACAATATGAAAACATGTTAAATATTTTAATACGGTATTCTTTATTTGATTTCCTACAATTTTTGTATAAACAGTTTCTTCATAAAATTAGAAATAAGAAAGTTACAAGCATTGTTCCATACTTTTTACTCCTCCTGTCCAATCGCATAAAAGAGACACCCACTCTAGCTGTGCATATGCTCAAGAAAACTAAAGAAGTCTTGTTTTCTGTGGTTTAATGTTGGATGTGAAAACGAACTTCGCACCCAGAATATAGAAACACATGATCCAAATATTAAATCCAATAAGAATCATGACCATCTCCGAAGTATAGAACCAGGTACAAAATGGATAAAGATAAGCTCCGTAGAGGATGTTGCCACTCAGGTACCTGCAGGCAGAGGACGGGCAATTAGTTTACAGTAGTTATTTCTTAAACTAAACAACGCATGAATATCTATTAATAGCTACAGTGGGCCTACAAGTTCTGTGTATATAACATATTCACATTTTTGTGACTTTTTGTGACTATAATACAGATTTCCAGATGATAACGCAAAGACTCACATGAGATAAGCCATTGGTTTCTGGTAACTTAGTAGTGGATAATTAGAGATTTCCTTTTAAGAGTTGCTGGGAAATGTAGGCTAAATAAATTAACTTGAAAGTCACTTTCATTACACGTATTTATTAATATAGTTATTTTATGTTGGTTTTGACAAATTTTAGCACGTAATAATGACCCATAATTTTGATAAAACAGTACGGGCATTAACACCTTAAATGAGTCACTGCCGACTACCCATTAGCTCCCTATTCCACTTTCACAGGGTAGGAGTGTCCGATAACAGTAACAGAGTATGGTGATATTTGTTTTATTATGTTGGCGATATCATTTGGTCAGCCCAATTACTGATTTGTTAGTCGCGCATGCGTGCTGCTGTTCCGAATCTATTCCATGGAAGTTTGCTTTGGACAGAAAAGCAGTTGAAGAAGAGTTCCCGACCCGGAAGTTGCCTTTTCAAGGCTAGTCGGTCCCGACAGGTGAAAATGTTCCTTTAACGTCACTTAGTGTCGGCTCTGTGAGGCGTGAGGTTAGATAAAAAAAAATGTATTTGACCGTTAGTTGATTCAATTTTCCAAAATTCTAATTTAGATAAAGATCTTTCCCTCGATTGTTGGCTTATTATGGATTCAACTTCTTGAATTTAAATTGGGCCCAGTAACTCAGTTCACCACGTGTATTAACTTAGTTAAATACTCTTTGATTCATTATCAAAGTTTTTCATACTTTGCTTGCATAACTAAACGTTAACGAATGAACCTGAGTAATCGTTATTTGATTATTTTCCGAGTCTAAAGCTCTGTAATTATTATTGCAATGGAATCTATTAGGCCTATACCAGTTAATACATTTTATCTTAAATGATCTGATCTGTTTAATACCACCACCACCACCACCACCGTTACTACTTACTACTATTTAACTATAGCAATTTTATTTTCCACCTTTGCTTATCTTAATGTTATTAGTTTACATTAACGTTTTCGATACACTACGGGAAAATTTCAAATAAACTCTGTAATTTTTCAAAAAACAAAACATCAACATAACTCCTAGCACTAACAACAAATTAAACAACATAATTCCGAACAAAACCAATAACAACGAACCCCTTCTAAACAGCGGAATATACCAATTGAAATGTAAAAATTGCACCAAAACATATAAAGGCCAGACCCGACGTAATTTCAAAATCAGATTCCGAGAACATACCTCCGATTTCACTTACAATAGGAACAAATCCAAATTTGCACAGCACCTCATTGAAGAAAATCATGAATTAAACATAAACGACACATTAAACAGTGCGGTTTTCGGCGTAATAGATCGACTATTGATCAGATTTTTTGTATTCGACAGATAATGGAGAAAAAATGGGAGTATAAGGGTACAGTACATCAGTTATTCATAGATTTCAAAAAGGCTTATGACTCGGTTAAGAGGGAAGTATTATATGATATTCTTATTGAATTTGGTATTCCCAAGAAACTAGTTCGATTAATTAAAATGTGTCTCAGTGAAGCATACAGCAGAGTCGGTATAGTCAGTTTCTATCTGATGCTTTTCCAATTCACTGCGGGCTAAAGCAGGGAGATGCACTATCACCTTTACTTTTTAACTTCGCTTTAGAATATGCCATTAGGAAAGTTCAGGATAACAGGCAGGGTTTGGAATTGAACGGGTTACATCAGCTTCTTGTCTATGCGGATGACGTGAATATGTTAGGAGAAAATACACAAACGATTAGGGAAAACACGGAAATTTTACTTTAAGCAAGTAGAGCGATCGGTTTGGAAGTAAATCCCGAAAAGACAAAGTATATGATTATGTCTCGTGACCAGAATATTGTACGAAATGGAAATATAAAAATTGGAGATTTATCCTTCGAAGAGGTGGAAAAATTCAAATATCTTGGAGCAACAGTAACAAATATAAATGATACTCGGGAGGAAATTAAACGCAGAATAAATATGGGTTCTTCTGTATGGTTGTGAAACTTGGACTTTCACTTTGAGAGAGGAACATAGGTTCAGGGTGTTTGAGAATAAGGTGCTAAGGAAAATATTTGGGGCTAAGCGGGATGAAGTTACAGGAGAATGGAGAAAGTTCCACAACACAGAACTGCACGCATTGTATTCTTCACCTGACATAATTAGGAACATTAAATCCAGACGTTTGAGATGGGCAGGGCATGTAGCACGTATGGGCGAATCCAGAAATGCATATAGAGTGTTAGTTGGGAGACCGGAGGGAAAAAGACCTTTAGGGAGGCCGAGACGTAGATGGGAGGATAATATTAAAATGGATTTGAGGGAGGTGGGGTATGATGATAGAGACTGGATTAATCTTGCACAGGATAGGGACCGCTGGCGGGCTTATGTGAGGGCGGCAATGAACCTTCGGGTTCCTTAAAAGCCATTTGTAAGTAAGTAAGTAAGTAAACGACACATTAAAAATACTAAAAATCATAAATAACCCCACAATAGACACAGCTGAACAATTCCATATTATAAAATAATCCAACTCAGGAAACCCCCTTCTCAATGAACAAATAGTCAACACAAACAATCCACTTTTTAACTTATTTAAAATTATTCCCGCCAAAACAAACATGCACAACAACCACACAGGTCCCACCAACACTTCCTATGCCAGATGACGTACACTAGGAAATATTGTAATTGAGACCGCCAGTGTAGTCCCAGCCAAGCAACAAACAAGAACAGTTCGACAACAGCTAAAATTGTAAGTTATCCTCTTGCATAAGCCTTACGCGAAGTAGTTTTCAACTTAACTATAAAACAAAATCGTCCTAATTCAATTCATTGTCCACACCTGTGGAGTAACGGTCAGCGCGTCTGGCCGCGAAACCAGGTGGCCCGAGTTCGAATCCCGGTCGGGGCAAGTTACTTGGTTGAGGTTTTTTCCGGGGTTTTCCCTCAACCCAATACGAGCAAATGCTGGGTAACTTTCGGTGCTGGACCCTGGACTCATTTCACCGGCATTATCACCTTCATTTCATTCAGACGCTAAATAACCTAGATGTTGATACAGCGTCGTAAAATAACCCAATTAAATAATTCAATTCATTAATACAATGTAAATTGTTACAGACACGCAGGCTGTACTAGATTCACGGACTCAACGGAAAATCACTTTGTACCACATACGTCTAATTACCGACACATAGCAACTGTACCAATGATTTTCACAGTAGCTTATAAGAACAACATAATTTAAAAAAAGTGATAAGTCTACAAAGACTCCAATAACACATAGTACCAAAACTTTAGATAAATCAGTGAACAAAAAAATACGTTATTAAGACAGTGATTTAACTAAGATCAGCAGAAGCAGCCCAATTCAACGACCAACAGGCTAATACGGCCAACCATATAAGTGTTCAAAGTGCTTTTATAGTGTTTATAGTGTTTTGTAGTGTATACTTTACTTGTTTTATATATATTTACATGTTATATTATTGCTCTCACATAATTTTACACTGTCCTACACAGACCTTCATAGCGAACTTTAACAAAAATCTTAACAAGTAACTAGAGACATAGAATTAGGTTAATTCACAGCAACGATAAACCCTAGCTAGACTAGGAAATCATGATATGTTCTATGCATTTGAATAACCCACAACACAAAATGAGGCGAGGTTTTCATCACATATGTTGACATAACATCCTAACATCTGAAGATGATACAATAAGAGTATCGAAAATGTTAATGTAAACTAATAACATTAAGATAAGCAAAGGTGGAAAATAAAATTGCTATAGTTAAATAATATAAGCTTATCGGTATCACCAAAAATGAAACTACTTACTACTAACTACTTACTACTACTAACTACTTATCACCACTTACCACTCACCACTCAACTCTCACCCACTACTACCACTACCACAACCACCACCGTTACTACTTACTACTTACCAATAACTACTTACTACTACTACTACTAACTACCACTAACTACTTACCACCACTTACCATTTACCACTCACCACTCAACCATCACCCACTACTACTACCTACTACTACCACTACCACAACCACTACAGTTACTACTACTACTACTACTACTACTACTACTACTACTAACTACCAACTACTTACCATCACTTACCACTCATCCACTACTACCTACTACTACCACTACCACAACCAACTACCGTTACTACTACTACCACTAACTACTTACCACCATTTACCACTACTTACCACTTAACACTTACCACTCACCACTCAACCCTCACCTACTACTACTACTACCACTAACTACTTACCACCACTTACCACTTATCACCACTTATCACTTACCACTCAACCCTCACCCACTACCACAACCACAACCACTACCGTTACTACTTATTACTACTACTAACTACCACTAACTACTAACTACTTACCACCACTTACCACTTACCACACACCCACTCTTACCTACTACTACCATTGCCACAACCAACTACCGTTACTACTTACCACTAACTACTTACTACTACTACTACTACTACCACTATTACTACTACTACTACTACAACCAACACCGCCGCTACTACTACGACTACTACTACTACTACTACTACTACTACTACTACTACTACTACTACTACTACTACCACCAATACTACAACTATCGCCGTCACCACTATAACCACCACCACCTCCGCAGCCTCCACCACAACAACCACCACCTCCACTACTACAACCACCACCACCTCCGCCGCCGCCACCACTACAACCACCACCACCTCCGCTACCACTACAACCACCGCCGCCTCCACCACTACAACCAACATCACCTCCGCCGCCTCTACCACTAAAACCACCGCCGCCTCCACCACTACAACCACCACAACCTCCGCCGCCTCTACTACTACAACCACCGCCGCCTCCACCACTACAACCACCACCACCTCCGCCGCCGCTACCACTACAACCACCGCCGCCACCACTACTACAACCTCCGCCGCCTCTACCACTACAACCACCGCCGCCTCTACCACTACAACCTCCGCCGCCTCTACCACTACAACCACCGCAGCCTCCACCACTACAACCACCACCACCTCCGCCGCCGCTACCACTACAACCACCGCCGCCGCCACCACTACAACCAACACCGCCTCCGCCGCCGCTACCACTACAACCACCACCACCTCCGCCGCCACCACTATAACCACCACCACCTCCGCCGCCGCTACCAATACAACCACCGCCGCCTCCACCACTACAACCACCACCACCTCCGCCGCCTCTACTACTACAACCACCGCCGCCGCTACCACTACAACCACCGCCGCCACCACTACTACAACCTCCGCCGCCTCTACCACTACAACCACCGCCGCCTCTACCACTACAACCACCGCAGCCTCCACCACTACAACCACCACCACCTCCGCCGCCGCTACCACTACAACCACCGCCGCCGCCACCACTACAACCAACATCATCTCCGCCGCCTCTACCACTAAAACCACCGCCGCCTCCACCACTACAACCACCACAACCTCCGCCGCCTCTACTACTACAACCACCGCCGCCTCCACCACTACAACCACCACCACCTCCGCCGCCGCTACCACTACAACCACCGCCGCCACCACTACTACAACCTCCGCCGCCTCTACCACTACAACCACCGCCGCCTCTACCACTACAACCTCCGCCGCCTCTACCACTACAACCACCGCAGCCTCCACCACTACAACCACCACCACCTCCGCCGCCGCTACCACTACAACCACCGCCGCCGCCACCACTACAACCAACACCGCCTCCGCCGCCGCTACCACTACAACCACCACCACCTCCGCCGCCACCACTATAACCACCACCACCTCCGCCGCCGCTACCAATACAACCACCGCCGCCTCCACCACTACAACCACCACCACCTCCGCCGCCGCTACCAATACAAACACCGCCGCCTCCACCACTACAACCACCACTACCTCCGCAGCCTCTACTACTACAACCACCGCCGCCGCTACCACTACAACCACCGCCGCCACCACTACTACAACCTCCGCCGCCTCTACCACTACAACCACCGCCGCCTCTACCACTACAACCTCCGCCGCCTCTACCACTACAACCACCGCAGCCTCCACCACTACAACCACCACCACCTCCGCCGCCGCTACCACTACAACCACCGCCGCCGCCACCACTACAACCAACACCGCCTCCGCCGCCGCTACCACTACAACCACCACCACCTCCGCCGCCACCACTATAACCACCACCACCTCCGCCGCCGCTACCAATACAACCACCGCCGCCTCCACCACTACAACCACCACCACCTCAGCCGCCGCTACCAATACAAACACCGCCGCTTCCACCACTACAACCACCACTACCTCCGCCGCCTCTACTACTACAACCACCGCCGCCGCTACCACTACAACCACCGCCGCCACCACCACTACAACCACCGCCGCCTCTGCCACTACAACCTCCGCCGCCTCTACCACTACAACCATCGCCGCCGCCACCACTACAACCTCCGCCGCCTCTACCACTACAACCACCTCCGCCTCCACCACTACAACCAACACCACCTCCGCCGCCGCTACCACTACAACCACCACCACATCCGCCGCCACCACTATAACCACCACCACCTCCGCCGCCGCTACCAATACAACCACCGCCGCCTCCATCACTACAACCACCACCACCTCCGCCGCCGCTACCAATACAACCACCGCCGCCGCTACCACTACAACCACCGCCGACGCCACCATTACAACCACCACCACCTCCGCTACCACCACAACCACCGCCGCCTCCACCACTACAACCACCACCACCTCCGCCGCCTCTACCACTACAACCACCGCCGCCTCCACCACTACCTCCGCCGCCTCTACTACTACAACCACCACCACCTTCGCCGCCGTTACCACTACAACCACCGCTGCCTCCACCACTACAGCCACCACCACCTCCGCCGCCGCCACCACTACTACAAACTCCACCGCCTTTACCACTACAACCACCGCCGCCTCTACACAACCTCCGCCGCCTCTACCACTACAACCACCGCCGCCGCCACCACCACCACCACCTCCGCCGCCTCTACCAGTATAACCACCGCCGCCGCCACCACTACAACCACCACCACCTCCGCCGCCGCTACCACTACAACCACCACCACCTCCGCCACTATTATTATTATTATTATTATTATTATTATTATTATTATTATTATTATTATTATTATTATTGTGCATAAGTGTAATAATTATCATTTTTTCTTTAAGAAAGGAGGAATAATGCATCTAGAAGCTCTGGAACGTAACAGTGATGATATCTCTCTCATGCAAATAAATAAATGTTGTCTGGGTTAGTAACTTAATTTCACAGCAAATTTCCAGAAACATGAAGTCGTTACGGCTATAAGAGTGAGTTTGTTAGTAACAGAATCATGACAGCAGCCGACGAAATATTCTCTGAGGAGTGAAATTTATGTAAGTCGTAAGTCTGTCTCGACGTACAGCGACAAACAGAATAAAAGAAATTGAAGGTAAAGTAGTAAGTAAAAAAAACCATTGTGTGACTTCTTTGCATTCAACTGAGGATTGATACTGGTGACACTCCAAAAATAATAATTGTATTTATTAGTGGAGTTGATTCTGATTTTAACATCCACAAAGAATTATTGGGTCTTGTGTTACTCATTGAAGCCTCACAAATTTTCTTCCAGTTTGTGTTCTTCGACTTCCAATGACAGCTTACAGTATAAACCAAACAAAGACGTCTTGTTAACAGGTAGGAAATGCTGACCATCTTCAGCTGAGCTTGAGTGACATTGATAATATTATATAAATAGGGCTAAACGAATAATTTAATTATTATTTTTGTTATAAAGCTTTAACATCTGTAGTCATATCGCGTGTTAGGATCTGTGGGTATACCAGTAGGCCGCAGTTACTATTGTTGAGTTCTTGTTTCTGTTGTGTGTTGTAGATGGCTTGTGTTTATATAAATGATTTTAGATTTTGATTAATATTTATGATATTAATGACTGAGGCGGTGATGAATCATGATATGTAAATTTCCAATCAGGCATTGCGTTTGTGAATGAGGGAATCCATGAAAAACCCCAGGCAGATTGGTCGGCCACGGGGTTTGAACCCGGGAAATCCCGAATACGAGTCACAAACGCTACCGTCGGTAATGGAACTATTTGTTTTGTTTAGTTTTTACTAAACTGGGATAAAGCCTACCTATGTTTTAAAAACTTAAAACTGTTCTTTATTTTATAGTCACTATTTTCTTTCATGAAATCTATATAGGCTATATAACGAACTGGTAATGGAAATTACGAGAAAACGGCTGAACGGATTTTAATGAATGACCCGTCATTTTGAAGCTTGGCATTCAAGGATTTTCAGAAAAATAGTAACTTTCAGTGCAGTATTAGTATTCCTACATAATTTTCCTATTTTCCAACATCCATCTTTCGTCAGTTTGAGAACTAATTGCATTCAGAATAAAACGAAACACACACACTACAATAAGCAATATGCTATTACACGAAGGCCATGATCTGTAGGATTGCTGACATATTATTTAGAGCTCAAATGTAATTGGTTATTAAAAACTTCAAGACTTACTACAAATAATTTACAGGTCTGATTCTGCGGTGTGTAATTTTATGAGTACAGCTGTGTATTGGATATTAAAATCTACAAAACTTGTGGTGGTTTGATAACATTTTATTACCATTAGAAATGAAATATTATTATATAGTTAATGCCACGATGTGACTATTTTTTATTAATATACCTATTAATGCTATACTGATGATATGAAAGTGAAACGTTTTGGGTTTTTGTTACTAGATGTAGAGAATATCTTAAATTAAATCTCCATTTCTATAATTTATTGAGTGGCGGCCATATAACTACAAAACTTACCTAAGATAATAATATTGTTGGTTATTAAAAATCAAATATTTTTATAGTTATTAATCAAGTGGGGTTAGATCTTTTTCATATACTTAATGGCGGTATGGTATAGATGTTTATATGCGTTATTCTCTTCAGTATTGGCTGATAAAATAAGAGGCCTACAAAATGTTGTAGTCTCCCGATCATTTCAGCAAGATCTCTTAGCAGGATAAATGATTTTACCCTCTACATTTCAAGCTCTACATGCTGCAGCTATACCAAGATGCTGTGTCTGTTGTTCGAAAGCATAGCAAACCTGACTTTTTTTTTAACTTTCACCTACAATCCACAATGACCTGAAATAGCTATTGCTTTACTCCTACATGAAAACCCACTGATCGTCCTGACATTGTTACTTGCGTTTTCGCGTTAAAACTCAAAAACTGAAGGTGGATAGGTTCAAGAAAAAGTATTTGGCATAAAAACCCATTCAGATGGAGTAAGTTTCATTATTATGGAAGCAAATAACTTTCAAAATGTCTGGTATACTTCATTGAAAATAAATCTGAAAAATGTTTATTTGAACGTCTAATGAACTTAGTTTGCAGCATTTGCTGCACAAGCCACTACTAATGTATGACTATAAATAGCATTTTATTAAAAATAGATGTTCCGTCACTGATGCAACTGCAAATGTGTAACTATCATGTAACTAGTTTGTCTTGTAAAGAAACAGAAAAAGAGAAGACGCAATCTCACTTCCACTCTCACATCATTATTCTCCAGGGAGAAGCTCAAATTTAATACTCATGCTGAAACTGGCAACGTCCATCTTTCTATTCTAACGTCATATTTCTCACTAACCTCTCCAACATTCCTGTTTGTTTAAGAAAGGTTAGAGTAGCCTACTGTCTTTGACTGATATCTGCGATCCTTATAAGAATTTTCGATGGTGACATTGCTAGATCATCCATTCATTTATTGTGAGTGAAAGGATGCTTGTGAATGAAAACATTTCTCTTCACTCCATAAGAGTGGTTGTTTCCACCCCTCCCCCTCTTCCTCCGAATGCCAGAGCCGGAGATTCCAGTCACAGACAGGACATTTACACTGTTTTCGCTGTAAGAAAAATCCTACTGTAAACACAAGCACGTGTCTGTCATACCCGTGATTGGCTCCAGTCGAAACACTCACACGACGCAGGAAAATATAGTCCGTATTTGGAAACTATCACCTTGTATTATTTGAAAATAAAATATTGAATTCTAGTTGTTAAATACAATGAAACATGTAACTTCACTTATATGTAAAACGATATGTAAGAGAAAAGCTACTTTTATATTTTGTTATGTACTATGAACGCGGATGAATACCAACAGTAATACCGAGGTAGTCTGTTCTTGTAACAAGCTGCCATCACTGGAGTTCGTAGTTGTTCACGTAAGCACGTGGTACTGAAGTATGGCTTCTGTATCCTCGGTGTGTGTGGTTATTAAACATAAGAATGGAAACCCTCTCAAAAGCGGAGAAAAACAAATAGTCTTAAATTTATATAATAACTTATGTGAGTTTTAATTACAGTAATTATAAAGTAAATGTTTCCTAAGCAAATGAATGCGTAGTAGTGAGGTTAGGCCTACTTAACGAGTAACGGGAAATGTTTAACATGAAACAGAATGTACAACAGTAGGCGGGAACACGTACTGAGAATCTATGGCGCCAAACAGCGGCCAATGAAGCCTCACTTCAGTCACGTGCTATTGTTTATATTAGGATTTTTCTTACAGCGAAACGATTTATAGAATAGATCTTTTCCTCCTGAAACTTAAGCTTAGACTTACGTAATATCGTAGGCTACAAGGCTGATTGCCAACACGACCGCGCCCTTCATACGGCTCATGACAAGAAGGCGGGGACTCAGTACAACCTCCAGTAGCATCACTACCAAAATGTTGGTATGCACTCCATGATTCACCCACGGCGGGCATAAATCCTTCAATGCTTGAGGGAATACGTATTCTTCATCCACGTGGTACATAGTCCAGAAGGAAGTGACACTGAACTGCAGTCAAATGTTCCGTAATAACGTATGAGAATCCGTGCGTATGAGTGCAGTACAAGATAAAACAAGATAAATAAAGTTGAGTTGGGTAGGTATAATTAAAAATATATCAGTTCAAATTTCAAAATATTTTACTTACTATTTTGGCAGTAATTTCTTTATGGTCTAAGTCAGGCCTGCACAAACAGCGAAACGGAGAGGAAGATACGTCAGAATGACATAGACTTGCTGTAGGTAGAGGAGAGGGAAACGACTCAGTTATCTAGTGCAGTGCAGTGTGTAGGCCTATTCTCAGTAACTGTTTCATGTTGCTTACCTACTGCTACAGTACAGTATGGATGAATCTAAAAGACAGAACATTAACATTTAACATTTAACGATTTACAGCTCGTACTTATTGATCTTCAATGTGACCTAAGGGCTAAAGATCGTTTGAATAATACCACTAGCCTGGTTGAGTTTTACAAGACTAAACATTAGCAATAATATCCATGACTACACAGGCTGGTTGTGAAAATGATTGCTATGTTTGGCTCAACATTTATATTTGTGAGCAACTATTTTCTATAATCAACTTTAATAAAGGCAGACAACGAACATCTGTAATTGATGTTTCATTATGATCAGTAGGCTACTGTTCCTTTCAGCTGCCAACAGCATAAAACCTCGTTTTGATGTACTGATAAATAAAAATATAACAAAATGATATTGTACATTTAAGTAGCTATAGAATTTCTATTACTTCTGTAAAATAAATATTTCTTTATTAATTAATAATAGTCCAAGATAGTTTTGCAAACAATGAACGGGAGTTCATTTCATAAGCACTCGTAATAGTAGTTCCTTTTGTGTATATTTTTGTACGAGATCCACCCCATGGATAAATATATATATATATATATATATATATATATATATATATATATATTTATCCATGTCCACCCCTTCTTCCAGTCCACCCTTATACAGAGCGCAGCTAATATCTGCATTCCGCTCATGAGCTGTGAGCCGGCTCGGAGAGCGCAAACCTTGTGCAGGCCTGGTTAAAGTTAACATTACCATTAAATATAGAGTTAAAAAGCGGTTTCTTTGAGCATATAAAGGGCGATTTATTTGAGTATATAACGGTAATTTTGTACCAAAGTCTAAGTTCTAAGTTTAAGTTGAGAACATGAAAAATATGAAGAGTACACGGGAAAAACAATCAAAGTCACAATTCTCTTAAAGGTGATGGAATCGCCTAATTCAATATATTACTGCAAACTTCAGTGTTTTTCTTATCAGAACTGGTGAAGGAGAATTATCGTCACGGATACAGTCATCTTTTCCTAATTTTCATTGCAGTAAGATACTGAATTACAAGATGGCATTACCCTTAAGAGAATTGTGACTGATTGTTTTTCCTCTGTACTCTTCGTACATTTGTTTAGTTTCCAAGTTTACAACAAGACGCAGGATTTTTAGCTAACTGTTCAATGCGATGCTAAAATTGAGCTTCATTCATCTGCTCTTCAAAAACTACTATACAGTAGACGCTTAGGTTGCAAGAATTTGTAGCTGATTTCATATCATTATTTGTGCCGGTCGATAACTCATTTATGAACCTAATCCCATCCTATGATTAGCTAATTCTTGACATAACTTAGGTGTTAAACGTAGATGATGTATTCTCGTAACCTATTTCTTGTATGAATAGCATGTACAATAACCTAATACAAGAAGGTACAGATCTCTAAGAAAAATTTCTTTACAACTGAATATTGGAAGAAATTCATAAACTATCAAAACCCTTGGCCTTAGTATAACATCAGCAAACAAAAACAAACTTTCAGATGGACATTACCTTTGTCTCCTCTGAATGGACGAGTTTGGAAGTAGGGATGATATCTTAATCTCCTTTGAACTGTGTGTTTTTCCAATTCTAACTTTCGGCTTGTAAGAAGGGTGGATATTATGTTCACAAGTTAAAAGGTGCCTTATATATTTTAAAAAGTAATTCAACTCAAATTTTTAATAAATTTCGCTCTTTTTTATCAACAGTAATCTCACTTATCTAGAGAAAATCAAAACTCGATTGGGATTTAATTGACTATTACACGATTATTTTTTTTATTTTATTTTATTGGGTTGTTTTACGACGCTGTATCAACATCTAGCTTATTTAGCGTCTGAATGAAATGAAGGTGGTAATGCCGGTGAAATAAGTCCGGGGTCCAGCACCGAAAGTTACCCAGCATTTGCTCGTATTGGGTTGAGGGAAAACCCCGGAAAAAACCTCAACCAGATAACTTGCCCCGACCGGGATTCGAACCCGGACCACCTGGTTTCGCGGCCAGACGCGCTGACCGTTACTCCACAGGTGTGGACTTACACGATTAGAAGAAATAAAATACTCTAATACAATAAAATATTAATTGACTTATTAAAATTCTATTTCACTAATGTTAGCTTCACCAAAATGTTTGAACGGAGCCACCATTTTATATCTATCTATACGGGAAACAAATGACGGTCGCAAAGCTTTTTTAAGACGAGTGGATAAACCTCACCCTCGGCTCTCTTCACTGCGCATGCGCGGTATGAGACAAGGTTAGTGGATTAGCTGAGGAAATATCTAAGTGACGTGAGGTCGAGGATCTTAAATCATTGAAATATTTACACATTTTCCTTGGCCTCACGTCACTTACATACCTCCTCAACTACCCCACTAACCTTGTCACGTACGTTGTAAAAAATTTTCATATAGCTTCAGAGCAGACGATAACTCGATTTTATGCTTACATATGGGCATAGACGATTAGCGCATGCGCGGTGAAGAGAGCAGAGGGTGAGATTTATCCACTCGTGTTTTATAGTACCGTAAAGAATTTACAGTTTGAAATGTTGGCAAACAAAGAAACAAATGCTAGGAAAGTGATAAAAACAAATGCTACGGAAGTGATAAAAATAAACAAATGCTAGGGAAGTGATAAAATTGTCGCGATGAGCAGCCATAATTGGTTGAAACACGTCTTTTCGTACCGTTTTATTGATCAAAAGTAGTATGACGTAGTAAAAGTGTAATAGTCTAAATAATTCATTTCGCCCTAAAACATATCTATCGCGAAAATTCTCGATAAAAATATTGCCATTTTTGCTATTGTTTCAGACGTATTCGCACAAGGAACCCAAACACATTTCAACACAGTAAATGTAAATTCAGAATCTTTCAAGATGAGAGCTCGTAAACCCTCAACAACGTCAACTTTAACATTGGAATTCAAGAACAAAACAAATCAACTTTCTTTTTAATCAACTATTTGTCGATTTTATCGCTAATGCGAAAACTGTAGTCTCTACCTATAACCATGTAACATTCACAGTAAGTTCCACGATTAAAATAGAATAACAAATATTAATTTGTATAGCATTGTTTCTCATATTTATGTTGTAAATAAATTTTCAAGTTTTAAGAAAATAGCACCATAAAATGTTGTACTCGAAGTATTGACTAAAAATTAATTTACTTAATTAAAAATGGATTTCAGACTTTCAAGGAGTTCAACGTATATTTCTATTTTTTTTGTACTTTTACCGTGTCATAAATACAGAGATGTGCAACGTTTTGGGGCTAGGCCTACATATCGGCTACACCATCAGGGATGACAAAGGTGTAACCTACCTACTGGATCTATTAACAAGATCTAAGCTATAGGAGTAAAGTGTCTGGTAATATATATATTTTCACATTTTATTCTCTTAAAGACAAAAAGTTGGAATGTGTTCAAGAACAAGAGATTTAGGTATAGAGTTTGACAATAATTTAATTTTCAGATCTCACATTACAAATCACTCGGATTTGTATTTCAGAATAATTTACGCAACCCTCTTTTTATTTTACTTTGTAATCACTGGAAGAATATGTTACATTAATTTAGAAGTTACAGAGATGTTACTAGGACAGCAAGCTGGATGCACTAAAATGCATCGACTACTTTGTGAATGGGATGTGAAAGTATGACCAGAGAAGCAACATTTTATGCCTTGAACTAAAAATATTTTGAATGAATCGCTTCTAGGTCCCAAAAATCTTACTTCCACCATTATAAAATTGGGCAGTTTGTAAAAACTCTACTAGAAGAAGGGCTTTTCTTGAAATAGCTCTCACAGAAATTGCCATCCATCACAGAAGACAAGTTAAAAGGTAAAATTTTCGTCGACCCTCAAATTTACAAATTTATGGACTAAGACTTTTATAAAGAAACAATTTTAGCAATGCAAGAGAAATAGAAACACGGCCCACCTTCATACCTGTTACTGAAAACATTCTTGGAAACAACAAGGATACAAATTACAAGAACATTGTAGAAAATAGGTTGGAAGTTTTCAAGAAGTTAGCTGACTTGCAACATGAGTAGACATAAATTTTTAATAGCCTATTTTGTTTCTTATATGAAAAGTTTCAATATTTATAATTAAATGAATGAAAACTATAATAATTATCATCAGGATTTTATACAATGTAAAAATGGAAGCCATTTCTCGAATAGCCTATAAAATAATTTAATAACACATCTATTTTAGCAGTAATTTGAAATTCAAAATGCTGAGTAGTATTATCAGATATTTATTTGCTCACGACTATTACACTTTTACTACGTCATATTACTTTTGACCAATAAAACGGTAGGGAACGACGCGTTTCAACCAATCACAGCTGCTTATCCTACAACTTTTATCACCTCCCTAACATTTGTTTATCATTTTCCTAGCATTTGTTTGTTTTTATCACCTCCCAAGTATTTGATTTTATCACTTCCCTAGCATTTGTTTGTTTTTATCACCTCCTTAGCATTTGTTTCTTTGTTTGCCAACATTATACTTTCAATAATTGTACCTTTTAAAATGATGTTTATTTCATGATTCTTAATTAAAATCTATCATTTAACTTGTTTATATTATTTAGGTTATGTTATAGCTTCTGCTGTATAAGTTTATGGATAGTCACATATCAGAGATTGTTTAATATGTATTGATAAAATTGAAGTGAAATGCAACCCTTTTAATAAAAATGAAACTGAATCAACAAAGCCTTCTTGGCTAGTAATCGTCCATAGAGTTCAATGAAGATTGTATAGTTGACACAACTGGTAACAAGAGAACAGCTCATCATAACACATTACTGCTCTCTAGCGGAATATTTGTACTGCTGTGATGGTACAATAATATACTTGTATTTTCAAAACAGTTTAGTAAGTAAATTGATATTTTATTATATTAGAGTACATTATTTCTTATAATCTAGTTACAATTTTCTTCTAATCGTGTAATAGTCAATTAAATCGCACTCGAGTTTCGATTTTCTCTAGATAAATCAAAACATGTAGTGAGATTACTATTGAAAACATATATCTTGTTCTCCTAATTAATGGAACTTCAGGTAATCAATTACCAATCCATCAATTGAACCTCAATGACGATATGGAATAGAGCAGACGAAAACATTCAACACCCATGTACCAATATCTCTCTGAATTCCCTTTAGGAATCCACTGATCTTTGCTAATCAAGCACTTTTGATAAGATAAACTTGTTAACTATGCAGTACTACGCATTCTACTTCCTGCTACAGATTTTTACACAGAACATACCGGTGTGAACTACTTTTTCTAGCGTTTTGTTAATTTTGTCTTAATTGTTGACATCTAGTCAATCCATATCTTGAATACGGCATAGAAATTCTATGATTTTTCACACTTTATTGACAGCTCTCAAATGTCAGAATGCATTAAATATCTCGCTCGGTATTCATTACGAAATATGTTGTCACCATGATCCTACCAAATGCAATCATGGCAAGCTATTCCATCAGTCACCAGTCACCAGTCACCCCGAAGCCATAGCGCTCACCCAGGTATATGGGAAGACGATGACCGTGAACAAGAAGTTCTTCGCGTCTTCCAGCCATGATTTAAGGTTGACTTTCGATTTCTCGTCCAACATGTCAGCAACCACACACATGGTGAAGTACAGAATTTGAAATGCCTGAAAGTAAATCATTTCAATAGGTTGAATGCTATTTTATTAAAATTTAACTTTGGTTGCGTAATATAGCCTAATTAAAATTGCCCTTTAAGTTAATTCTCAATGTCAGTAGTTATAACATGCACAATAGGAATTTTAAATCTACTTTGACACACAAACATTAGAATACACTGTAGATTTTTTTATTTATATGAAGATCCACTCACTCACTCACTCACTCACTCACTCACTCACTCACTCACTCACTCACTCACTTATCCATCCACCTAACTTTCCTTAGCTTGCTTTCTACTTTATCAAGATGGTTTGGATTTAGTAAAATCAAAATTGTGTAGTGGAAAACATATTCTATCAGCCTGTATGGTCTACTAATAAAAGTCTGAATTTGATATACAAATACAGAGAAAGCAAGGACCTTTGCGTCAAATTCTGAGGAGCGATATATCCCTCAATGAGTATCATTTTTCGTAGAACAACTCATGATCTTTTACACGTCATAATAGCTACACTACACGACAGGCTTTAGTGACATTTACAATTATGAAATTTATTTTTCATTTATTTTTCCAAGTATCCTTGCGGACAGGTTCACAAAAGATGTTCAGAGTTTCTACTCCGAACGTGATTACATTCATGATACCATTGTAGTAGTGATTATTGGACTCTTTCGAACATTTCGGTTCTGTATCAAATTTCATCAAAAATGGCGATTCGCACAATCAGCTCCTCTCCATTGTCAACTGGGGTGGTGTACATGATACTCTTCACAGGTCCCATAAAATATCTAGGGATTTTAAGTCAGGTGATCGCTTTGACCATGAAACAGGTCCCATTCTCCCAAATCATTGCTCTCCTTAGTTGTTCATTTGTGCTCGGGACACCATCACGCTGGATCTACATCAGGTGTTTACGATAAACCTTTGTTGGTGACAGACCTGACATGTTTGACAGTTCGACAATCACTCCTACAACTGTATAATGAATGTAATCAGATTCAGGTTAGATACTTTAAACATCTTCTGTAACCTATCAACAAGGTACCAGAAGAAATTAATTAATAATAGCCTACATTTCATAATTTTAAATTGCACTGAAACCAATCTTTTCTTCGATATCATGTAGCTCGTGAGTGACACATCAGAGAAGATGTGTTGTTCCACTCAAAATGATATTCAATGAGTGATCTGTCACTCCCCAGAATTGTCGCAGAATATCTCAAAGAATAACCCCTTGAAATTAATGACATTACTTACGGTTCACTCTGTATATAATTCTTGATTCCGTACAGTTTTAACTATCCTGCAGTTTTGTAGTGGCGTAATTTCGAATTTACTGCACGATTTATATACCTATTCATCTATTATTTACAATAAATCCAGTTTCCTCGCATCTTTTCAAATGCTCGTCAGAACGGATTACGTCAATACTCATGAGTGGGCAACTCGCGCTCTCAAAGTGTGAACACAACTTCAGTGCAGGCAGAATGGACTCTGTATCTGTATGCTGTTCTTGCAAGAAGCAAGTTTGCTTGCGTCTGCGGTAAGTGGCGGCTCGTTTTAAGTGAAAAACAATATAATCCCCAAATCATTTCCCTTTAGTGATGAGTCGAAAGAGAAAGATTATTTTATTAAGAAGGGGGGTAAAGCTTATATTATATTATATTATATTATATTATATTATATTATATTATATTATATTATATTATATTATATTATATTATATTATATTATATTATATTATATTATATTACTCTTTCTTACGCATGACCTTTTATGTTATAAATAAACATAGTGAAGGTTTTAGTAAAGAAATACTGTCTAGATCTGCTTTAGAATAACTAAAGGTAAAAATGGGATATCAACAAGATGAGAATGATATCAAATATCGTTAGCACGTTGTGCGTGCTAGTTACAGAATTGCATTTATGGATAAATTTGAAATGTGGCAGTATCATGTAGAACATAGACAACTTCACTTTCCTTGACTATAAAATATCTTCAAGAGTGATAAGAAAATCTTCTTATAAAAATATAAGACCCTACTTCAAGCCCTACAGCAGAATTCACTGGTAACTTTGGAGAAACAGTGACAATTGACAAGGAATCGAGATTTTTCTGAAATCCTTTTGGCTTACAGCCGATAGAAGCTCCTGAAAGTTTATAGCTTAAATTGATAAATCTACAGAACAGCACGCCACTCAGATTCCACGAAATCAGGAATCGAACTGTTCGTAATGCTGCCTAAGTCAGAATTTTTTAAATATACTCTTTGCTTCGATCTATACTGTATGTGCTTGAGTCAGAGTTGAATACAAGAAAGAAGTGTAAAAGCTCTCAATGTACAGAAAGGGCTTAGAAGTAAGTTTATTTCATCTGCCGTGACATGTAAGAAATACTTCCTTGAATTTGCGATTGTTTGCAAATACTCTTTAATGTATAAACACTTGTAAATTCTCGCGTTCTATGTTTCAAATAAGACATAATAAAAATATTAACAAGTAGTGTAATAATAAGTGTTGCAGTTATGTTTGTTGTATCTTGAAAAAGTTGCATTCACTTTGTATTTCCAGTACTAAACTAATTTACGAAGTTAGGAAATAATATAATTTTGTTATTGTGCTTAGGTACAGTCTGTCTAAAATTGCTATAATTATTGTACCAGCGTCATTCTGAAATTCAAATCATGGAGTAGATATCACGACTGCCTGCATGAGCCGCCAGAGCACATCGTGGCAATGAACTGCTTTTACAAACAACTTGTAACTACTGCGGCTGGCTCCGTCTGTCTTTCTCTCTTTCAAGGTTTTTTAGCACTTTGTGAGCTCGAGTTGCCCATCCATGTCAATACTCTTAATAGAACGAATTTCAGTATCTCCGTTAGCGTTGTATAGGCTATGTATCTGTATACTCTCGGCTTCTGACCATGCGCAGTGTCTTCTGTCTGGGACTTCAATATTCAGCGGGCTATTATTATTTATAGTAGTCTACTGTACATACTCCGCTATATAAATGCCGACATTTTTAAAATGAAAATATTAAAGAAATCGGAGCCTTGGTTTCCGCGTGTCGCCTTCGGTACTTCAGAACGTGATGCATCACGCTTCGGGGCGAGCTTTTCTCTCTCTCTATCTCTCTCTCTATGAGGGCGGGAGAGGAACATTCCTGTGCACAGCCACCTGAGGTCTATTGTGCGTCCCTGGGATGAGTTGCAAGCCCACCGACCCCACCTACGCCTAACTGACCTAACCGCTAACAACCTGATGACCAGTCCCGCCATCCTTCCAAATCCGTGTACCATTCCACGCCAACAGCCCCCACATTCCCCACCTCAAACAGTCTGAGGTGTAAGCTCCCTCTCTCGTCTCAACGATCTGAGGTGTAAGCCCCCTCTCCCGTCGAGAGGGGAGTGAGTTCCACTGCTGGCCACCAACTACCACAGCTTGATATATCCACGGAGGCCGGCCGAGAGAGTCAGCGGCTTCAGAGGGCCACCGCAGGCGCGATCTGGAAACCAAGTAAGACAACCAGAATAATGAGCAAAGGATGTTGAGGGAAGAAAGGAAGTGGCGAGAATGAGTGGGGTTCCATACGCCTGATAAAGTTACCTGATATTCATCCATAGGAGTGAGGGAAAAACTCCGATAAAATCTCACCCAGGCAACTCGTCCCAAGTGGGGAATCGAACCCCGGCCCACTGTGTTCGGGAGCCAAGACGCTAGCAGGACACCAGTGGATCAGAGTGAACTTAGTCGAGTATCACTCGCCCAGTGAAAAGATTCGGATCCCATATCTAGTGAGGACAGTGACGGCCCCCTCTCATGACTCACAATGCCCAGGCTTTTTACAGGCGATCGTAACCTACTGCTGTTCAGTCGTACTTGTAACATTCGGAGTGAGACAAGTGGCCAACAGACTTGGAGCTCACATAGACATTTTCTTTCGGCTCAAATTCCCATGCAAGGGTATGCGATAGCGTACATTTAATTCTTTCCATAGGGTCTAATACTTCTTTCACTAATATTGTCATTTCCAAACTCAAAACAGTCATAGAAATGTTAGGTATATATATATATATATATATATATATATATATATATATATATATATATATATGAATATCGAATAAACTGTCCACACCTGTGGAGTAATGGTCAGCGCGTCTGGCCGTGAAACTAGGTGGCCCGGGTTCGAATCCCGGTCGGGGCAAGTTACCTGGTTGAGGTTTCTTCCGGGGTTTTCCCTCAACCCAATACGAGCAAATGATGGGTAACTTTCGGTGCTGGACCCCGGACTCATTTCACCGGCATTATCACCTTCATATCATTCAGACGCTAAATAACCTAGATGTTGATACAGCGTCGTAAAATAACCCAATAAATTAAATTAAATCGAATAAACTACAATACAGTGATGAAGAAAGTGTTATCCACTATGCATTTTAGGTATTACTTTAATTCGAGTAGGCTCACAGACGTTTCTCTTAATCATTGGGTTTTCGTAAATTCCCTCTTTTTTAAATGTTTTAATTACTTACTTACTTAATTACTGGCTCTTAAGGAACCCGGAGGTTCATTGCCGCCCTCACATAAGCCCGCCATTGGTCCCTATCCTGAGCAAGATTAATCCATTCTCTATCATCATACCCCACCTCCCTCAAATCCATTTTAATATTATCCTCCCACCTACGTCTCTGTCTCCCTAAAGGTATTTTCCCCTCCGGCCTCCCAACTAACACTCTATCTGCATTTCTGGATTCGCCCATACGTGCTACATGCCCTGCCCATCTCAAACGTCTGAATTTAATGTTCCTAATTATGTCAGGTGAAGAATACAATGCGTGCAGTTCTGTGTTGTGTAACTTTCTCCATTCTCCTGTAACTTCATCCCTCTTAGCCCCAAATATTTTCCTAAGCACCTTATTCTCAAACACCCTTAACCTATGTTCCTCTCTCAAAGTGAGAGTCCAAGTCTCACAACCATAAAGAACAACCGGTAATATAAATGTTTTATAAATTCTAACTTTCAAATTTTTGACAGCAGACTGGATGATAAAAGTTTCTCAACCGAATAATAACACGCATTTCCCATATTTATTCTGTGTTTAATTTCTTCCCGAGTATCACTTAAATTTGTTACTGTTGCTCCAAGATATTTGAACTTCTCCACCTCTTCAAAAGATAAATTTCCAATTTTTATATTTCCATTTCGTACAATATTCAGGTCACGAGACATAATCATATACTTTGTCTTTTCGGGATTTTACTTCCAAACCTATCTCTTTACTTGCTTCCAGTAAAATTCCCGTGTTTTTCCTAATCGTTTGTGGATTTTCTCCTAACATAGTCACGTCATCCGCATAATCAGCAAGCTGCTGTAACCCGTTCAATTCCAAACCCTCTCTGTTATCCTGGACTTTCCTAATGGCATATTCTAGAGCAAAGTTAAAAAGTAAAGGAGATAGTGCATCTCCTTGCTTCAGCCCACAGTGAATTGGAAACGCATCTGACAGAAACTGACCTATACGAACTCTGCTATACGTTTCACTGAGACACATTTTAATTAATCGAACTAGTTTCTTGGAAATACCAATTTCAATAAGAATATCATATAAAACTTCTCTCTTAACCGAATCATATGTATTTTTGAAATCTATGAATAACTGATGCACTGTACCCTTAAACTCCCATTTTTCTCCATTGTCTGTCGAATATAAAATATCTGGTCAATAGTTGATCTATTACGCCTAAAACCACACTGATGATCCCCAATAATTTCATCTACATATGGAGTTAACCTTCTCAAAAGAATATTGGACAAAATTTTGTACGACGTCAACAAAAGTGATATTTCTCGAAAGTTGCTACGTTAGTCTTGTCCCTTTTCTTAAAGATAGGTACGATTATGGACTCCTTCCATTGTTCTGGTGCAATTTCCTTTTCCCAAATTGCAAGTACAAGCTTATAAATTTCGTTAGATAATGCGCTTCCACCCTCTTGTATTAATTCTGCTGGAATGTGATCGATACCTGGAAACTTATAATTTTTCAGATTTTCCATCGCAATTTCGACTTCAGAAAGTGTGGGTTCGGGTATAAATGGCTCAGCAGTTTGTATTGCAACTTCGTCCCGATCATTTCTATTTGGCCTATGTATATTTAGTAGTTGTCCAAAATAGTTTTTCCATCTGTTCAGGATTGAATGAGCGTCTGCAAGCAAGTCACCATTATCATCCTTGATCACGTTTACCCTTGCCTGATATCCATTCTTGAATTCCTTTATTCCCTTATATAAATCTCTAATGTTTTAATTATTATTTTTTATAATAAGTTATTGAAATATCGGGTGCTTTATGCTTCGTTATAATATTGTGCTCATTATAATACTAAAAATTACACATATTTCAATCCATATAACTTCCAGAGTAAAAATCAAGGTATCAAACATGTGTATAAGTTGCATTATGTCTTCATGCTTTATGGTTGTCCTTCTAATGAATTTTTGAGCTTCATACATGACCTGTATTGTCGCTGCAGTTATTATGACCGCTCTGCTTTTCATATTAAGGAAAAAAAGAAGAGCAATCAGCGATCAATTTGTGTGAGTGGAAGAATGCCAGTATAGGTTGTTGAAACACTAAAATCTGTATGCATAAATGAACAGGAAAACTCTGCGTACTGTCCAGATCTTTTCTCGCACATATAAGGTAGGTGTCCTGATATGGCCATGCTAAGGTTTGAGAATTTTTCTAGCCGCCATTTTGAAAAAAAATGTAAACCACTTTTTTCTCACTCGTTCTCAGTCTAATGGACTTTCTTAAAACAATTTCCTTTCCCCATAAAAATAGCTGTAATTGTCCAAAAAGTCCCAAATTCCAAAATTCTACCTAGTGGCCATATCAGGAACATGTGCACATGATATGGCCACCCTTGTTCCATGTTCTACAAATCGTGATTGCTTTCAGTTTGATAGTGCAGTTGTGCTAAAATTAAATAATTCTGGCGTAAAATGAATAAATGTGACTTAATAATCTTTTTTATAATTCAAAAGTGTAGTCAAAACAGGTATTTCCATCAAAAATTAAGTTGTTTTTCTTAAAATACAAAACTTTTGCGTAATCCCAGCTATAAGGCATGTAAATTTGTCAGGTGAAAATATAAACGTGAAATGGACTTGATATGGCCGTGGTGCATTTGATAAGGCCATATCAGGAGCAGGTAAGCTTTCACGAAAATCGTTTGATTATGAACAACTCATAAAAGATACGCCATCGACGACAGCACCAATCAACAGAACATTAAAAACTGAATGGAGTACGATGGTTTTCATGGAACAAGTATTTGAAAAACACGTATAAAACAAAGGAAACTTACCAGAGAAAAATAAGAAGAGGTCACATGAAAACCGCAAAACAGGCAACTGACGCCATATTGCTCAACCTGACTGGATGGAAAATGATCAAGTGACATACCAGGATATCCTTTCACTGGATGCTGCTGCAATTTAGCGGATTTTTTGGTTAACTAACTCACAATAGGGGGGTGGCCATATCAGGAACATGGCTATAACAGGAGCACCCACCTTACTTAAATGAGACTAAAAGACCGCTAATTTTTTTATATAAAATAATAAAAGTGTAGCTTGTCATGAACCGACAACAGGTATAATTAGGGTCTAAGAAAGCTTATATAACGAAAAGAAAATTACGTTGAAAATAGGTAGACTATGTTAAAAGTAGATCTAAGTTCGTAATGTAGCATAGCCCACTTGTTAAGATTTCTGGTGCAATAAACTTTAAAAGTACATATGTTGCCAGCAGTCTTTAAAAAGAATTCTTACGATGTGTGATCATTAAATTTCGAGACTGTGTCTATTGTGGGCGAAGGGATCACGTGATTGACACACGCGCACAGCAGCGACACAAAGTTTCAAAGCGCTATCTTCATTGAGACCTGTGTTACACAAAGTTTTGTTAGCACGTGCATTCGCGCATTTGCGAAATCGTTATAAACTCGAAACTGGAGCAAAGAGCCAACATCAAATTCTTCTGGAAATCGGCAACCAAAACCCATGGAATGTCGAAGCAAGCCTACGGGAATGAAGCGTAGAACGAGATGTTTTGAGTAGTATTCGCATTTCAGAAATGGCAGAACATCGCTGGAGGATGACGAGAGGCCAGGTTGACCACACAACACTGCCGAAAATGTAGAAAAAATTCGAAAAGTTGTGCATGATGCTCGACGCAGCACCATCAGAGGAATTTCTGACATCGTTACATTTGCAGAGGTTAAAATGATCCTCACGTCCACATCCAAATGGATGCTCCATGACGACAATGCGCCAGCTCACAGAGCTCTCGCAACATGCCAGTGGTGCACCCGTAACAAGATGGTCGTCGTTTCTCACCCCCGTATTCACCAGATTTGGGCCCCTGCGACTTTTTTTTCGAAGATGAAACTCAACTAAATGGTCGCCGTTTTGGCACTGTGGAGGAGATCCAACGCGAATAGCAGAAGGTGCTTGACAGGCTTCAAGAACGCGACTTCCATGTGACATTCCAAAAATGGCAGACGCGCTGGGATCAGCTTATAGTTGTCCAAGGGGACTACTTTGAAGGGGATGGCAGCCAAATTTAAATCGGATAATTTTATTTTCATTTATGAGACAGGTCTCGGAATTTAATGATCACACCTCGTACAATTATGGTGTAATGGGATAATTACCGGTACTCACAAAGTTCCAGTTTGTGAAATAGCGTCCGTAGAAATGCTTGGCTTCCCAGACGAATTGATTGTCATTATCCAAGGGAATAAATAATATACAGAAACCTACAACAACCAGATGGTGCAACAGCGTAGCAGCATGGAAAAGTGTCACGAACATTATCCTGCTGACAAAACGAAAGTTAATAATAATAATAATAATAATAATAATAATAATAATAATAATAATAATAATAATAATAATAATCATAACAACATTCATGCAAGACCATATTGCAGATCAACATTTTTCTCATAGCCTTCCAAGCATGTCTTCTCACATTAATGTGACAATTCTAAGTGACAAGAACGAAGGCTGTATAGCACTCATACAGCCTTCGTTCTCGAAAAAAATATCATGACATGTAAATTCGTTAATCGCAATTAAATTATCGAGAAACTATCAGCACTCGTATTATAGAATATAACCTGAATGCTTGGTATTCCTCATTCTCAGGTTTATCTATACTTCGCTTATATTAATAACTTTTCTCCACTTTAATTTTGACATTTTGGTAGGCAAAAGAAAGTTCTATAATAATAATAATAATAATAATAATAATAATAATAATAATAATAATAATAATAATAATAATAATGATTTATTTTAGCTGGCAGAGTTAAGGCCGTAAGGCCTTCTCTTCCACTCAACCAGCAAAAAGTGTATATACATATGCATGAACTTACAAAGAATCCAACAATTTGATTGAGATGAGAGTTACATGTATACAAAAGTTATTTACAAATTAAGCAACAAAATACTATGAACTATTAATTAAACACTGAAATAAACTGTGTAGCAGAATTAAACTAAAATACATAGAATGTTAATATATTTCAAATAATATTAGATAATAGAAAGAGATTATTACGAGACAATTAAAATACAGCACAATCAGGATGATGTCTAAAGAAAAAAGTAACAATGTAGTCAGTGATAGTTTAAATCAGTATGATTGGAGTGAAATGCTAATAAGGTTATCTTTTAAGCTGTTCTATATGTACTGTACTACCAGTATAATCAGATTCTTATAGGCAAATCGAGTGTCAATGAGCTGGACACTGCAACTTGTACAGTCGATCAGTCCTAATGAAATGGAGTACACGAGAGCGGAATATTCAGACCTGATTTTCGAATACGGACGAGCCAATGGGAATAGTAGACAAGCTCACAGATTGTATCGGGACAAGTACTTACGTAGGAGACATCCTGCCCGTACCATCTTTCCACGACTGTTCCAAAGGTTAAGGGAAGGAGGGCACGTGGTGCGAAATTACAATTCCAATTCCACACAACTATTTTTGCTTATAACTTTCGACTCAGTGATTTCCGGACCGATGTTCCTTACCTCAAATTGATACATGTGCCCTTCCCCATCATCCCTGAAAGTTTGTAACGCCACTTCGGAAACACCCTGTATAATTCTGCATTTCCTTGTTTATTTAGGCGAAACATATTAGTGAAAATATAAATATAAACTGTTTTTGAAATACGTTTGTTCATTTTTATACCGATTTTATTTTAGTCATTATAAATCAACGTATATTTACAAAAATAATAGTCTCGGTGAAAATCACGGTTTCACGGAACACAGTTTGAAATCCTTGGCATATCGCAATAACGTCAAGAATTGGCAACTCAGCTGAAGGATTGCGTGCCTGCAGTTCAGTGGTGAATGGGATGAGGGAAGGTCGTCATGTTTTGGAGCGAAGTATATAATAGGAATAAAATCCTTTTTCATGATCTTTTTGTTATACATGAGTAAACCAAGGCAGTCTACTTCGTCTGTCAGTGTTAAACTCATATTACTTTAAAATGTTTATTTCCGTAATTATAAAAATAATATTCGAAATTAATGCAACATACATGCAATTATCCCATGTAAATTCGGAATCTGTGTAACATTCATGTATTTGAGGAGTACAGTTTATAAATGAAGTCAAATGCCTCCATTTATGATATACGAAGGTTGCGGAATAAGTTATGGGAATTGTTTTATTTAATTTATTTACTTATTTATTTATTTATTTATTTATTTATTTATTTATTTATTTACGTTAAGCGATTGGTAATAAAATCTTGCTAATTGAACATTACATTACAGGTGTAATTTATTGGCTCATCTCGCAATAAATGTTAGAAGTGTCGACTGCTAGAAATGTAACACGATTTACGATTTGTTCTTAATAGAAGTACCATGATATGGGAGGGGTGATAGCAGGAGAAAAAATAATAAAGTACATAAGATTTGCTGATGATATAACGTTAGCAGTAGAGGAAATGATATTACGGGATATGCTACTGTAGCAAATAACAGCTGTGAGCAGTGTGGGATGAAGGTACAGTAAATGCAAACAAGACGAAGTAACACGAGTTGCTGCCAGGAAGTCAAAAGGAGGGTAGCAATGGTAAAGGAAGCTTTTAATAGAAAAAGAGGCATTTTATGGCGAACTCTGGAAAAAGAACTAAAGAAGAAATTAGTGAAGTGTTTGTGTGGAGTGTGATATTGTATGGGGCAAAAACATGGGCATTACGACCAAGTGAAGAAAAAGTACAATTGATTGACCCAATAGCAAGTAAAAGCAATACTTTTTTTTTCGTGAAGCAGTTCCAGCAGCTACCAGACTGCCATAGGCCTGTGTTTAAGATTTGCAGCCACTGGTGACAGCATGAAGCCTATTAAAGAATGATCTGAAGCTTTTAATTTTGTTTAAGACTGCTTTTCTAATTCCGAGATCATATTTTTCTGCTAAAAATTGATGGGCATTACTTCTTTTCTGATGGTCTTTATAATTCGAATCTCAGGCTCACCAAAGACAATGACAATTCTATAACCTGCATTTTATTTAGAGTTTATAGCAGCGGTCATCAGCACAGTGCACCCTGGGGTTAGCATCTCTTACCCGCTCATAAGAGATGCACTATTGTGCATCCGTGGCTGCTGGTGGGTTTGCTTTCTCCCTCTCCCTTCTGCATGACAGTGCATATTTCGATACACTTCTTACCTGTTACCCATTTCAGCGAGTGCTGACGACCACTGATCTAGAGCAATTTATAGGATAAATTATCTAGTCACTATCGTGATTTTAATTTCCTTTGTTATATTTATGTTAAAATTGTAGCTTATTAAGCACATTCAAATTCATTTCCTTGGGCATACTATTATGTCAGACTTATTGTATAATTTATATTTGTCTGTATTTGTTGGTTGATTTCGAAACTGTTGTTCATGTATCTTCTCTTGTCGACATACAGCGATCGTCAATTCTGCCTAAAGCGGGCATTACCTCATCTTCGACATTATGCAACCCTATCTCCCATTCAGTAGCGACTCTTAGTAGCAACTATACCTAGCTGCAATGTTGAATAGAAGTAATGTGTCTCAACTAGAGATGAACAAAACTAACTGCCGCTCTCGCTCGCTGTGTTCGTTGCATTTGTCATTCTCGTGCGCTTCGAGTCTCGCTCATCATTCTCGAAATAGCATTTGGTCGGCGTGGAAAGATTTCGTAACTTTCAATAACATACATCATTTAAATACATTTATTTATTTATGCATTTATTTATTTATTTATTTATTTATTTATTTATTTATTTATTCATTCATTCATTCATTTATTTATTTTGCTAATAATTGTAACACAAAATATAATATTGTAACTTTTTATATACTGAACAACAATGTAATCTTATTATCTCAACAATAGGATTTGCTCTCCACACAGTAACACAGTATTCGTTAGTGCACTCCACAAACGACAATGACAATTTACTTGGACTATTACGAACAACAATGAACTGTTAATCTTAACTAATATTTACAAAGCACTATTTACAACACAGAACTGTCAGTTCTCAGTCCACAGCTCGTTTGTCTTGGCTAGTCCTTCCAGCTCAGTCACTCGCGTTCACAGAATCTCAAACCCCAGACCTTCAGAGACGATCCGCTGAACTTCGAACTCAGGTCCCCAACTGCGGTCCACTGCACTCGAACTCCGGGCTTCAGGCTCCACAGTTACGGACACAACTCAAGTCGCGCTCTGGTCTCGAAGCTGGCTTCGCTGCTACACAAGACTAACTCGCTTACTGTCCAAATCTGCTCTGCTCTCGGAGGCTGGCTTCCTTTTTATTTGCTAGGCAACGCTTCACGGGCCTTCCCGACGTTTCCGTACTGGACAATTCGAGAATAACCTGTCACGCTGCTAATCTTCCCCTTCACCTCGCGCTGCCGTTGGCTTTCTCCCCCTCTCGTCGCGCCCCTCTAGTTTGCGTGGCTGCAGCTCCCTTCTCCACGTCACCCGAACCTTCCACGCGCACCCTGCCCTCTGCGGGACGCGTGATCGAGTCTTGACGGGCTGTCACAATATATACAGAAAAAAATTTAGCTCGCCCCTGAAAGAGTAGAACTCGTGCTCAGGGGCGGATTTCCGAATTGAAATTAAGAAGTATATAATACAATTTGTTTTAAGTCTACTACACAATAAGAATATATCAATTTAAATTTACAATTTTTCAATTTTTATAAAATTCATACCTACATAAGTTTTTAATTTAACATTAGAACTATAAGAATTGGCAAGATTAGGATATTTAAATATAAATTTGTTATATATTATATTATACATTATAAATGTTTAAATGAGAAAAAAGACAAAACAGAATAGTATCTTAGTTATCAAAATGTTCTGGTTCTATTATATGATATTGCTTAGGTTATACAAATAGAAAAAAAAAACATTCTCAAATAAATTTGCATTTCTAAGAAAAATAAAACATAACATTAATATCATTTTACTTGAGATTGCACATTTGATCTTAAACATATGAAAAGAAAATCCCTAGCATTTTAATAAGTGTCTAGTAATTAAATAAAGACGGTGGGCCGGATTATTATACACTGAAAGGTAGAGATGTTTCAAATAGGTTATTTGATTGTTTATAAATATATAACAGTTGTCGAAGTAGATAAAAGTTCAGGGGAGATTCAAGGCTGCTTGACTTCGGGACTCTGGGAGTGATCAATCTCGAGACTCGGAACACTCACGCAGTCTTCACGTCAAAGACGCGACGTAATACAACATTGTCATGCGGGTTTTCGGTTTTGCGGGCGCTGTTAGTCTCGCTTTCTCGATCGTTGTTCATCTCTAGTCTCAACGGTCGTCGTCTCCTTCGGGAGGAATTTTATTCAAAATTTCAAGACTTGAACGTATGGAGTCAGATTTCAAGATTTTCATAGCCTAGTGTTGGGGAAAAAGTGTTTCGGTTTCAAGAATGTACTAGTTCTAAAGAACAGTTTCGAAATATCTGACACAACGTAATAATGACCAAAATATATTGCCTCGGAACTATTTCCGTTTCCAAAAATTTTACACCATAATACAATTCGAATCACGACAGCTGTTACAGTCGGGCATAAGTGCCTGTAATTTATACAAACTATAAAACACAGCAAAGATTTGATCATTCCTTCTGCTAAATAAAGGATATTACTACTACATGACATTAGTCTCTATTGAAGGTTCATAATTTATTTGTAATAAACACTGAGGTTATTTAGGTTACATTTTGTACTGTTAGATTATCATATAGGCCTAGCAATTTTATAACAGAATACAATAAAATGTTTATAATTTTTTCATTGGATATAATAAAACAATGACTTTGGAATAATAATAAAAATAATAATAATAATAATAATAATAATAATAATAATAGACACAACCTTACAATTTAATTTCTTTTTCATTCTTGTTGCTATATTAATAGCAAATAATGTAACTGAAGCTGATTGGTCAATCAGACTCATTGCTTAATATTAAAACGTGCCCTGAAAATTCATTGTAAACCCTATTTCAGCTTGGTTGATAGACTTTCCTCTCTACTCACACTCCGTACCATCAATGAAGGGGTAAATGCTACTGTCCACATCACAAACATTCGACTAATTGACCTTCTACATAGTGACAAAGTTTATTTCTGAAAGTTTTTACCGGTACTCTATATTTCGAAAGTCCATACTAAGCGTTTATATTGAATTTTATTGCTGTTTATATTAACTGGCACATTAAAAAGTTATTGACAACAGAAGATAAATGTTTTCTTCACTGCTAGTTGCTAATCTACAGCATACACAATGGGACAATCTGCACTGTGTCACTCCCCCATCACTTCATAGTACAAAATAACATTACCAAATGTAATTAATTATTAGTTAAAAATATTATAAGAACTACACAAAAATATACTCTAACATGTAATTGTCAAACATCTATGACACTGTATTTTATATTCACTTATGTACTTTATTTAATATTTTATTTGAAGGGTTCAGAACCATAGTGGGCCAAGCGTCATTTACTAAAACCGTAGAAAATAAGGGTTAAAATGAAATTATTACCATAATTTAATGCAAACATATAGCAACTAAAATAAAGTATACACATTAAAACTAAATTATATATCAATCTTCATTAAACTATGGTATTCACTTAACTTTAACCCTTGCTTTCTCCGTTTTTAATAAATGGCGCTTGACCCACTATGGCTCTGAACCCTTCATTTGCTAGTGTTACAGCTTGGGGGGGGGGTGCAGGTGTAAGAGGTAACAGCTACCAGTCTGTCACTGACGGCCTCACAGTAAGTAGAAGGGGAAACAAATGCCTTCGCATCCTCTCAACTTGTATAACATGTCATTTAGTTAAACGTTTCGCGTTTTTTCCAGCATATTCACACGTGAAGGAACTGTTGTACATCCATAAAAGAGTCTGCCAGAAACTCTTACTGTTGTTTTGGAACAGAGTGTTCCGACCTACAGTTCTTTTTTCGGAACTGTTCCAAAAGTACTGTTATGTTATTTTTCCCTATCTCTATCATGGACTCATCTACTGCGGATGTAGGTGTGCTCCTGCCGAGCTTCAGCTAGAAATTACAGACTGATAGTATCATAGTGAACTGAAGGTGAAATATAAAAGCAAGAAAAATTTTGTATGATTTTTATTCACATTTTCCACCAGTCAGATTTCTTAGGCTTCATCAGCACGCTTTCGACAGACTATGCATGTTTGGATTCACGTGCATATGCGAATATTGTTTTCTATAATGAAAATAAGTAAATCTCATCACAATCTACAAAATTTTCTCAGTTCATGCACTTCCCAGATCATCGTGCGTAACTGCATAATACTGAACAATTAGTACACAATGAAAAGGCTCATAAATCCAGTAAAATTAGCATTACAGAAGATCAAGAAATATTTTCACTAATGGTCCATTAATGCAGTGATCGCCAAAAGCTGTGTCGCGACACATGCCCCTGCCTCCACTCAAGAGTAACCATGGCATCATACCCCCACCCTCTGTTTACAGCCATCACTTCGATGTAAGTAAAGACATTTATCAGTAGCTGATGTACAGATGTAATGTTACAAGTGTGTAGGATAATATGTTTCGATGTCTTTTCGAAAACAGATAAATAAGTAAAAATTTAATTTTAAGAAGCATGGAAGGAACAGTATTTCTTTTGGGCAGATGGCAAAGATATGAAATACTTAATTTGTTCTAAAATTTTAAATGAAGTATAAAAGAACAATGTAAGTTGTCATTATTCTTCTTGTTATGAAAACTACCACGCTCTTATCTGTAAATTGAATATTTCATTAATAAACGGTCAATAAAAAGTATCGGCTTCTGTGTCTTAATCGGGGTAAATCATTTCGACTTTTTTCGACGTATGTACTGTAATTTTAATATTTCATTAATAAACAAACAATAAAAAGTATTGGCTTCTATGTCTTATTCGGTATAAAATACTTTCACGTTTTTTTTCGGCGTATGTAGTGTAATTTTAATATTTCATTAATAAATAAACAATAAAAAGTATTGGCTTCTATGTCTTGATCGGAGTAAAATACTTCGACTTTTTTTTTTAAGTATGTAGTGTAATTTACAACATCGTGACCAGCCTGGTACGTTTTTTTAATTTCAAATATCTGCTGATGTAAAGTACATGTTTTTTATGGTAAATAAGAAAATAAATTTATTTCATTTTATTAATGATACAAAAATAATGAATAGGAGGATAAAAAATTAACATGGAAAAAAGTGTGTAAAGTTAATAAGTAGAAGAATATTATATTGCTTTTGTTTTTTGGTCACAGTCCGTCTCTGCACTGTTATTCACTGCATTACCTGAGGAGATACCCACTCCACCCCTCTCCCTTCGATAGTGGCGTGCGGGTTGCATTTCTATTACGTCACAATTTCGTGGTGTTTGGCAACCACTGCATTAATGCATTAACAAAATGGAAGGAAAAAGTAGAAATCTGAAACACAGCACCGTATTTAGTTTTATTCAGCTTTCATTTCATCCCTAACTCATCCATCATTTGGTTTCATACACGTAAATACCAGTATTAGGCATTCACATTACTTAGGGTGCTATTCATAGAGGGCGTCCTGCACGTATAAGACCCTAAAACGGCCTCTGGCTCAAAGCCAGAAATGTCAATATAAACTACTAATACTAGGCATTTCGCTAGCTCGCTCTACGAGCGTGCTAAACTAGCCCCGGCTATCGACTGGTTACTTGTACAGAATTCATATCATATATCGCTAACACTGGTTTATGAATACGAAAAACGTTAGTTCGCTGATCATCCACCGGAAGCCCGCGCTAAAAATGTCTATGGATACGGCCAAGTTTAATTTGATCAATATGAGAAACAATTTATATCACGAAAAAGGGGCCACCATTGCAAGCCTCCTCTGTGACAGCGGCAGCGAAACATGAGCGCAGCGGGCTTCAGAGCTGGCTGAGATGACGTCACAGGGCATCGAGTTGACGACCACTATAACAAGTTTACCTATGTCTATACTGTAACGTCCAGCGAAAATAAAATGACTTAAACAACAGACCATAAATATCAATAGACCTGTTTTCGCATAGTAACAAACAAGGCCAAGTACAAGTTTTTACATCTATAGTGACGAAGCTCTGAAAAAAATCTGCTTACCTCGTATCTTTTTACAGAGGAGATGTTTATCGGCTTTTCTATGAACATTTTTTGTGGCACAGACGCCACAAGAAGATGATGACCACTTATTTACACCCCAAACAGAATACAGGAAAAATAATATAACTTAGGATTTGTTTCAGAGTACCCTGTTAGTCAAGGATATTTCTTAGGCCTATACCATGAAAGTTGAAAATTTATATTTTGTCAAGCTTCAAAAGCATCTTAAGAGATTTAAATCACTTTGTTCTTTTTCTTGAACAGACTTTGTATAATAAATTCACTTTCATTACAACAGTTTTATAAACCGTTGCTACATCTCCCAAATCCGCTATGTATTTTTAAAAAGATTTTGCAGGAAAAAGAAAAAAGCACTGCCACTTTTAATTCCCTTGATATTCAAAGCCACTTTCCCTATATTTTAATCATTTGCGATGTAATTACTGAAATTATACCGAAAGCAGCTTTGAAAATCAAGGAACTTCAGAGTCACAATGCTTCTTTGTTTCTCCTGCAAAATCTTATTAAAAACACATAGCGGATTTTGGAGGCGTAGCAATGAAATACTATAATGCAGCCGTGGCGAAAATGTAATCGTGCGCCGAGCCACTGTGTATCCTGTAACGTGCATAGTACCTATGGAGGGAGGCGGACACCCGAAGGGTAAGTGAAGCAACTGTCTGACTAATTAACGGATTTTCATTTTCCTTACGTCAAGCACTTAAATATAATTTCATACAGTGTAAGGTTACAAACTAATGTTTAGTACGTGTAACGAAGAAAGAAATGAATAAGAAAACATAGGACACATTATTACAACCTAAAATTAACTGTCTTCAGAATGTCTCTGAGACAGAGTTTCAAAATCAGGAATATGTTACTGCCAGTCGTAGTTGATCACGAAGGTATTTGTCTGTCAGTCTTGATCTAAATTTGGTTTTTACTGTTTCCATTGTTGATAATAATTTTTCACAAACGTACGTTGTAGCGAACATGGCTTCAACAGAGGAAGCGAAAGAACGAAGGTTCGGATATTTATTTTTTGGCAAAGGTTTGAAAAGTTCAACATCTGTCAAGTCCTTACATCTAGCTTTCATTGTAACATTACATTGTAAATCTGTGAGTTTATATTGAAGACCTAACCACATTATTCGTACATATGCTGAAAAAGGATAATAATAATAATAATAATAATAATAATAATAATAATAATAATAATAATAATAATAATAATAATAATAATAATGTGCTCGCGAGTCACGTTTTCGCCACGGCTGCTATAATGAATCTGAGAACTTGTCCCGTTATATTTCTCTGTGTACTCTTCAACATTACACTTTTAAAGGAAGATAGACTATTTTAGTATGTGGTTGGTATGGCGCAAGCTTACCGATTTGAAAGTATGAAGCAGGGAAACAAGACGCACATTTCCTTAAAATACAAATTTATGCTTACTTGGTGGAAATCTAATACAGGCTGAATGGTGTTATAGCCGAAAACATTACTACAATACGTTCGATATAAAATTAATGTAATGATAATAGATAACTAGTAACTTTTTAGTCAGTTAACTTATCTAATTAAATTGAAAATACGTACAGTATGTAGGCTCACTGTAGTTCTAACTTACCGAACTAATGCACTGCAACAGACATCCCCATTCACTGACATTCGCTCGCCCGACTACAGCTGGGGACGGAGCGAATACAACTGTTGAGTAACTCGGCTCCAGCGTTTAATGTGCTTGGCAGCGGAGCACCGGAATTAAGGTTGGTTCACAATAAACCGGGAACGAAAACGACAACGAGAACGAGAACTGAAATATTGTTAAAAAATGTATTTAAATGTGAAAATTCACAATTAACTATTGTGAATGTGGACATTTAAATACATTTATTTTAACATTTCCGTTCTCGTTCTCGTTCTAGTTGTCGTTTCCGTTCCCGATTTATTGTGAATCAGCCTTTACTCGGTTAACCGTAGCTGTTACCGATCAGTTCAAACGTTCAAACAGAGTTCACGTGTTTCACTTAATTCTAGCTGGCAACGACGTAGGTACTATTGTATTTAAATGTTTTCTGCTATTGTTTTGTTAATATTAGAAGTTGTTTTCTCAAATTTGAACTGTTAATTATTTAATTAGATACGTAGTTTATAATAACTACTTTTTACTATGTTCTGCCACGTTATAATACGTAGGCCTAATTAGTTTTTATTCTATTTTTTTGTTTTTTCGTTAATAAAAAGAGGTAACAATGCCACGAAAATCCTCCACTGCATGACAGTATTTTGATTGTAGTCCTGGAAAAAAGTCTGCCAAGTATAACATTTGCAGTCGAGTATATTGTGCAGGCGGAGGCACTCCAAAATTTATGGAACCACGTAAAAAGAGCACATAAGGATAACATTCAGAATTTAAATATGCAGGACGACAACAATAACGTTGCTTTAGGCAGCGCTTCATGGAGCCAGTTTCATTCGATCTTCCTTTTTATTTAGCTTCATGCAGCGTTTAACGTTTATCTCACATGTTAATTCGTGGTTGGATTAGATGGTTTATTAGCCGTTAGTATTAACAATTATTTTGTAAATTTTATTTCGTCTGTCATATATGACGACACTGAAGGTTAAATACGCAGTTCATATAAAATAACTCCGAAAATAGCTGTAATCACGCACATAAAATTTGCAATGAAGCGAAGTACTTTTTTTCTCGTCAATTGGCAAAGCGAAAGCTCTTTACTACAACGCCTTTAAAATATGCTTGGTTTCACATTCAAAGTACGTTCTAAAATCGACTCAATCTATCAAAATTGTAAATCTACCGCCACAAATTTGTACTCTACACTGTACTCGAATCAACCGAGTAATGACGTCACAGTATCTGCTCCGAACCGAACCGCTCCGTCCCGTCCCCAGCCCTACGCCGGAGTGCCGGACTAATAACAAATCTGCCGTGAAAATATTTCAAATTCCACGCAATGTTGCCAACCGTAGCATAATGTACGCTTAGCAGAATTCTTATCTCGTAGCATTTAGCATAACGTTCATAGCACAGTACCGTCCACTGCTGTGTAGTAACGGTTACTAGGTGTGTCTGACCGTGAAACGAGCGGGTCCAGGTTCAAATCCTGGTCCGGAAAAGTTACCGGGTTCAGATTTTTTCCCCCTCAACAAATTGAAGCAGAATTGCCGAATAACTTCGACGTAGGACCCAGGGTTGCCAGACGTCCTGGATTTCTCAGGAATTTTCTGGATTTTAATGGTGTGCCCTGTGTCCTGAATTGAGATATATTTGTCCCGGAAGGTCAAAAAAGATTGAAAAAAAATACAATTTTTTGCAAATTTCAATAAAATTATTTTTGAACTACTTTATTCATTTCTTCAAGATCCTATCCAAATTACGTTGAACGTCGTTGTCAATGACGCCTGGCATCTCCTATCGGGATGTATTGATCACTCTCTATGAAAGTTTATTTTTTATTGATAGGATTTAAACGCTGTGTCACCGGCGTGGCTCAGTCGGTTAAGGCGCTTGCCTGCCGGTCTGAAGTTGCGCTCGGGCGAGGGTTCGATCCCCTCTTGGGCTGATTACCTGGTTGGGTTTTCCGAGGTTTTCTCCAACCGTAAGGTAAATTCCAGGTAATCTACGGCGAACCCCCAGCCTTATCTCGCCAAATACTATCTCGCTATCACCAATCTCATCGACGATAAATAACCTCACAGTTGATACAGCGTCGTTAAATAACACACTAAAAAACGCTGTGTCATGCAATTTTTCTGTATAAATCAGGCTGTAATATGGCATTATTTTTCAAGACTTTATCAATAAGTCAAGGAAATTTCATAATATAGCAAAAATGTAACAAAATTATATTTACTTGAAATACATAAAATGAATAAAATCAGTTCCATTACAAATTGAATTAATTTAAATGTGCAGTTACTTTAGGGCACGCAGTATCATTACCTGTCCTGGATTCCTGACGAGAAAGTTGGCAAGCGTGGTTGACCTCGGATTCATTTCGCAATCATAATTACATTAACCTACTTTCCGTTTCTTTCTCATATTTCGGCTTTCGGGCTTCCGTCCGATGTAGAATCGGTTGCTAGGCCCCGCCTAACTTGGACCCAGTGGTAAGGCTATGTGATTGTCAGTTGCTAGTAGTATTGCTCTCTTTTGGCCTCGTGGACCGGGGTTTAGACACCGCAAAGACACCTAAGTGGGAAGGTAAAAGGAATTCTGCAGGAAGTAGGGGAACTCAGGGGAGACCTCAGGGATATCAGGACCTTAGGATATGCGCATCATTTCACTCTAGGTTATGGAATGGACCCACCCAAGTGACCTGTGTGCGAGGACAATCCCTAGAAGTGTTACTTACAAATGGCTTTTAAGGAACCCGGAGGTTCATTGCCGCCCTCACATAAGCCCGCCATTGGTCCCTATCCTGTACAAGATTAATCAGGTCTCTATCATCATGTTCCACCTCCCTCAAATCCATTTTAATATTATCCTCCCATCTACGTCTCGGCCTCCCCAAAGGTCTTCTTCCCTCTGGTCTCCCAACTAACACTCTATATGCATTTCTGGATTCCCCCATACGTGCTACATGCCCTCCCTATCTCAAACGTCTGGATTTAATGTTCCTAAGTATGTCAGGTGAATAATAGAATGCGTGCAGTTCTGCGTTGTGTAACTTTCTCCATTCTCCTGTAACTTCACCCCTCTTAGACCCAAATATTTTCCTAAGAACCTTATCCTCAAAGACCCTTAATCTCTGTTCCTCTCCGAAGCGAGAGTCCAAGTTTCACAATCATACAGAACAGACGGTAATATAACTGTTTTATAAATTCTAACTTTCAGATTTTTTGACAGCAGACTAGATGACAAAAGCTTCTCAACCGAATAATAACAGGCATTTCCCATATTGATTCTACGTTTAATTTCGTCCCGAGTGTCATTTATATTTGTTACTGTTGCTCCAAGATATTTGAATTTTTCCACCTCTTCGAAAGATAAGTCTCCAATTTTTATGTTTCCATGTCGTACAATATTCCGGTCACGAACATAATCATATACTTTGTCTTTTCGGGATTTACTTTCAAACCTATCTCTTTACTTGCTTCAAGTAAAATTTCCTGTTTTCCCTAAACGTTTGTGGATTTTCTCCTAACATATTCACGTCATCCGCATAGACAGGAAGCTGATGTAACTCGTACAATTCCAAACTCACTCTGTTATCCTGAACTTTCCTAATGGCATATTCTATAGCCAAGTTAAAAAGTAAAGGTGATAGTGCATCTCCTTGCTTTAGCTCGCAGTGAATTGGAAAAGCATCAGATAGAAAGTTGCCTAAACTGAATCTGCTGTAAGTTTCACTGCGACACATTTTAATTAATGGAACTAGTTTCTTGGGATTACCAAATTCAATAAGAACTATATAAAACTTCTCTCTTAACCGAGTCATATGCCTTTTTGAAATCTATGAATAGTCCCTAGAAGTGTATTAATAACTGTTTAATAGGATTTATACCTAAAATAACTAGCCGTATATGATAATTTTTATCAACGATGAAAGAGTAATGGAACGGAGAAAAATTCTCTCCGACGCCGGGATTTGAACCCGGGTTTTCAGCTCTACGTGCTGATGCTTTATCCACTAAGCCACACCGGATACCCATCCCGGCGTCGGACAGAATTGTCTCAGATTAAGTTGCAACTCTTGGGTTCCCTGTAGTGGCCGCACTACGTCATCGATGTCTATGAACGTAGGACTGAAGTCCACACATGTGCTGAGGTGCACTCGTTATGAGTGACTAGTTGGCCGGGATCCGAGTGCACCTCAGCACATGTGTGGACTTCAGTCCTACGTTCATAGACATCTATGACGTAGTGCAGAGGGCGGCCACTAGAGGGAACCCAAGAGTTGCAACTTAATCTGAGACGATTCTGTCCGACGCCGGGGTGAGTATCCGGTGTGGCTTAGTGGATAAAGCATCGGCACGTAGAGCTGAAAATCCGGGTTCAAATCCAGGCGCCGGAGAGAATTTTTCTCCGTTCCATTACTCTTTCATCGTGTGATGACGCAGAATATCTGCATGGAAATATCATATGTACTTCGATACATTAAAATAATATATCGTGATATTTAGTTCTGATAATAATATTTATGTCATAGCTCCCGGTAGTCCTACACATTTCCCATATAGAAACTCAAAGAGCAATGGCGTAGCCTGAGTGTTTTTATTAGGGGGAAGCTATCAAGTTATGACTAATTTATGATTATTCACAAAATTAACACAATAATTTACTTACTTAAATACTTACAAATGGCTTTTAAGGAATCTGAAGGTTCATTGATGCCCTCACCTAAGCTCACCATTGGTCCCTATCCTGTCTCTATCATCATATCCCACCTCCCTCAAATGCATTTTTATATTATCCTCCCATCTACGTCTCGGCATCCCCAAAGGTCTTTTTCCCTCCGGCCTCCCAACTAGCACTCTATATACATTTCTTGATTCGCTCATACGTGCTACATGTCCTGCCCATCTCAAACGTCTGAATTTAATGTTCTTAATTATGTCAGGTGAAGAATACAATGCATGTAGTTCTCCGTTGCGTACCTTTCTCCATTCTCCTGTAACTTCTTCTCTCTTAGCCCCAAATATTTTCCTAAGAATCTTGTTCTCAAACACCCTTAATCTCTGTTCCTCTCTCAAAGTGAGAGTCCAAGTTTCACAATCATACAGAACAACCGGTAATATAACTGTTTTATAAATTCCAACTTCCAGATGTTTTAACAGCAAACTAGATGACAAAAGCTTCTCAACCAAATAATAACAGGCATTTCCCATATTTATTCTGCGTTTAATTTCCTCCCGAGTGGCATTTATATTTGTTGCTGTTGCTCCAAGATATTTGAATTTTTCCACCTCTTAGAAGGATAAATTTCCAATTTTTATGTTCCCATTTCGTACAATATTCTGGTCACGAGACATAATCACATACTTGTCTTTTCGGGATTTAATTCCAAACCTATCTCTTTACTTGCTTCAAGTAAAATTTCTGTGTTTTCCCTAAACGTTTGTGGATTTTCTCCTAACATATTCACGTCATCCGCCTAGACAAGAAGCTGATGTAACCCGTTCAATTCCAAACCCACTCTGTTATCCTGAACTTTCCTAAGGGCATTTACACTGAATGATTATTAATGTACAAGCTTACCTTACTTCTTGTAGACTGGGTCAATTCTCCGGTTCTTGGTGGCGAGAATATCGACAACGTCGTCCTCGAATGTTTAATTTAGACAACAGTTTCTGCATAAGTGACTACTCAATGTTTAACGGTGCAAGAGATGAAAGCCTATCTTGTCCCTGGGAGTTTCGAAGATAATTTAAAATTCTCTTGAATTCCGAGAATGAGCGTCCTCATTTTAAGCATCTGTGATAAAATTTAAGCATCTGTGATAAAGTCTGGTAAGTCACAGTGTTTTGTTCAGTTTTATGACCTAGTCAACATGATTTTACATACTTATTTGTGTCAAGTTATAAGTCCACGAAACAAGTTTAATAAATTGTTAAAAGACATGAAAGGGGAAAATGAGTAAAGTTTCTACGTAAAAGTTAAAGGAGATTCGAAATATGTCAATTTTAATATAGGGTGCCATTAAAAATTACTGTCACACCTTGTATGTCTGAATAACTGTTGCAGGGTTTATCTCCAACAGTTTTTGTATAAAACATTTTTTTTATGAAATTAAAATATAAAGATTTATTAAGTATATTCCATACTTATTGTTCACTCTGTACATAATTAAGCATTTATTACAAGGAGCACATTAATATGTTTGGTCATATTTTGTTACTTTGAGGTCATATTTCGCTCTTTTAAGGTCATATTTTCTTCCATATTTCTCGCTTTTTGTTGTTTATTGTTAGAAAAATAACATGTACAAAAATACAGTCTTAATTCTTCCCCGAAGGAGTAAAAACTCGCTCTCAGGGACTTATCTAAACACATACTTAACACAAACAAAGATAATTATTTGACACAAAGTCGATCAAGGAAAAAATATATATATACGAATAAATTAACTTTAAAAAATACAATTTCAATTTTAACAATTTAACTCATACAAATACATATAGTATTAAATCAATATATATTCTTAAAGAATTAAATTCTTAACGCTATTTTTTAAATTTCTGATAATAAAATTTTCCAAATTTGGGTAAACAGCTGACATAAAATTAAAATGATACAATAATTGCATCTAGTTGTGCCATGAGAGTAGTATATCACTTTTTTTTGGTTACTTTGCTATTTAACCGCGCTGTATCAACTATTGGATTATTTAGCGTCGATGGAATTGCCTGTAGCGAGATGATATTTGGCGAGATAGGACCGAGGATTCGTCATAGATTACCCCACATTCACTTTATGGTTGGTTAAAACCTCGAAAAAAAAAAAACATGCAGATAATCAGCCCAAGCTGGAATCGAACCCACGCCTGAGCGCAACTCTGGATCAAAAGGAAAACGCGCTATCGCCTGAGCTATGACGGTAGCTTCTATCCTATCTTTAAAATATTGATATTTTGAGCACATCATTGAGACATGTTTATTATTTTACATAATATAACAATTTTACGCACATTGTAAACTTAAAATCTAACATTTACATACGTACAGTTTTATCTCCTAGGAATGTATCTCTTTTATTTATGTGTACATTATCAAAACCTTTCGATGTGTGTAGTACAGGGCCGGGCATGAGAGCGGCTCCATATATCTGGCCAGAGCTGCTCTCGCTCCGCAAGGCACTTCAATTCCAAGCCAGAGCAGAACGCTCACCCAGGGCAGACTCGCATTATAGCTACCTTCCCTGCATTAATGTAACAAGAGCCACGGTTGTTCTAGTCATTTAGTCTGTCAGACCATAGTAGTTTATAAGGATATTACATCAATCTATTGTACATTACAGAATTTATAACACTTTTATTAATTTAATGGAATAAACTTCGCTCTATGCACACACACACACACACACACACACACACACACAAATCATTAGGCTTATTTACATAACCCATACGCACATACTGCAATCTCCTCACCACGGTTCTACGAGACAGGCGAATGGTTTCCATTTCCCCTACTTGCTGTGGATAAGAGTTCACCTGCCAATATAATTGAACATCGCTTGCTGAATTTATCTTCGTTGAATGTTTTCAATCCCCTTGCAATTTCGTGGCAAATTTTGTAGCTAATTCCCATAGCCGATTCACTAAGTGCATTATTATCATCCTGTTAATACATAATATAATATAATATAATATAATATAATATAATATAATATAATATAATATAATATAATATGATATACTATAATATAATATAATATATAATATAATATAATATAATATGACATGATATATGATATGATATGATATGATATGATATGATATGATATGATATGATATGATATGATATGATATGATATGATATGATATGATATATCAAACTGTAACATACTACAGAGTGTTTCAAAAATACGGGGCATAATTTCAGGTATGTATTTCCCACATGTAGACAATCAAAATAGTTCATTACAACATGTATCCGGAAATGCTTCATTTTCGAGTTATGGCCTTCACAACATTCAAATTCACCGGAACGTTTTTCTTTCCGCAGGTCGTTGTCATTACAGAAGATGTTCAAAATGTCCACCTCCTGCTTGAATACAGACCTCACATCGATGTCTCATTGACCTGCGAACACGATCCCAAACTCTAGGAGTATTGCGTATGTCCTCAGAACATGCCACAATTGGATTCCGAAGGGATTCCAAATTAGGCACCGGAGACGAATAAACCAATGATTTTAAATGGCCCCACAAGTAGAAATCGAGAGGGTTCAGATCAGGTGAGCGTGGAGGCCAAGCAATTGGGCCACCTCTATCTATCCATCGATCAGGAAACCTTCGATCCAAGTACCGGCGAGCCGTACGACTGAAGTGTACAGGAGCGCCATCATGCAAGAAGTGAATGTGTTGACGATTGATCAGTGGAGTGTCTTCTAAAACATGAGGTAAGGTGTTTTCCAGTAAGTTTGTGTACACCTGCCCCATAAGTCTGTTTACAAGTACATGGGGTCCAACTAATCGATCACCAATGATACCGGTCCACATGTTGAGGGAGAACCGCACCTGGTGATGAGATGGAACAGTTGCACGTGGGTTTTCATACTCCCATACATGCTGATTGTGGAAATTTGTTATGCCATCTCGTGTGAACTGTGCTTCATCTGTAAATAATACTAAGGCAGGAAAGTTCGGATTTACACCACACTGCTTCAAGAACCACTGACAGAACCTAACTCGTGCAGGGTAATCTGCTGGTGACAGGGCCTGTACACGTTGCAAATGATAAGGATACAATTGATACTCTTTCAACAGTCTCCAGACAGTCGTATGAGGAACATTGACTTGCAACGCTACCCTTCGTGTGCTGATAGGAGGAGTCATGTTCACAGCCTCCAGAATCTCCTCCTGTACTTCTGGAGTTGTAGATCTTGGTTGTCCCCTTCCCAAACCAGGAGAGTTAAATTTTCCATACTCGCACAGACGGTAATGGAGACGTACAAATGTCTTCCGATCTGGACATTGTCGCTGTGGGTACCTCTCCTGGTACAAACGACGAGCCAGCGCAGCATTGCCGTCCGCCTTACCGTACATGAAGTGTATCTCTGCCAGCTCTTGATTTGAATACATGTCGCACAGTCTAACGCCTACACAACACTGAATGTAACCTTCGCCTCTGAATGAACTGTCAGAGTGCCCTCTTAATGTCTCCTTTGACGGCAACGACCTGCGGAAAGAAAAACGTACCGGTGAATTTCAATGTAGTGAAGGCCATAACTCGGAAATGAAGCATTTCCGGACACATGTTGTAATGAACGATTTTGATTGTCTACATGTGGGAAATACATACCTGAAATTATGCCCCGTATTTTTTAAACATCCTGTATACTGTGATACAACATAATACTTGTATAATTTAAAATTATATATTACTAAATGTATAATAGCTTATAATGCAATATAAATATCAAATAGATACTCTGGTATAAAGTACCTGAGAAATATTTTCTTTAACTTGTTGTATTAATTTATGGCGTTCATTGCCAACATATTTATCATATTCAGTAGCATGTTGTAAAGAATAATGCCGTTGGATATTGCACTTCTTAATCAGTTAGGTTATATTAACAAAATACTGCATTACTAATGTCATTTCGGAATATTCTGTGATACAGTACTTATCATCATCATTATCATGTTCATCAGCCGCTTTAATGTATGAGCGGAAGCTCCGTCTTCAAAGTTCGCCATCATACTGCAGAGTCACCACTGTACCGACACTGAATGACGTACAGTATGCATACGTCACCACGCTCGCAAGAACCGCTCTTTAAAGCACACAGCGCTCATTTCTCAGAATCACGTAATGTGCCCAGCCAGAATGTTCTGTTTATTTATGAGTTTCGTTACCTCAATTCCAAAACCTTGTAGCTTTCTCGGCTGTGGATTTTCACTTTCCGAGCGTTTTAAAAGTGTTACTACATTTTCATGGAGTATTAAGATCGATCTCAATACACTTACCGTATTGAAATCTTCATGAAAGCGGGGACTCAATTCGATCTGAATCTCAAGGTCGAAACACCTAAAAAGTGGGATCGGATCGTATTCAGTTCGAATTGAGTTCCATGAAAATGAGTACCGTATTCAATTCGATCTGAGTCTCAAGGTCGATACTCCTAAAAAGTGGAATCGGATCGTATTCAGTTCGAATTGAGTTCCATGAAAACGGGTATCGTATTCATTTCGATCTCAATACGCTAAGCGCGTGATCGATCGTCATTTGTTTGATGTGTCAGCTGTTTTAACTACAGTGAGGGAAATATGTATATTGTAAAAGAGTGTTGTAAAGCATAATATTTCGTGTTTTCCTAAAAGTCAATATTACCATTATTCATTAACAGCCAGGATATTAAGTTTTCATGCGCCACATTTACAAAACTCAACATTGTTTATAGCTAATATCTACAGAGTGACCAACACGCTAATATGTCGATGACATGTTAACCAACATAACTACTTTCGAAACTTCAGCTTCCGTACTCAGATCGTTTTCAATGCGTATCGAAAATAGCATGAAAACGGGGATTGTATTCAGTACGGATCGTATTCAGATCGAATTGAATACTCCATGAAAACGTAGTAAATATATACACATCTATTTACTGGCAAAGCAGTAAAGCTTAATTTAGAATACTAGCGCTAATATTGAGCTATTACGAAACTACTTATCAGTCATTCCAGTTGTCACAGATGTTACATTTTCACCAATTTCAAATTCCATATACTGAAAATGAAATAACTTGTCATCTTTTGTTGTTAGAATCAATTTTGAAGATCGGCATCATTTTACAGAAAAAAGTTGTTGAATAAAATGTATTATTAATGCAGAAGATAAAGAAAAAGTTGTATCTCGGACGTTACAAGATTTGTAAACTCACTTCACACCTTGTTAAAAAAAAAGTGTAAAACTCAGGTATCTAGTTCAAGCAAAAAGAGATTCATTCCCATAGTGTCCATGTGAAAGCAATGCAAATCTCATGGCAACCAATTAGTTCACAAAAACAAAATCGGTAAATAATTTATAGCCGTTCTCCCATGTCGAGATGTTACACATATTTTGTCACGGATGTTACAGATGAGTTAATATAGCCAGAACTTGGAGAGTCGTTAAAATTATATTTATTTTAGTAGGTTATTTTACGACGCTTTATCAACATCTTAGGCAATTTAGCGTCTGAATGAAATTAAGGTGATAATGCCGGTGAAATGAGTCCGGGGTCCAACACCGAAAGATGTCCAGCATTTGCTCATATTGGGTTGAGGGATAACCTCGGAAAAAACCTCAATCAGGTAACTTGCCCCGACCGGGAATCGAACCCGGGCCACCTGGTTTCGCGGCTAGAGCGCTTAAAATTGTATTTGTGTAAGTTATACATAGGGTGAGTAAAAAGTACAGAACAATGCTTGTAACTTTCTTATTTCTAATTTTATGAAGAAACTATTTATACAAAAGTTGTAGGCTATCAAAGAAGGAATAGTTCAAATACTATCCTTACTTATAACTTGTAAGGAACCCGGAGGTCCATTGCCGTCCTCTCATAAGCCCGCAATCGGTCCCTATACTGAGCAAGATTAATCCAGTCTCTACCATCATATCCCACCTCCCTCAAATCCATTTTAATATTATCCTCCCATCTACGTCTCGGCCT